>NC_052471.1:4722912-4922499 GCF_009730915.1 Dioscorea cayenensis subsp. rotundata | reverse complement strand
GCCCTGAATTATAAGCTCTCTAGAAAACTTGCCTCGAGTTTTTCATAGAAAGTGTCCCACTTTTCACACTTATATGTGAATCCATCGTGTGTAAAATTGCAATTAAATACACCATTCAAAATTGAACTATGGAATTCATTAAGAATCAAATTCATCCTTTCTACATTGCGAATTACACTATACACCATAGGGAAGGGATAAGAAATAGATAGTGTATCTCCAAACAACCAATGACTTGTTTTTACCCATATGAACCTATTTCGATTTACCAATTACACAAAGTTAGGGTTACTATCATTGTTGAATTATGTTATAGGTACAATCCCATTACCCTCGATGTCCCTGCCACACCGCTTTTCTACCTAGTGTTTTAGTTAAAGGATCACCCGATTTACTCTCCGATCTTACATAGTTTAGTGATATCACTCCATCTTCAAGCAATTGCCCTCACAATATTAGTGCCTTAGACGTATATGCCTACTCTTACCATTATATGATTTATTCTTGGCTCGTACATACAGCCCACATGCTATCACTAATGAATTGAAAACCGAAGGGGTCGGTTTCATCCAAAGAGGAACATCACGAGGAAATTCCTAATCCATTCGCTCGATGCTCTGCTTTTCTCAAGTGCAACAAATTTTGACTCCATTGTTGATTTTATCGCTGCAAGTTTGTTTTGAAGACTTCCAAGACATCAGCATTTCCTCCTAAAGTGAAAAATAAATCCACTAGTTGACTTTTGTTTAATTTGAACTCGAATCCGCTTAGCATCACTATGCCCTTCAAGTATCGCAGAAAACCAGTAATACATTAGTCCAAAAATTAATAGTTCCTTTCAAATATTTTAATATCCCGATCGTGGCAATCCAATGATCCTTATTTTGGACTATGTGTATATCTCGCTCAACTCGCAAAACCGCATAAGCAATATCGAGACGAGTATAGTTCATCAAATATATTAAACTACCAATTACTTGTGCATATTCATTTTGAGAAACACTAACCCATTTATTCTTCCTTAAAATGAAAAAGCACTCATCATATGGAGTCGAGACAGTTTGCAATTAAATTGATTATATTTCTTTAATACTTTTTAACATAATTTTCTTGTGAAAGCATTATTCCATCATCCGACGAAATTTTAATTCCAAGAATAAAATGTGCTTCACCCATGTCCTTCATGTCAAATTTAGATGCAAGAAAATTCTTCTGTCTAACTACTATTTCTAACGTAAGTACCAAAATAAGCATGTCTATCTCGTATATAAACAAATTATAACACCCACATTGTTAGAAAAATTTGTCGAGATACATTTATCGATTCATTTATAAAATAACTATTGAAACTAAAACATGATTAAATTTTTCATGCCATTGTTTTGGTGCTTGTTTGAGCCCATATAAAGATTTTCATAAGTTTGCATACCTTATGCTTGTTGTTAGGAATCACATACCCTTCGGATTGATCCATATAAATTTCTTCTTCGAGATCTCCATTTAAGAAAGTTGTCTTAACATCCATTTGATGAATAATTAAATTGTTAATAGCAGCCTAATGCAATTAAAAATTGTGATGGAAGAAATTCTAGTAACAGTGGAGCATAAGTATCAAAGTAGTCAATGTCTTTCTTTTGAGAATATCCTTTAGCTACTAATCTAGCTTTATATTTATCAATAGACCCATCAGGTTTAAGTTTTTCTTAAAAAAATCCATTTGCAACCCTATAGTTTTTTGAACCGTGTGGAAGGTCTACTAATTCCCAAGCATGATTAGATAATATTGACTCTAATTCACTATTAATAGCTTCTTTCCAAAACACAACATCAATAGAGGTGATAGCTTGAGAATAAGATTGAGGATCATCCTCCATAAGAAATGTAATGAAGTCATTTCCAAAACTATGTTCTTTCCTAGTCCTTTTACTCCTTAATTCAAAATCAGAAGCATCAACATTTGCTGAATCGGTATTAGAAGTAATATGAGGTGAATGTGCAATGTTATCAACACATGATTTCAAAGGAAAAATATGTTGAAAAAATCTGCGTTTTTAGACTCCACAATAGTATTAGGTTTCATAATGTCACTCTTAATGACCCATGAATCTATATGCAAAGACTATTCAAAGCTATATCCAATTAGCATACAATCAAAAGTTTTGGGACCGCTTTTTCCTCTTTTTAAAAAATCATGTAATAGTACTTTTTGCTAAGAAACCCCAAACCTTAAGATATTTTAAATTAGGTGCATATCCTTTCCATAATTCAAAAGGAGTCTTACCAGTTTTCTTAAAAGGAATTTTATTTTGAATATGACAAGCTGATAAAATGGCTTCTCCCCATAAATTATTAGGAGCGTCTGAACTAATTAACATAGAATTCATCATATCCTTAAGAGTTCTATTTTTCCATTCAAACTATTCCATTAGAAGCAGAGTGAGTAAGGGGGAGTTGTCTCATGTATTATACCATGGTTTTCACAAAAGGTTTTCAAAAAATTATCTTCATATTCTCCACCTCTATCTGATCTAAGTCTTTTGATTTTCTTATTTAGTTGATTCTCAACTTCATTTTTATATTTTATAAACATTTCACATGCTTCATCTTTTGATCTAAGGTGTATAAAACAAGATATCTAGAGTAATCATCAACAAAAAGTAATATAATATTTCTTTTCCTCCTCTAGTCATCGAATGTTTTAAATCACCTAAATCGTAATGAATTAAAACCTAGTAATTCGATTCCCTTTCAATAGTCTTACAACCTTTTTGGTAGATTTAGATTCTACACAAATCTCACATTTATCAATTTTTATTGAATCATTATGTTATGAATCAAGCCTCAGTTCTTTCATTTTCTTGATGTATGAAAAATTTACATGTCCCAATCTAGCATGCCATAAATCAATTGAATTCACCATGTACGTAGAAGAAGATGCTTTGTTTCCATTGTTAACATTGAGTACATTGAGAATAAATAAACCTTGACTACAATACCCCTTTCCAATAAAAATCCATTCTTAGACATTATTAATTTATCTCGACTCAAAGGCTACTTTTATTCCAAACTTTTCCAAGCAAAGTGAGACTCGATACTAGATTAGCACGAAGATCGTAGGGCATGCAAACACATCATTCGAAATAAAGTTTTTCCTCAAGTAAGTTTTAGAAGTACCTTCCCTTTTTCCAAGAACCGGAAAAAGGGAGATGAATCTCCCATGAATACTTGTTCCTCACCTTTGGCTAAAGGATCGTAGGATCGAAAGCATTCATATCTCAGTAAATATGCCCTCGTGGGCTCTGACCCTACAATACGCTTTTGCATCCGCCACCATAAGTGTTTGAGAAAACAACATCATGCTATGATATCATCATTGTCTCCTTCAGCTTATGTTGACTTTTAGCAATTGTCTCCTTTCGTTCTTTCTTGTAGTGACATTGAGATGCATGAGTGCCCTGGGTTTGCTACAAAACATAACACCCACCTTTTCTTTTTGTTTGAAAAATTCGATTAAATTTGAAGCCATCCTTCTTATCTCTATTGAATCTTTTGTGTAGAGCCTTTGAATTTATTTCTCGTTCCTTTGAATTTCTGGAATTCGTTGAAATTTGACTTTTGTTTGATCCTCGCTTCAATGAGATTCGCTTTTGGATGAGAATTCTTTAATCTTTGTCTCGCATTATCTCTTTGCTTGGGCTTCTTCTTCAATTCGGATATGCATAACAATGTCTTCAAGAGTCATGAGTTTCCTTTTATGCTTCAAGTTGTTTTTTTGTAGTGTTTCCAAGATTCGGTAGACGCTCAACTGAGGAAGCCAAGAATGAACGCATCGTAAGATGATTTCTTCATTCTTCGCATCATTGACCAAAAACATGATAATCATGAATTTGGGAAGATACATCTTTGTCTTCACTCATTTGGAAATCGAGAAATTTTCTATCGCATATTTTTTGATTCCCTGCGATCTTTAACTACGATTTTTACGCAATGAATCCCATATTTCTTTTGGCATTGCCTCGAGATCGCAGTAGATGTCATACAGTTCATTTGAGAGTGTGCTGAGGATGGTATGCCGACATATCTTGTTTCCCTTCTCCCGCATAGCAAGATTTCCGATAAGTTTCTAAAAGTTGGATCCGGCTTTGTTTCAACGATTATGTGCAAGGTTGAACATGTCTAGCGCCGAGAACACCTTTTGTTGCCATCGTTTTGAAGAACGTGGCTGCGAATTGATCAATCTTTGAGACATCAAGTAGTGACTTAGCGGTGGTCATCGCGTTCTCCATAGATTGTTCTTAAGATTGTTGGAAAAAACAGGAACGGGAAGACAAAACAGAAAAACTGAGGCATGCAAGAGCACTATCCTTAAGAACAAATTCACCTCCTTATTACAAAGGCGACAGAAATCACTGCATCTGCCGTTGTTCTCCGTGATTCAACAACAGTCCTCCTGTTTCACGACAAGAAAAGAGAACGAATGAGCGCTCAGATTTATGATTAGGGGGAAAGAGGAAGATGAATCAGGTTATGCGGATAGGCGGCAAGACAGAGGGCGCAGGAAGACTCAAAGAGGTTCAGAACTACGGCCTCAAGAGGCACAGATGAAAGGCTAAGAGGAACCCGAACAGAAAAAGGCAAAAAAATTAAATTTGACTGAAAGGGGTAAAAAGGCATGCACTGGATCGCACTCCACTAACCGTGCATTCGTGTCCGCGACATGCGCCAAAATGAGTTCAGAATTTCTAAGCTAATTTCCTGATCCAAACCCCAAATTTCAGACCCCTCTACCAGCTGAAGAGAGCATAACTAAGAGCATAACCACTAAAGCAAGATTAAAGTATAATGAATAGTATTATATATAAAGTGGATGAAGTTCTCAGAAAGCTAAGAATGCAGATTAAACTTTTAGTGGAAATGTTTTAAAACAAATATGGGCCTAAAGTATATGGGCCCTCTAACAACATATAGATTCCAAAAATTATTAATACAAATAAATATGTATCACATGAGTTACATAAATAAAAAATAAAAAAAAAATCTAAAAACTAAATGGGAAAGTAAGAAGGACTACATACATGAGATTTTTAGTAATTTTATCTAAAATAATTTATCTAGCTTTATTCACAAATATTAACTCACCAACATCATCATAGTTCTAGTTAACCATCAATCAAACGAGGAAAACTTATTTTATACTTGTCCATGAGTTTTTTACTTGGTTACTAGAATTTTGTACATCACCAAATGTATAACTTGGATTAATTCAGATTGACTTTATTTATGTCTATTTATTCAAAATAATATTGTCTCACCTATTCAACACACTAGTAACTACCAAATGTTTTGATGTTGCCTTAGTGCAATTAAATATGATTAAAGATATTGCATTTTAATAAAAGATTTGAGATCATGCGGCCAATCTAGCGAGATAGCATAAATCAAACATTTGAACGCAGAGGAAAACACGTAACCAATAATGAAAAATAAATACAAATTTGAATTAAAAATAAGCAACTTTGTTTGAAGGTAAAGAATAGCAAAAATGAATATAATATTATTTAGTGAGATGCATTTTTATGCATGTTTTTAATTGTGGAAATTGCCAAAAAAACCTCTTTAAGTTTAGTAAAATTGCCAAAACACCCCTGTTAGTTTTGCAAATCCCCAAAAACCCCTCCTTTTTAAAGTCTATGTTTTTTTCAAACCCCAAACCCCGTAGAACGGATGTGAACCGAGTGAGTTTCAAATTTTTGGACGTAAAAATGCCCTTGCATGGGGAGTCGTGGGTCGCAGCCTATCTCGGCGATTTGAGAGGAAGTGGGGTTTTCCGTAGGGTAACCCCGAGAGACGAATTTATTGGAGCCGCTTAATTGCTTTTTCTCAACTCACGCCTTCGCCTTTTCCATTTCCAGTCGCCTCCGAGTTGTCTCTACCTGCAAGCCTCCGTAATTGCCATTTCATCGCCTTTTTCCCTTTCCACCCAGATCTCAAGGAGAAGTCCCCCGCGAACTAGTTGGCATTTCATCGCTTTTGCAAATCTAAGGTATTGAGTATGGTTTTTATGTTAACTCGCTCACATAAAGAAAGATTTTTTTCGCTTTTGCTTTTCGTGCTCCCTGCTTTTTGTTGGAAGATATCAAGTCTCGCAGGGGATTTCTACCGGGGTTTTGTTAGTCCGCAGGAGATTTCTGCTAGGGTTTTTGTTTTGTTTTGCATTTTCAGATGTATACACTATCGAAATAGTTTTTTTCGATTGTTATGATTTGTGTAATATTTATAATGTACATTTCCGCTTCGCTTGATATGGTTGCGCTTACAAAACGAGGTCGACGCTTTAAGAAATGAGATGTTACGCTTAACATTTGTTGTCTCTGCTAGTATTCTCGCCTCTGCTTAACAAAATGGGTCTCTGCTTAACATTTTTATATCTCTGCTTGATAACCGAGAGTTTACCGCTTAAAACCTTATATTTACCGCTTAAACTTTTTGTCAATACCGCAGTGCTTGTGATTACGGCGGTCAACCTAGTTAATGGGCGCTGCTATTTGACACCCGGCCATGGAGACCTTAGTGAATCGAAAGTTAACACGACCCTCGATAATCGGGAGATTATTCAAGGACACCGCTTTGCGCTGCTCAATCGAGATGGAAGCCATATACCAAGAGAGGGCCCTTCTTGATTCTTTTGCAAAGGTACTGATGGTCGCACTCAATAAATTCGTGGATCGGGGAAAGCTCGCGAGTTTCGCACCTCAAGATGTGGCCCTCGCTCTTGGTCTCAAGGCTGCGATGGCGACGCAGCTGGTCTTTCGTAAGAAGAAAACCGTGTCGGGCTGTCAAGGCTCTAAGATCTCATCAAAGACCCTACGAGAGACACAGAGACTCCATCAAGAGCACTCGGTGCAACTTGTTCGACGTAGGGAGAAGAAGATAATTTTGTCAAACTCCCGATGGTGTACCCTCACGGGACAGCCCCTCTTCCCAAATACATCACGCTCGGTTCCCGAATCGGATCGCTGATTACGCCGATGATCTACCGACCCATGGGGCGACACGCATGGGCGCAGCGACGCACAAGTGGCTTATGGAGGATATTCCACAAGCGGCCGCCCGAGTGCAAGATAGATGCGCCGGAAGAAGACCAACATAGTGGTACATTAAGGGTCGCTTCGTCAGCGCTTAACGCCCGGTTTTCACGAAAGTCGACCGAACGGGAAGAAAGTCCGCTTCTGAGAAGATCCCAAGGATGTCAGCTACTTTACGGTGAGTACTTACCCGAAGCAAGTCGACTTGTGAGAAACGAGCTTGTCATCGCTCGATGGAAAAGAGAGTATTAAATCACGGACAATGTCTAACATAAGTCTTTAATGTTTAAACATTGTTTTTAGCGCTTAACTTTAGTATTTACCGCTTAACTATTATTAATAACCGCTTAAATATTCTGCTCTCCGCTTAATTATATTCTATAACGCTTTAAATATATAGTTTCCGAAATGGTTCCCATGACGTCAAGAAGAAATATTTGTTGGCGCCAACCCGACTGGATGGACGCCATCGCTCCCAACCACTCAGCTCAGGCGAGGATGAGAGGGCGCCTCTATCGCGCGCTACGGACGCCGCTCTCCTACTTCCACCCCACCACGCCGCACGCATTCCTCGGCACGGAGAAGCCCTCCCTCACCCCGCAGATCTGCAACAACCCTCCTACCACGCACAACGACGAGCCCCCGACCATGGCGCCCTCCCGACCGTGGCAGCCCCACCGTGACATCAGGGCGAAGATGTCACCGCAACTCTTACGCAGTGCACGCCAGATATTGATGATCGAAGTTTCTCGGCTTGTCGCTGCGTGCGAGGCGCCGAAGGATCGTCACAACCGGCCGCGCCTATCCCTCGAAAAGAACCAAGCACCCGGGACGTAACGAGGCGTCGAATTTCGACGACGACCTATATCATCGGGAAGGTCATTCCAAGGCGCCACATTCGAAGAGACTTGCGTAAAAAGAGGAGAATAATATCGCCTCGTCTCCACCGGCGGCGACGATGAAACAATAGCAACACCATCGGGCGGCCGATGTCAGCATCGAAGTCTGCCGCCGCTGATGACATGGCCACGACGGTGGAGGACATCGAGATGATGTGGTTGCTGCCGCGGTTGAGAAGGTCGCCGACTTCTTCTCGCCGAATCGCCGACCCGGTGAATCGGGCCGCCGAGATGCGCATCAAAGATGGACACAATCCTCAAGGTCAAGAACAAGTTAAGGGAAGTGTCTCGCGGTTGATGCTGCCGCCGCCGTCCCTCAAGATCGGGGCCGCACACAATCCCACAACAAGAACAACAATGTAAGGATGTGTTCGCAGCTGATGTCGCCGCCATCGTCCCCGCATCCAAGGAAGATGCTGATGAAGACCCCGACCGAGCAACGAGAGAGATGATCAAGGCCAATCAAAAATTGGACCATACGGCTCGGAAAGCTTTTTATTCAAGAAGAAGAAATGGGTTGGCTCTGAGTCGCCTTAACAAATCACGAGCAGGAGTTGATGAGGATCTTCCTCAACCGCACTATGGACGGGTAAGTGTAACGCTTTTTATGATATTGTTTAAAGGGTTTCTTATAGTGTTTAACTATTACCCTAATAGTGTTTAATACCATTATGTTATCATTTAAGTTTTTCGCCTTACCGCTTAATTATATATAATATCATGTAACAATCTGATAATATCATTTAAAATATTATCAATATGGTCTTCTAATATCTCGTTATCGCTTTATCCTCAAAGACCGTCGCATGGAAGAACGACATGCCGAGACCACACGCCGACAAAGTTATACACGCTTGAGGGGAAGGAGATGGTCACTCGATGATGTGATGGACGCCAGATGCATAATACAAAAGTCGCCGAGCAAAGAGCCATATCCTTACAAGAAGCGCGCTCCATCATCGCATCGCTATGCACTGCTTTATGTCAAAGCAGGACGACGCACTACGACACAATTATGGCTATGATCGGGGATGCCGCATGCGAACTCGCATGAAGTTCAAATTGTCATCCTCCCGATAATCATGAATGGCCACTTCCATGTCGCCGTCTCCCGACAATGATAATCAAGAATACGAGCATTATTCTTCACTGTCCCGGGTACGATAAGGACGCCGTTGGACATGGTAAGTTCTTTAATTACGTCCGATTAATATCCTGCTTTGGTATTTAAATCGGTATTCTAATCTCGACTTGCATATCTCGACAGCGGAATCTATTCGACCTTTGTGTCGATATGGAGTTAGGCGAGTGCTGACGGCAAGCAGTACCCGCTGCGACGGCTACGTAAAACCCCACGCTAAAACAAGGAAGCGCCGATTGCGCCGCCTCACGCTCATGCGGTTTATCGAGCGATCATCGGGGGTGAGAAGTTACGGCCACCGCAGATGGACGTTCCTTACCTCAGACACGGTATGTTACCCCGTGATACTTAAGGAGGGAGGGCGTACGTCCATGACAAAGTGGGTCGTCACAGCGGGTTAAATTGCTTTTTGAATAACATGTCTTGTATATCCGATCGTCAATTTTGTTTTCAAACGTAAATCGACAAATTCAATTCATTGTTTTCGTGTTCAAGAACATGACTTGTATACTCTTAATGTAAATTTTGTTTGTTTTGAATTGTAAAGCGGGTTAAATTCCATTCGGTTTTATTTCATTGTTTAATTTACGTTGTGCTTGTGTACATTTCACTTTCATTGTTTAAATATAGTATATATCGTTTAAACATCGGCTTTTAAATATTTCAAATTACGGTGTATCCCGCTAAAATAACACTTTCTCCGCTTTTAAATGAATGCACTTATTGTTTAACTAAATATGGAAAGTTGCCCATCAATACACAATTCAATTCATCGCTTTAAACATCGCTGAAATATTTCAAATTACAGCAGTATCCGCTTTAAAATAACAATGTCTCCGGTAAATACATTCAATTCGCTATAAATACACAATGTTTCCCGTCATCGCTCGGTTTATTAACAATGCCTAGTCGGCGATGCGCTCATCTGCAAGATCGCCGATCGCTGACCGGATCCTTGCGCAATGACGCAATGTAACTTCGCGGACATCAAACGCCATGCGACTCGATCCTCTTTCGCCTAGGCCGCCCAGTCCGCCTTTCTAGTCACAGCGGTCGCAAACGAAGCTCACGATTTCGTCTCAAGGCCTCGCCATCGCGTGCATGGGAATATAGCTTCCTTGTACGCCAGCTTGTAATTGTCGACGGTGAAGTACCCGCCATAAATCGATGTACGCTGGTGTTCCGTCTCGCATTATTGTCGCAGCAGCATGTTTCGCAAGGGATACCATAAACTTGCCACCTTCGATACGAACAAGTTCCGATGGCGAGATCCACGGAGTCTGCCGCATTGGTCGATCACTGCGAACGATCATCGACACAACGACCAATCACGAAGATTTCGTACCGCCCTCAACAATGATCTCTAACTTCGAATGTATGTCCGGGCATAAGTAGGTCTCCCATTTCGTCGCTTGCTCACGCCGGTTACATAACATGCGCATCAACTTGAACCCTGCAAATAAGGTTAAACAAAGACGATGATGGTTAAATAATTCATCAACATGTTTAAACATTATCGTAATTAAATAAACGAAATGATTAATATTTAAAGTCGAAAAGTGTAATTAAACAAAGATTGAGAATGTTTAAAAGGGTAATACAAAATGTTAGTGTAAATCAACATTCGCAGCACCTTATGGAGTCGACCATTTTTCGCCACCCAGAAATGACGAGCTTCCTTGATCCAAGCATCGAAACGACTCCACGACGCTCGAATACATCTCACCCCAACGATCACCTCCGAACGTATAATTCGACCAATGTGCCATATCTCGATTTATTAATCAACCAGTGATGAGCTTCGGTGATACGGCCCTGCAGCTCATTCACTGTATCATCGAAATCTTTAGCCGTGGATGCCCACGCAACGCGAAGCATATGACCAAGACCCTCCCTCAACGCCTTCCCAAGTCCGACATCTGGCTTTCATAAAATTGGCCTCCAAATGTCGAAGACAAGACGCATGTGGCGAAGAAGGGAAGACTCTCGCAATCAAGCGCTCACAAGGCCCTCGACTCGTCCGACACGAAGGTAATTATCTCATGATAATCTCCACCGTCGATAAGGCATCGCCCAACTTAGATACGAACCAAGTCCAATCGGCATCGGGTCTCGTCGTCGACTATACCGAAGGCGACGTGGAAAAACCATTGTTACCATCTTTCCCCTGGCACCCAAAGAGTGTACCTTTGATATTTTTCCAAGGAGGTGGGTACCATCGAGAAACAGCAGCTGCCTCGCAAGCCCTCTCGAATCCCACAATACACGCCACGAAAGAAAAAGAATGCACGCTTTAAAACGATCACCGCCTCTCTCCACGATCGCAACGCCGCCGGATTTGTCTCACCCACCTTATCCACATACCAAAGCAAACAAATCATAGCCGGAGATGTCACTCGCTGCCGAGGACCACCCCGGCATGCTCTTTTTCCCCAACCAAGCCTCGCTTGTAGTGGTATGCTGGACACCATGTTCCCCAGCAACATGTCCCTTCGAATGTCGATGGCCTTGCACAAGGGACTGCCCTTGAGCTCGAATCACTCGTGCGCTAACCCATTTTTTGGACGCTCGGATGCGACGTCGAACCTACGCCACCACCGCAAGTGCGACGGGTTGATTGTCTTGATTCCGAAAGTATTTTTGTTATACTCTTTTGATGCATGATGCGCTAACGACAACCATCTGCAGACAAGATTCCACGATCACCCGATGTTTTTCGTTCTTTATGAATTTGAAGTCAAAATTCCTTTTGATTGCATGATTTCAAGTACATCCCTCGAAAATGTTCGACATCGCCAAAACGTCGACCAATATCCAACGACAACACTTCGTAACGATCTCGACGAGGAAGGAAGACATCCCACACCGCCGTGGTCACCATGGGGATGAATCGGGAGCACTCGCAATCCGAATTCCCCGCCAACACTTCACTCAAATGAAAAGATCAATATGTTAAGCTGGAGAATACAATGTTTAAGCGATAATGACAATAGTTAAACGTTAAATTAAATACTTAAACAATTAACTAATAACGTAAAGGACTAGTACAATATGTTAACCAAAATGACTGACATATTTAAACAATAATGACCCCGCATAACCGGAATAATTAAAAGAAAAGGAACTTACAACGAGTAAACCTCGCTTTTCATTAGGATTCTGCATAGCACATTTTCTGCTCTCGATCGACAAGATCAACTACAAGACATTTGAAGATGGAGTGGACGTGACACATCCACTGGAAGTCAACATCGCTTTTCTATTGGGCAAACCGCTTTTATATCCATCTCGTGTGATGAACTTAACCCTCGACAAGAGAAACTTCGAGACCCCATCGCTCACATATCTCACTAACACCAATTCCCCAAGAAGTCTCGAGCAGTGAACATTAGCACTCTTCCCTCCCCGTCAATCTAGCAATACCACAAAAAAACTCTCCATAATATATCTGGTCGAAAACCAAATCATACAAAACCAAATGAAATGAAGAACAAAACGAAGACGACGTAAGAAGAAGTAGAAGATGTAAAGAACAAACAAAGCAGTCGAATCGCAAACAAAAAAAGCGCATGCTTGTATGATAGAGGTTAGACTAGACGTGATGTGATTGGGCAGGGTATTTTTTTCCCTCCATCCCAAGGGCAAAAAGGGAAATATATGTCATTGTCGCGAGGAAGACATGTTGTCATCGCTCGAATGAAAGTTCTCAACTCAACACGAGTCTCTCGTAAACGCTAAGCTTTTTTTATGTTTAAACGGATACATATAGTGTTTAAAAATAACGAGTTAACCTGCTTAACTAAAAGTCTATATCATGTAAATAATATGTTATTGTTTAAATCGAACGCTTAATCGACATCGCTGCTGCTAGATGGGTACCTCCCCGGGTCACCGCTTTAAACATATTTACGTATTTTTCTTAAACACCGTTGTCATTGTTTAAAGAGTAACTTGAGTATTGTTTAACTTTTTTTCTATTGTTTACAATGACGCTTTTTGTTTCCCACATTGCTTTTTACTAGGTCTCCTGCTTTAAATTTCGTAAGTTCACAAACAAATACGATTGCTTTCGCTTTTATTTATAAAATATTTACAACATTTACAACATTTACAAAGATTTACAACATTTACAACATTTACAACGTCCCGGCTCGGGACTTTGACACTCACGACTCGACCCTCGAGATAACGAAACAAGTGTCTCAGACATTCGAACGCTCACGCCGTCGATAACAAGCGCATCAACTCAACCTCGCAAAAACGCATAACATTAAAAAGGTTAAACAACACACATTCATGAAAAACGACTATTAATCAATGTGTCATGGTAGGACTTAAACGACGATCCCGATAGTTAAACACGTAACGTAATCAGCTGTACAATCGACGTAATTTTCTTAAACGCTAACGTAAAAGTCTCAGTGGTAAATGTCAACCTCAGTCTTTAAAGGATGTTTCACGATCTCCTCCTCTAGAGAATCCTCCGCAATCACGCAATACGTGAAAAACTTTCTTTTCATACCCAAGTCGAAATGCTCTCTTAATCGCTTTCCCGCCATCCACTCACGGAGAATCCTCCGCATTCGTGCAATTATGAGAGGACTTCGGCTAGGCAGAAAAGATAGTTTAACTAGTTCGCTGATCACGGCTAATCGATTCTCAAGATAAGGAAGAAGGCTCACTGAAACATCCTTTCGGGATAGAGTGGTCATGTCAGTGGGAAGAGGAGGAAGAGGAGGAGGAGGAGGAGGAGGACGATGAGGACGACGAGGAGTGGTTGTCCATGGGGAGGGTTCTTCCTGGTTATTTATGGTGTGAAGTCCACAAGCAGTCGACTCTTCAGATCCGAGAAAAAGTTAAACGCACAGCTGCCGACATCGATCGACGAGAACGAACGCGTGTTCGGAAATTTGATGTTATCGCGCATAAGAATTAATCGCCATTAATCTTCACGCACGGATACCATAACCTCGCCACCGCCACGCGCCACATGCCAACAATTCGGATCAAACGAAAAAGATCACCGCTTTACGCAGAGACTTTTGAGAATTTACACGCTTACTTAATAGTTATACATGTAAAAGATAATGTTAAACGGAGATGGGAAGTATTAAACGGATATGATAATTATTAAACATATTAGTAAAATATTTAAACGGATAATAGCAAATAGTTAAACATTATTTAAAAATATACAAATAGATAACCATAAACGAGAAGAACTTTTACTAAACGAAAACGAACTCGTCAGTAATCATCGCTCTTCTCGCCGTAATACAACTTTACAACCATAAACGAGAAGACGTACTAATGGCACATGCTCGCCTCGACAATAAAATCGACTACGACTCATTTGAAGATGAAGTCAGACTTGACCAATCCGATGGAAATCAATTTCATTTTTCTCGCTCGGAAACCGATTTATATATTTTCGTATGATAAACGAGGAGAACAACAAGATGTAATGTAACTCCCTGCCATTTTCTATCGAAACCAAGCAGAAGTTCTTCAAAAAGGCTGAATACGACGTGATTTAGGCTTTCCTTTCCCACCATTTTTCGTGCCAAAACGGATTTCACAATACTGACCCATTCAGTCGAACTGAGGGGGTAAAAGGAAGTTAAACACTAACTAGGGCTAGTCCGTGGTGCGTAAAAGTAGGAGGGTTTTGTAAGCTTTGAAAATTACGAGTGACAATGAATTTTCCCTAAAAAAAATCAGTGATGCAAATATTTTTCTAAAGTCAATTAAACACAATAATTTGGATGTGGTTGCAAACTTCCCTTATCTTCGATCCCTACACGTATGCCATGTGTTTTTCTTCCACATCAATCAGCTGAAAGATCTCTAACAGCAAAACATCCAAACAAACCTATTACCAGTCGACACGTGTATAAACTCTCAATCTATAAAGAACCTTCCAGAACTCCTCGAAGACCTCATTCCCATCTCAGAAGCTTCACAGCCTTCACTTTGTCCGAGAAGTCGAAGGAGGAGCAACAATGGCGAAGATCTCAGCTCAGAGATCCGTCCTCATACTCTTGGGGGACTATGCCGAGGACTATGAGGTATTACTGCTTCTTTTCTTTCTCGTTCGTCAGCTCCATCTCTCCATTTCAATCCGATTGATGGTTTTCTTGCCTTGTTTCGCAAGGTAATGGTTCCCTTCCAAGCTCTGCAAGCCTTCGGAATCGCCGTCGATGCTGTATGCCCTGGAAAAGCCTCCGGCGAGGTCTGCCGCACCGCCGTCCAACAGCTCGAGCCCCATTACCAGGTGATCGTTCTCTCTACCGATGCGTTTGGGTCGATGTCGATTTCTTGATCTTCGTCTTCATCTCTTGTAGACGTATACGGAGTCCCGGGGACATAATTTTGTACTGAATGCGACCTTTGATGAGATCAATGCTAAGGATTATGATGGATTGCTTATCCCCGGAGGTCGCGCCCCGGAGTATCTTGCCATGGATGAGAAGGTTCTGAGCTTGGTGCGTGAGTTTGTTGAGGCGAATAAGCCTATTATTGCCGTTTGCCATGGCCAGTTGATCTTGGCGGCCGCTGGGGTGGTGGGAGGCCGGAAATGCACTGCCTATCCGGCTGTGAAGTCGGCCTTGGTTGCTGCGGGGGCTCACTGGGTGGAGCCTGGGACGCTGGCTGGGTTTGTTGTTGATGGGAATCTCATCACAGCCTCGTCGTACATGGGCCATCCTTGGTTCATTCGATCCTTTGTTGAAGCTCTTGGGGGCTCTATATCTGGCGCTGATAAGAAGATACTATTCCTCTGTGGGGTATGTTTCTGTATCTAGATATCATCTTAGTAATATATATTCTCGGGGTAGTATTATCTTGGCTTCAATTCAGGTCCTGAGTTTTATGCATGCTTAGTAATTAGAACTCTGGTGGTATTAAGAGTTTTGTTGAATGATATTCTTGTAAGGTTGCAGAAATTCAAGCTGAGGATAAATTCACTGAGAACAGTAGCCTTGATACTTACTGTCAAAACCTGTGGATTAGTATATTGTGACAGTTTTGTTAATGATTAAATGATGTTATAAAACTTTAAGTAGGCTTGGAGGAAATTTAGCTTGTGATTATGTTCTGGCTACCTGCTTGATGAAGTTAAGGACACCATGGATGGGAAAGAATTATATTTTGACTTCTCTCTTTTCAAGGATCAATGGAATACATCAAAAGTAACAAAAATTCGTCCACTTCTTAAGTGGCAAGTTGCTTCACTAGTATAAACTGTGTGTTTAATTTGAAATGGTTGTAAGCACTGCTGTTGTGATTATCTTTTTATATGGAGTCTCTTACATAGTTTGGAATCAACTAGGTTCGATTGCAGGGGGTTGTAAAGAGCAAATGACGGTAGGAGTTGGTGGATGTATTGCTCAAACTTCACTGAAATTTCCTTTTAAAGTTGATAGATTAAAAATATGACAATTGTGAAACTTAAAAAGTCCCCAACACTTTGAAGAGTACAAAACAGTTTTGCATGGTGCATTGAGATCACAACATGTATCAGGATCCTGCCTATTACTTGTATGGTAATAACTAAAATAAGTGTTAAAAATTTTGCATGGAAAGACAATAACTCTCTATCATTTCATCCTCAAACAATTCTATTGATCCACATTATTATCATGCTTGCTAATGGGATGGTCTTGAAGGTAGTTAATTACCATTGTTGTGGTAGCGACTGTTTTGTAAATGGAAGGCAAGGCTATGTAATTAAATACAAAACAAATTCCCTTCTGAAAATAAGGTGGAGACAGTAATCTGTAGTCCAGTAGCTCTTTATAATTTGTTATTGTCATGATTATATCTATCATCTCTTCTCTTTGAGCACTCATGGGATGGTTGTAAAGCTATGCATATCTTTTGGCAGGATTTCATGGAGGATTATGAAGTCATGGTACCATTTCAGTCACTTGAAGTTCTTGGCTGCAAGGTTGATGCAGTCTGTCCCAAGAAAAGTGAAGGTGACACATGTGCTACTGCCATCCATGATTTTGAAGGGGACCAGACTTACAGTGAAAAACCAGGACATTATTTTACCCTAAACAAAAGCTTTGAGAGTGTAGATGCTTCATGTTATGATGGACTTGTGATACCTGGAGGTCGAGCACCGGAGTACCTTGCATTGGATGAGAATGTCCTTAACTTGGTGAAGCATTTCATGGATGCAGGGAAGCCAGTTGCATCTATTTGCCATGGACAACAGGTCCTGTCTGCTGCGGGTGTTCTTAAGGTAACTTTAGCTATTACTTTTTGTTGCATATATCCTTTTGGAAATTTGGTTCTTAGGGTTCAATTAAACCTCAAGCTCCTAGGGTAGTAATCAGTCAAATAATTTGTAAAATACAAGCAATATTTTGCATACACTTCTGTGTAGAGCTTATCTATCTTGAAGTGCACATTACATCTTAAGCATATATACATTTTAGTCCAAAGAAAAATAGTTATCTCCTGGGTGTAATATCTGGCTGCAGATCAATTGTGATCGTCAGAGAAATTCTCAATGGCCAGTTTTTCTGTTTAATATTTGTTGTGGTTATGAATGAGTAACTACCATCCTTGAATTCTCTGAAAATTTTCCAGATCTGTATGTAATCTCTGACCAGTTTGGTTTTTGTTAGTATTATGTAGGAATTAAATAAATGATTCTGTATGTATTATTACCAATCAGCATTATTATTGGTGGTAGCTTCTCGCAATTGGACACTTGGTTGGCAATTTTTTGCTTCAGCTCCTATGATCTGCTTTTACCAATCTCAACTACGAGACCTCTTTATTCTAGTTGTTATTATGTTAGACATGATTGGTTTTGAAGAGCAAGGTGATTTTTGTATTGAAGGACCCAAAAAAGCAAGAGACAGGGTGTGACTGAATATTGAGCAGGACATAGCATGCTACCAACACATGTTTTCTCACATGTTAATGTTTATTAACCTGAACCTTTATAGTTCTTGGAATTTTTTCTTTCTGACAATCAATATTTGTATTGCAGGGGAGGAAGTGCACGGCGTATCCTGCTGTAAAACTTAATGTAGTGCTTGCTGGAGCGACATGGCTGGAACCTCAGCCAATTCATCGCTGCTTCACTGATGGCAATTTAGTTACGGGGGCAGCTTGGCCTGGACATCCAGAGTTCATCTCTCAGTTTATGTTACTACTCGGTATTAAGGTTTTGTTCTAAAACAGGCAACCTTTTCTTGGTCATTATGCTTGAATTTCACGGGAAGAGCACCTGTTCAACTTCTCAATCCTCGTCTGCAAACTAAAATACTCTGTAATAATGTTTCTTCCCCATCTCTTGGTTTCCACATATACCATATATGATGAGAATGTGATGCCATAAGACACTATGTTTACCTGCTTTAAATGATCATGTCAATATGAATAATCTATTTTCTTGTTGTCTTTCCGTCGATGCTATTAATGTTTTAATCATGCATTGAAATTGATTGTTCTCCATGTTGTATTCAAACCAAGATATCATTATTTCGCCCATAAAAAAATTCTTTATTGCAAATAAGATTAATTACCATCTATCATATCCTAGAAATAGAGCTAACACATAAATTGCTAGCCTAGCAGATCCATGTTAATCATAACTAATAGAATACTACTGATAACTAATATAATACTTTAGTCACATAAAACCTTTTAGGATTATGTAACTAGCTAGGACTTTGGAATTACTGGTGGCTTGCTTTCAAGTAAACCCTTGATTTCATGCAGGGGAGTTGGTGCACTTCTTTCACCCTCCAACTTTCCTCCATTGCTCTTGAATGACTTGACCTTCTTCTTGTATGGCATTCTCACAGGCTTAACAAGATCCTCCAAGCTCTTTGCATCAGATAAAGAAGTGAATGACTGTGCCTTCCCTTGGTAATACTTTGATAGTCCCTTTCTGCAATGCAAACATTAAAATAAAGACAGTTAGAAATATCTGCATGCATGCATGATATTAAATATGAAAGCTTTGCAAATCACACAACTTGATTGGAAGTTCAGCCTTGACAGAAGACATCTGATAAAGAGTTTGTTTGTTTAATGAAGAAGTAGCATCATCCAAAAAGTCTGCAGATGAAGAGGAAGAAGAATCACTTGCAGAGAAGGATGATGACAAAGAACCAATAGAAGACTCCATTAAACCATCCATTGCTGACTGTATGATCCCTCAACCCTTCTTAAATACTAATCCTTGTAGTCTTTTACAGCTTGGCGGATTACACAAGACAAGATAAGGTGAGAGAGTACTTGGCATGTATTTATATATATATTAAGTACATAATTATGGGAAGAAAATCACTGATTGATTTAATTACACATATGATGATGGCTGCTTTCCATGCATGTTAATTGTTACCAGTTTAGGATAAGATCTCTCTCTACTGGTTTTCCACCCATTGTTTTTCTGCTCATAACTCTACTTGTGAGAGAAACAAACAGCCCATTGTTTTTAGAATGAAATTTTAGCCTGCATCATGTGCATTGCCTTAAATCAGTAGGATTACTGTTATGTGACACAGAATTTTAGAATGAATGTCTCTTATGTGTTTTTTCGGTGCTAATTTATTTAATTATTTTTGTGATCTTTCACAATATTTATTGCATTATTTTGTGCTCTTATTTGTCCTGATTTATTAAAATTCATTTGGTATGTAGATATATTAGGGAGTTTGTTTTTAAAAAAAAAAAATCTATATTTAAAGATTTTATTAGGGAAGTTTTATGTTTGGAATTAATTTTGTTTGTATAGCATATTAGCATGTCTGGAGAGATCATATTTTTATCAAGGTTGATTGCTTGGTAATATAATTGGAAAGATTGATTTATTCTAAGAAATTTCTGATTTTTATTAACCAAAAAAAAGAAAATTAATTTTTAACTGTTATATGAAAAGATATCTTTTGTCCTATTATTATTAAATAATTAACGGGAAAGTGCAAGGTCATTTATATACCTTTCTTGCAGTACCTTTTCATCGGTTTGTATAATAGATTTATTCATTGATTTTAAACTACTTAACCAAAATAGCTGAGGAGATGAAAGCTGTTTTTTTTGGGATATTCCCGGAATCCCGGGAACAGACTTTGTGTAGATATAGATATAGGCTGCATCTTTTTGAAAAAAAGGTGTTTCTGTTACAGCAGTTGGATTTGCATACCATCTCTGGTTTGTACAGTGTTATCTTTTCATCTCAACATTGCATTTGTACAGTGCTATGTAACAGTATAATAAATGTCAAATCCGATGCATAATATTATAAATAGTTATACCAATAGTTATACAGTTTAAAGTGGGATATATAATATATTGATTTTAACCATTTGATATAACAGTAATATAACTAATCACAGTCGTCCAATTTAATTTTTACTAGCACGTTTTAATAAACATCAATACACCCTGACTATCTATTGTTGGGGTAATTTTTTTAGTTGAGTAGTAACATTTATTTTTGTTTTAATTTAAACACAAACATTTAATTTATATTAAAATGGGTATTAATTTTTAATTTGATTGCACCGATGAGTCTTTTGGAGTTTTCCGGTGAGGGTGAGGATTAATTAATGTAGATGCCGAACTGCTTGCATGGCTACTAGTGGTACCTCGCCACTCAACCCTCGAGACGTCGCAAGGCTGCCCAATACATCTGAAATTCCACAATATCTAACACAGTAGACCACAACTAATGCAAGGGTTCTTAGGATACAGAAATGAATACATAAATATTAACAAGAAGTTTACATTAATGCAATTAATACACTACAACTTAAGAACTGGGAAAATACACAAATAGCTAAACTAGCTACCCTAAAACAAATTCTTGCCATGCACTTCATATCCGCATCGCTTCGCTGAACTGATACCTGGGGAAAGGGAAGAAGGGGTGAGCAACTAAAGTTACTCAGTGAGGGGAGGTTAGCACAACTTTAGCAAAAATACACCAACAGCAATAATAATAAAAAATAAATCATCAAAATAAATGCTTTACCAAAACAATACTGGTTTAGAAACATTATTACATATAATAGAAGTCTTCAAAAGAATTAAAATAACATAATAATACTGAGAAAACCCTTTTTACCCAAACTAGGGTTTATAACACAAAAATCATAAAACATGGTTTCAAATACAAGTAAAAACAACCAAATGTCATGGTTTTGAAATAAATAAGCACAATACCCAACACTCACCCAGCATAACGTGGTCTAGAAAACTCTCTAAACTTTTGCCGTGGCCGTGGCTAGGTTCAGAGCCGCCAAGGTACTCATGCCCTTGACGTTGACCCATCAGTTCACCGGTTGGTGACTCCGGCTACTCGATGAATATCCAGCCAGGGCTTTACACTCTCACCTGAACTGGCCCTCATAGTAATCAGCCGGTCAACACGCCGCCTCAATAGGCTGGCCGTGGAGACCGCCTACTGCAGTATGATATCACCATACAATCACCACAATAAACACAACTCCACTCGGAGTACAAAAGTCATCCATATCATAAATCAATAACACCTCGGCCATTTGCACAAGGACAAGATAAATACACAAGCAAAGCTCAAGCTCTTAACACAAATTAATTTACAAATCCCAACACAAGAAACAACATGAGAATCCTTTCCTTCAACAATTCAAAATGAGTTTCAAGCCTTAGATTTCACAAAATCAATGATTTTCACAACAAATCTCAAGTTTCACACAAAACAAGGATTTCGCAAACTCATTGAAAGATATCGATTACAAATCCAATATTAACAAATCAAATACCAAATAAAACATTCAAGAATTTTAACAATAATAACTATCATTAACCAAAATGCCAAACAGGTAAAAACTAATAAAGATTTACTTAAACCATGATGGAAACCAATATAAGTATATGTATATATATAGTTATCGATATTCTTCTAATAAAGGCATGCTTTTCAATCCCACTCACTGAATTGGCGATTTGTCTTCCTCGCAAGCTAATCCTCGGTTAAATCTTTACCTCGAGCCAAGACTTCTTTTCCTTGTCAAAGCACAACAATAATTAGCAAAAATTAAATCAAACAACGAAACCCTAAGTTTTCTAACAAACAACCCTAATTCGATCTTAGGATTGGCTCAAAGCTAAGTCTAAAGGTTACCACCGAATTTCAAGGGGTTTTAGCTTCACTCTAATCCAAAGAAATTAAAGAAACAACTAACGATTGTCGGTGCTACAGTAACTTCGTTGCTATAGTACCCACCCTTATACTATAATTTTCTCACAATTTACAACACTAAATCAAGAAATTTCTTCACAAACATTCTCATACATGAATCACAAATCATTGGCTTCAATTTGAGCCTATAAATAACTAAATCCATGGAGAAATCTAGGTTTTTTAAAAAAAAATTCTAAAATCAAGGAAATACGAGAAAAATTACGGGATAAAACTTAGATCAAGAGTCATACCGTATTCAAGAGGATGGGAGAAGGAGAATGGAGGCTTTAGTTCGCCGTAAAACCTCGCTGGAAAATTTTTAAGAAAAGAGTAGGGTTCGGCCAACACAAGGAAGGAAGATGAAGAAGAAAGGAAGAAGGGTTTTAAGAGAAGAAAATTCGTGCTGCTACAGTAACGGACTGCTACAGTGTTGGATTGACAAAAAATCTACAGCAATGGGCTAGTTAAATCTACAGTAAAATCTGGTTATGACACCATGAACATAACATACATCACAAAACTTAAGAGAAGTACTTCTGGTGTCGTCGTACTATTTTTATATATCTTCTTACTCTCATTGCGTAATTATAATCAAAGAAAATCACATAATATGAAAAAGAACACAATCATAAAACTCTACAAATCCTATACACTACTTAAATTATATACAACTTTATAACTCTACAACGTCATATATAAAAATCATGATCACGTAAACATACATTTTGTCTTATAAACACAAAAATTATCATGTTGAAAAACAATAACACAGAAATCAGCCATATTTGCTAAGTTATATACATAGAAATCAACAAATTAGGTTGAATTATACACACAATTTTGTATTAATACAAAAACACAATTGAAAAACAGTAACTCAGAAATCAACCACATTTGCTGTAACTTTCTCCTTACGCTCTTGGTCTCTTGCTCTAGAACTGTGATACTCTTGAAGAACTTCTCCTTGTGTTCTCGGGCTCGACTGGAAGAGAGAAATGGGATTCTAAGGCAACGGGGATCGATGGAGAAAGGGGGAAAAAAGATGAAAGTCCTACGTGGCCATAGTAAAAGCCACTAGTTCACCTTGCAGACATGGCACCTTCCACGGATGCAAATGATATGGACCACTGGTAGCTACACAAGTAGTTTAGCGTCCACGTCAATTAACAAAAAAACCTCAAAAGTCTTGTTCGTGTAATCAAATTGAAAGTTAGTATCTATTTTGATATAAATTGAAATAAAAGCAAAAGTTAGTACTCAATTAAGAAAATTACCCTCCATTCTTCTTATAGCTACATAGTTTAGCTATTATTTATACTATTGTTTTTATAACAGTTTGTGTTAGTATTTTTCTATCTCTATTTTTTTTCCTAACCTACGGATGTTCTACAATTGATGTTCTACAATTGACGAACGCTAATACCGTATTAGTTTTACATAATACTTCTAATAATTATTATAATGATTAATTAAATAAAATATTTTAAAATATAAATAAACCCTTTATGTTATATAAAAAGGTACCAAAGATATTTTGTTTATCTTTATTTACTATAAAATTATACAGTACTAAATAATTAATTGAACCAAATGTCTTATTGACACAAGAATCTCAATTTTCAGCCACAAAAATTAAGAAATTAAATGATGACAAGCACACACATATAAAGAACAGTAATAATGACTAAGATGGACAATAAATTAAACTACATTTACTTTTTTTTAGAAATATTAAATATTCAGATTGGCTTTTGAAAAACCCAAAAGTATTTTTTTATAAGTTAAACACTTATGGATTCCAAAAATATTGTTTGTATTGGTTTTTTTGAAAAAACAGAAGCGGTAAAAAAAAGCTGAAAAACAGTTTTTTTCAAAAGCTAAGCTAATCATGACCAGTTTATGAAAAAAGTTGTTTTTTAGCTTATTTTCACAGTTTCTGTTTCTACATAAAAGCTAATCCAAACAGAAAATACAAAAAGTGCTTAAATTTGAAAAAAAAAAAATTTCAGAAGCACTTTTACTAAACTAAAAAAAAATATTTTTTTTGATAAGCCAATCCAAACAAGGCCATATTAGAGAGAGACTTATTAGAGCAAAGCCAGCAGTGAAAGGAATAAGCATCTCCCCCAAATTCAAATTGGCTTGTCTTGCAAACAAATTAAGGAATAAATAAATGAGCATATACTTGAGGACCAGTGTGGCAAGAATAAGATTAATACATTATTGGGAACATTTTTAATCTATTCATTAGGTCCCCTACCACTCAATTCCATCAAGTTGAGGAATTCCTACCTTTCATTTCTTATTTAATTTGAATATTCAACAAATAATTTGATGAATATTCTTTCGAGATAAATGATTTAAGTGTTAATATAAAATATTCTGAAGTTATTGAGTGAAATAATTAAAAAATGTCATTGCGACAATTGTCAAGTGGTTAAGAACTTAAATATTATATACTAAACAAGTAGTGCATTTCACAAAATTTTTATCAAAAAAAAAGAAATGTCAATTACATCTCAAAAGTGTATGTATATTTAGATTTTATTAGTTAATAAATGAATAATAATTTTTGAAGACATATCATGATATAATGTCTTAAATTTTACTGACATTAGTTTGGGTTATAATATTAAAGTTTGTAATTATCTAACAAAAAAATTGTATTTTTAATTCTTACAAATAAAGTGTCCTAAAAAGTTGTCTCATATTTGGAAATTATTAGAATGAAATAAAAATTTTAAAAAATTATTAAAAGTGAAGACTATATACATATATATAACTTTAAAATTTTTCCATTCATTTGACTCTGGTCAATCTCAACTTATCAACCATTTTCTTAAAATATAATATAAGTAAACAAATATAAATAAATAAAGTATGTGCTTGCCAAGTAGCTAGATAAATTTTCAATTTGATTTTTGAGTTTTGGATGCCTTTTTTTTTAATATAATTTAAAACCTAAAACTAAAATCAAATTATAAAATGTAAAAATACAACATATTAATACAAACTTAACAAAGTTTGTTCAAAAGAACTTCTAATTATCAATTTTTTTCTTTGACTTAAATTTGCAACATATAAAGATCTTTATGAGGCTTTTCTGGCATTAAATTCAAATAAATCTCCATTTCAATTTTCCAACTCATTTATTTTATTTTTTTATAATTTATTTACAAGAAAATTACAGGCTGGGTCAGAATGTCCTTCCAACTTGGGCAGGTTGTTGGCAGGCTTGTCCAACTAAGAAATAAATAAAATAATTAATGAAAATAAAATAATAATAATAATAATAATAATAATAATAATAATAATAATAATAATAATAATAATAAAAAGAAAGCCAGCTCCAGTCAAAAAAAATTAAGACCATAACTTTGCGTTTTCATCCTCGCAAAAGTTGTAATTAGGATTTTTTGCATATATATACAGTAAAAATTTATAATTACATGCAAACACCCCTTGCGAAATCCATTTGCTGAAATTTGAAAGTTTATATTAAGACAAACAGTGATAAAAAGTATAAACTTAAATTTAAAAACTAAAAAAAAATTAAAATGTGAAATATCAGATGGTCTGGAGAAAACAGGAGGCCTTGGAATGAGTATCCAATAACTCCAGAAGATGTTTCATAAATATTTATATGAATTAAAAATTAATAATATTTTAGTTTATTAACACAGATATATTGATGTATAATGTATTAATTTTATTATTGTGGTTTGCTATGAGGGGATTTATTTAATTTTATTAAAAAAATAAAAGTATAATAATATTTTTATATCATTTATCTATGAACTTCCAACCAATTCACATCCTATATATATATATGAACAGAGAAATTTAATGAGGGTACCTAATTTTTTGAGCTTTTAGCACTCCACCTGTTAAGGGGAGACAATTGTTCTTGTTGAGGTGACATTTAAATAAATAATTTTTTTTTTAATTTTTAAGTAAGAAAATAGATTCATGTTATTCTCGTGTTAAAATAAATTGTTCACACATTGCATTATATCCATACAATGCTACATCAGCATACATTGCATTATAATTTATATCAATGTAGCACCACCACATCAACATAACCATCCATAAATATCAAGTCAAAAAAAGATCACACATATGCTATTTTCATTAGGTGGAAAAGGATGACAATTTTTTTTTTTTTTTCTCACAAACGTGAAAATGATGTTAAAAGTATGTCCATCGTCTGCTAATAGACCCTCATCCGGTGATATAGAATTTAAGTTACAAGTCAGCATCCACAACGAAGAATTTATTACTACTATTGTATTTAACAGATTTGAATTTTCACAGTATCATTTTTTGTAGTGGGGTCAATATTGCTGAACCAAAAATCCTACAAATAAGCTCCATCTCTAATGTATTTATCGTGATTTAACTTTTAAATTAATATTAAAAGAAACTCAAACTAATCATTTTCATTGCAAATATTCTCTCCATCAAATATCTTAATATTGATGTATAAAACGTTAAGAATATATGGATTATTTTACATTTTTTAAAATTTTGATATATGTTTTAATTAGTTTTTAGTTATCAATAATTGGAGGTCATTTTTGTTTTTTGTTTTTTAAATTAAAAAGGGGTTGTTTAAAAATTTACAATACAACAAATTCAAACCATAAAAGCTTGAGATATATGTTGACACTGTTATCAAAAGTTATTTAGCTCAACACACTAGTTGGTCAATATTTAGAATAATAAGTCATCTCACACACACACACGCACACACACACACACACGCACACACACACACACACACATATATATATATATATATATGAAAAGATAGT
The DNA here is from genome assembly GCF_009730915.1 of Dioscorea cayenensis subsp. rotundata. Taxonomy (NCBI): domain Eukaryota; kingdom Viridiplantae; phylum Streptophyta; class Magnoliopsida; order Dioscoreales; family Dioscoreaceae; genus Dioscorea; species Dioscorea cayenensis. Next base: position 4,895,359 of record NC_052471.1, on the reverse strand, counting down.
TAATGCGAGATGTTTAAATTTAAAATTGTAATGTTAGAATTGATGATAGTAATATAATTGTAACTAGGTAATAATAATCAATAACAATAATAAAATTAAATTAAAAAATATATAAACATTCAATTGATAGAAAATATACCATCAACTAATAGTAACAATTGTAACAACAGATTTAAATACTCCTTAAACAATTAAAATAATAATTAATAATTAAAAATTATAATCAAATAAAAGAATCGACCAATTAAAATGCTGTCAAAATTTAAAAATAAATATAAATGCATTAATAATAATATTTCAAAAAATAAAGGAAACTATTTTCAGAGGGGTTTTCCCAATGACAAAAAATAAAATAAAATAAAATAAAATAATATGGTGATATTTTTAATCAAATATTAATAATATACATGTTTAATTGCAATCAAGAAAAAAACAAAAGAAATAAAAATGGGGTTAAATGAAAAATATTTTATTTTTATTATGTAAAACACTCTATTTAGCCCCTCACAATCTATCCTTTGATTCGTTTAATATGATTTGTTTTTAAGGAGAGATATGTATTTTAATTTTTAAAAAATATAAGTTCTTCTTCATAATATAATTATATTAGAGGAATGTAATGGATTAATTATATTAGAGGGATTAAATAGGATATTTGAAAAAATAATAATTATCTTAAAAGTCAAGGGCCTATTGGCAATTTGGAAAAGAACAGCCGTTCAAGACTCTCCAACCCTCGCGCTTGTTTATCTATAAATACCTTCGGTTTTTTCCGATCCAGTGGAGGAAAAGGGCTTCGAATCGATTGGTTTTGCTTCTCTTCTTCTCTTCAATCTTTGCTCTTTGATCTTGTTCTTTTGCCGGTTTGAGGAAATTTTAGGGTATGAGCTGGTTTGATAAGCTTCGCTGCCTCTCCGATCGGAGTCATTTGATCTTTGTCATTTATCGTCGATTTATTCCTATACGTTGTAATTCTTCATTGAATCCTATACGTTCTTAAGATTGAACGGATTCTTGTGGTTTGTTTCGATTCTTTTGATCGACGCTGCCATGGAGCCAACCAATTTCGTCATTGGAGGTATTGTCTTGATTTTTTGTTGTTTAATTTTAATTTTTATTTTTTTGTTGTTGTTTTTTAGGGGTTTGTGTTTGTTTCTTGTGTTTCCCTTTATCATTATTGAGAAAAATATAATTTTTTTTTTGTTTATTGAGTCAATGATTATGTAAAGTTCTGTTTTTCGAATTTTTAGTTGATTTTTAGGCTGGGAGGAGTTTAATATATATATTTTTCAAAATTTGTATACGTGCATTTATGCATTAATGCGCAATTTGATGGTCCCAAGTTTGTAGCATTATGGATTTAAAAGGGTAGATTCCATAGCCCTCAATAATGAGCAAATTGGTAGGCATTTTCTGTACTTTAATTTGATATATTTTTTTGGGATCCAATGGAGTATTTGTTTTTGGTTGAAATTCACTCCTACAATTTAATCATTAAAACTTGTTGGCTAGTTTAGTATTGTGCTTGACTAGAATGTCAGAACACTAAAGATCATGGCTTTACTGGATTACGGTTTTTCTCTTATTATCACTTGGGTTGTATATATACTTAACTAAACTATGAATCTGTTCTTTCCTGTCATTTTTATTTGTTTCTTGTAGCATATTATGTTCAGTTTGTCCTTCTCTTTGACTTGAAGTTTGATTAGTTGCTAGGGAAAAACATGAGCACCTTAGTTCCATGTTAAAGCACAGAGAACATTAATATTGAGGTACAAAATGTTTAATCTGGTTAGACACTCTCAAATCAATATAATATCTATGGTTTGGAAGGGCCAAGAAGTTAGCTGAAATATTTGTTAGTTAGGCCGTTTGATTCTTCTTCTAGTGAGGCCATTTGATTTCTTCTTATTTATTTATTTTTTTCATTTGGAAGTTGCCGAAAATTAGGTCTGCATATACATTATGTCTTATTCGTTAGAGTGACCTTTAGGTTGCGAAAACTCTTGTATGCTTTAGTAATGATATTTTATTTTTCTTGCTGCAGGTTCATTTCTCGCACACATTGATAAACATCAAACATCCCCCCCTTCAGTTATTGTTGTCGGTGGAGGGATATCAGGGATTGCAGCTGCTCGTGCCTTATCAAATGCATCATTTAATGTATACCCCTTTTATGGTGTTTTTTTTTTTCCAGAATCGGTGTCAATATGTTAATTTAATCTGAGAAGATCTTGTGGTTTTCACATCTTTTCGAGGTGATGTTTTGTTTGCTTCCCTTTTAAAGTTTGATCTCTATGTTTTAGGTCACTCTCCTTGAATCACGTAATCGGCTCGGCGGTCGTGTGCATACCGACTATTCTCTTGGCTTTCCTGTAGATATGGGAGCATCATGGTAATTCTATGTGGATCATAGCTTTTTCTGTCTAACAAATTTAATATTTTTAGTGGATTACCTGACTCTTATTTGTTGAAATTCAGGCTACATGGTGTTTGCAATGAAAATTCTTTGGCCCCATTGATTCGCCATCTTGGTCTAAGGCTATACCGAACTAGTGGTGACAACTCTGTATTATATGACCATGATCTGGAAAGGTATATAACTTTATGTTTCACTCTATTGTTGGAAACTCAAATTTAGTCAAATATTCATGCAATTTTTTTGTATACTGATATGTTAAATACATGCTTCTTATAGCTATACTCTTTTTGATAAGAATGGGCACCAAGTCCCCCAAGAACTTGTTATTGAAGTTGGGCTGATTTTTGAGAAAATTCTCAAAGAGGTAAACTACTTTTCTTTGTCATATTTGTGGTCCTGGTCATTTTCTAATGTAATTTTATTATGTAAATTATGAGCGCCTTCTTTTCTTGAGGATTGCAGACTAAAAAAGTGAGGGATGAGCATATCGAGGATATGTCTATCCTCCGAGCAATTTCAATTGTTTTGGACAGGCATCCAGAATTAAGGTAACTTCATATATTTTTGCATTTTCTGTGCCATTCATTCATATTTTATCTCTGAATGATCTTTATGTATGTATGTCCTATCTTTTCTTTTGTGTAGGCAAGAGGGTTTGGCATATGAAGTGCTGCAATGGTATATATGCAGAATGGAAGCATGGTTTGCTGCTGATGTAGATACTATATCTCTGAAAAACTGGGATCAGGTAAGGCTTAATAACTGTTTAGGTTATTATATTTCTTATAAGCAAGGATAGATATTTTTAGTTGTCAAATCCTTAATGAATTGAGCTGTTCTATATCACTCCCCTTCTGCAACAGCTGGCATATAATATAATCTGGCAATCTATCTAAGTCAAAAGGCAGAAGGGGTAGTAGCCCGGATTGCTGCTTTTATATCAATGGCTTTCACACAGTCAAATTTGGTTGGCTAAACATTTGTTATTTCTTCTTTTTTTTTAAAAATAAAATGCTCCTTTCCTTCCGAGAGGTAGCAGACTTAGTGTACTAAAGGTGTAATTTATGGTTTACACAATATTGATTCTGAATGAACATGTATATGTATGCACCATTAGCATAAGATTTTCTGATTATATTCTATTTATTGAATGCTGGGTATTATTGCTTGAAATTAAGAAGGTATGCATAACATCTCTCATGGCATACTATCCCTCTTACTCTTCCACACATATGACTCAATTTTAATTCTTATCTTTGGATGTCTCTTTCATGCATTATTTGTTACATTTATTCAAGAGAATAATGTTTTAACATGGTTGACACTGGTGGAGAAATTTGACATCTCTTTGGTGATTTTTGTAATAAATCTTTTGAACTCCTTCACTATTATTTTTAAAGATATCAGCAAATAAAAACAGCTCAAGCAAAGATTAACTTTGATTATTGAGGTATTGTGAGCTTATGATCCTTTCTAAATGCAGGAGCATGTGCTCACAGGTGGCCATGGACTTATGGTGCAAGGTTACTATCCTCTAATAAATGCTCTTGCCAAGGACCTTGATATCCGTCTAAATCACAGGTATGTATTTATGAGCACAAGTAATGACACTGATTTCTTATCATTTAGAATGTATGATGATTAGTGGAGCTGTAAATTTATTTACTTAACTGTGAATTATATTTCTGAGTTCCTCTGCAGTTGACGTTCATTGTGAATGTTCTAAACCAAAATATTTCTGCTCTAGTAGTCTCCTTTCAATTGAAATACTAGAATGGTCTTGTGTTGCTGATACTATTGAAATTTTGAAGATAATTTCATTAACAGTTGGTTGATCTTATTTACTTTGCGGTTATAATGTCCCACACATCTGTAAATTTATCTATGGAACTCTGGTTCTATTCCAGTAGCTATTCACTTACTCTCATTCACAATTTATTATTCCAATAGAGCTACCACAATAAACCAATTCTTTCTGAAATTTCTGCTATCTAACTATCCTTGCGAGTCCTCTAGTTTACACATTGGTCAGGAAAAAAATGTGGCAATCTTATCCTGAGCTCAATTTCATGACTATTTTATGGCATGTGTACTTACTTTGTCAATCATTTCCTCCTCAACGATGAAATCAGGGTGACCAAAATTCTCCAGAACAGCAACAAAGTCATAGTTACAGCAGAGGATGGAAGCAGTTTTATAGCTAACGCTGTGATCATCACCGTTCCACTTGGCGTCCTCCAGGCAAATCTGATTGAATTTGAACCTAGTTTGCCTGAATGGAAGCTCTCAGCACTATCTGACATAGGTGTTGGAAATGAGAACAAAATCGCCCTTCGCTTTGATTCAGTGTTTTGGCCAAATGTAGAAGTCTTAGGAATCGTCGCACCAACATCTTACGCTTGTGGATACTTTCTCAACCTTCAGAAGGCAACTGGATATCCTGTTCTTGTATACATGGCAGCCGGGACGTTCGCGTATAGCATAGAAAAGTTATCAGATGAAGAAGCTGCTAAACTCGCAATGGCAGAGCTCAAGAAAATGTTACCCAATGCCACTGAGCCTGTAAGATCAAATTTTTTTGCTGCCTTCTTTTCGCTCTTTGATCAAAACTGACCGGCATTTATTCTGTTCAGGTTGGCTATTTGGTTTCACGCTGGGGAACAGATCCAAACTCTCTTGGGTCTTACTCCTGCGATTTAGTCGGGAAGCCAGCTGACTTATACGAAAGATTTCGAGCTCCAGTTGATAACATTTACTTTGCCGGTGAAGCCACAAGCCTCGATCACTCTGGTACCGTGCACGGCGCATACTCTTCAGGTATTTTGGCGGCCGAAGAATGCCGTCGAGATCTGTCAATGAAGCATGGTTTCTCTGATGCTTTTAATTTGGTTCTGAGGGAAGAAAAGACCGGGCTTGGTTTTTCAGATGTTCTCAATTTGGTTTTAAGGGAAGAAATGGTTCCCTTTCAAATTTCTAGGATTTAACTGATAATTTGCTTGCTGGTTCTCAAGACTCACAAGTGATTATGATGAACCAGACTACTTCTTATTATCATTTGATACATCTTAGATATTTCATTGTATGACATGACTTTCTCAATCTTCGCATTTTCTGATGTTTTGCAGAACTTTTATAAATTTTGATCTTTCCTAAAATAAGTTGATCATAACCAAAAATCAATTATTAGAAATTGTGATTTGATATTAGACTTGAATCAATGCCACCTAAAAGATACAATGAACCTAATTTTGTTTTTTTTTTTAAAAAAAAAAGAAATGCAGAACACTAATTAACTGGAAGGAAGTGCATGTACCATGTGTTCAGACTTCAGAGTGCCAAGTACCATCTTTTTGACCATTAAATATTTAGTGGTCCATTGAGTAAGCTCACCAGCAAATTTTAGCAAGTACCAGCCTAAATGGCCTGTTGCAATAATTTAGCTATTACTGTTGGTAGATGCTTATGATTTATATATATATATATATATATATATTTAAATGCTTATGATTAATATATATATAAATATATACATAAATTTTTAAATATTCAATTTCATTATCTGATCTAATCATATGCGATCGCCAATGGAATTTTATTCTTAGGCTAAGAAATAGATATATTATCCATATAGCCTATATTTAAATGGCTCTCTATTTCATAGGATATTTGAAAAATATTTTTAATATAAATAATATTTTAATAATATGTTCTCAAAATTTATATTTATTTTATTATTAGTGACCTACAAAACTAGGTCAGGGTATGTTTATCTTTATAGTACAAATAACCTTTTAATATATTGATATCGGGTTTATATTTATTTTATTATTAGTGATTTACAAAACTAGGTCGGGTATGTTTATCTTTATAGTACAAATGACCTTTTAATATATTGATATCGGGTTTAAACCTTCGTTTCCACAGAATGAAAGCACAAGTAAATTAAAATATTAACTTGTCTGTTGCGCGCTCTATTGCCGTAGTTTGTCCATATTCACCTATATATATATAATACAAACGTCCGCAGTTGAGCATAATATAAATTAAGTAGCTATAGTGAGTGTTAATTAGGGTTTAATAAGATTTATTAATTTTAGGTTTTAATTTTGTTATAGTTGTTGTAAGTTTAGTAGAAATAAAATCGAATAATTGAGATAACGGTTAAAATCAAAATACTATATATCCTATTTTTTAATGTGAACTATTTATAAGCGATTATTTTTCATATATATATATATATATATATAATAAATCATTTAAATTAAAAAAGGAAAATTATAATTTTATAAATCTAATAAAACAATTAAAACTTGGATATTATCTATATCCCTGGACAAGTAGATATCCTTACATGTTACTTTGCCTGCTGACTTGGCACTCATACATTGGTCCACGTAAGCCAAAGAGTAGGGTCTCAGAGATGAAGCCACGTCATCAATCCAGATCTATTGACGTTACTCCATCAACCATGCTCCGAGATCAACAACACTTATTTAGATCAGCGAAATCCTAACCGTTGATCTCCATCACAATCATCTCCACGTGTCCCACGTGACCAATATATACCACCTCTTCTTCGTCTTCTCTAAACGCTTCTCAAATTCATTTTCTCTTCTTTTGATCTTCGTTACTCTTCTCAAAACCCTCGCAAGCTCTGCTCGTCCCCATCGATGGCGGCGCTCAACCGCCTTCTCCGCACGTCCTTCTTGGGGTCGTTGAGTCGTATGTCGACGACGGCGGCGCCGGAGGGCGGTGGGCGGTTTGTGCCTGAGTTGGCGGTGCCGAAGATGGGGGCTGGGCCGAGGAGAGATCATCGAGAGAGGGGAGTTCAGTGGGTGTTTCTTGGATGCCCTGGAGTGGGGAAAGGTACGTATGCTAGCCGGCTTTCGCAGCTTCTTGGAGTTCCTCACATCGCAACTGGTGATCTCGTCCGCGAGGAGCTCAGCTCTTCTGGTTCTCTTGCTCAGCAGGTGGATTGGGTTCTTGGTTTGATGTTCTTTGTTTTGCTTGAGAAATTTTGGGTGTTTGTTTTTAGATTTGGGTTTTGGTTTTTTGGAAATTTGAATTTATAGATTTGATGATTTTAGGGCATGGGATGAGCTTTGGTGTTGTGGGGAATTGGGAATCAAAATTAATGTTTTCGTGGTCTTTTGGATCGTGAGACAATTAAAAGAATGGTTTAGTATCAATCAGAGAATCAAAACTCTGATTGAAATTGGATTTTTTGAGCCAGTGATTTTAGGGTGTGTGATTTGTTTTGCTGTGAATTAGGAATTTAAGATCAATGTTTATGTGGTTATTTCGATCACGTGAAACAATTAAAAGCATGATTTAGAATCAGTGAAAAATTAAAAGTCTTGTTGAAATTTGATTTCTAGATTCAATGATTCCAGGGTATGGGATGATCGTTTGTGATGTTATGTGAAATAGGGATTTGAAATCAGGGTTGATATAATTATTTGGATCCTGAAATGATCAAAAGCATGGTTTAGCATGAACCAGATGATAAGAATTTTTGGTTCTCAAATAGTTTTCTTGCATGTTTACTGATTGGTTTGGCATTGAAAAGCTCATTCCATGAGCCTATAACATAGAATAAGGCTTGTCTTTGCCAAACATGAGTGATTTACTTTAGCGTGTTCTCTTTTAAATTCTGAAAGCTTTAAATCAGGTTTAGATAAATTTTCTTCTATAATTAATAATGTTTTTTTATGTGTTTTTAACTTTTTCTAAACTTGATGAAATCTCAATACTTTTTTTTTTTTCCCAATGACAATTCAGCTCTAAAGCTCTGTTCAGCTCTTTTGCGTGATCCATTTGGTCTATGGAAGAAATTTTGTTTGCTATTTGTTTTGGTTGTTGGGACCAACGTCTCTGTTTTATTGAGGCAATTAATACACAACTATGTGACTCATATTTGATGATGTTATTGAGCCAATTAATGCACAACTATGTGACTCAAATTTGATGATGTTGAAACAGAGCTTGTCTGATTTTGGGGTCAACGTCTCTGTTTTGTTTCCGTTGTTCTTACTTCGAGTTGTTTATTGACTAAAGATGTGTAATATTCTTACTATTTTGCACCTTTCTTTTTCTTGCTTTATTTCCATTGCTAAGGATTATATTCACTTTTCTTTTGATATTTGATCCCAACATTCGTATGGAATCATTTAAGGCTCGAAAACCTTGTGGTGATCAGTACTTACATGTTTGTTTTGCAGCTTTCTGCAATTGTAAATCAAGGCCATTTGGTATCAGATGAGATAATAATAGAACTATTGTCTAAGCGGCTTCAGAATGGAGCTTCTAATGGTGAATCAGGATTTATTCTAGATGGTTTTCCTCGGACCATAAGACAAGCAGTGAGCATCTATCTGTATGACTTCCTGGGAATTGAATCTGATTCATTCACTTGTCTTTTTGTATTGTGATGTTATAACTGCTACAGAATGAATGGTATGTCTACATCTGTCTACTTTGGCTGCATGTTGAAGAGGTAGATTAATTAGCCTTATTTCTCTCTGCAACAATATTTGATTTGTGGGTAATACTTTCTACCATTTTGGTAGGTTGATTTTGCATTATTATCTTTAGCAATATAGTTATCGAATCCTGATGTTAGGGTTTCTACACTATTTATATAATATACTTCAGAAATTACACAATTTGACCATTTATAGTTATCGAATCCTGATGTTAGAATTCCTACTCTATTTATGTAAAATACTTCATAAATTACACAATTTGACCATTTTGTCAGTTTAAGCTGATGTCAAGAAATTCACTCCTTCCTGTAGGAAATACTGGAGGGCGTGACTGACATAGACTTAGTAATCAACTTGAAGCTGAGAGAAGATGTGCTACTTAAGAAATGCCTTGGGAGAAGAATTTGCAGCCAGTGTGGAGGGAATTTTAATGTTGCCTCCATTGACATCAAAGGCGAAAATGGAAGGCCTGGTATAAATATGGCACCTCTCCTTCCTCCTCCAAATTGTGCCGCCAAGCTTATTACTCGCTCAGATGATACTGAAGAGGTGGTGAAGGAGCGTCTCCGAGTATACAATGACACGGTATTTCACAACTTCTTAATTATCTTATCTTCCTAAAATTGTTTTAAATTTATATATGCAATCTTGCATTCCTCTCTAGTGTGGATACTTATAAATGTCACATTAGGTCAGAAGGACTGGTTTGATCTATTCATTCATATGATAAAATTATGCCTAAATGTTGAAAAGTTGTATTGAACTCGCATGTCATGCTCATCGTACATAATTAATAATTTTAAACTCATGCCTAGTTTAGTTTAATTATACCTTGAAAAAGAAACTAAAAGCATATAATTATTTCGGTTTTTGTCTGCAGAGCCTACCAGTTGAAGAGTTCTACCGCAAGCGAGGAAAGCTCTTGGAGTTCGAATTGCCAGGAGGCATTCCCGAGTCCTGGCCGAAGCTTCTGCGAGCGTTAAATCTTGAAGACCATGATGACAAGCAATCTGCAGCAGCTTGATAAAAGACACCTCGCAAACGATGTTTGCAAGGTCTATTCTTTTAATAAGAACTAAACTGAGCTCCAAGACCTAAAAAACCCAATTCTGCTTCTGGTTTAGGAGGTTGTGACAAGTATATAGGCACGTCCAGATGAAACAGCTATAAATTATTAGTTTTGATTGTGTTTGGGGGTGGTTTATATTTTGGTGCCGCAATCCAATTGTTTAATGTGTTATGTATACTCTTCAAGATGCTGTGTTTATAAAATTTCACAATGTTCTCTCATAAGGCCACTGTCAAGCATACTATAATCAGTCAAAGACATTTATACTATATATATATATATACATACATATTTATATTATTATAATTATTAAGCACTCTATTTTGAATTTGAACTCATAATAAGAAAGACCTGATAAGACTTTCATATATTTACCAACAGAAAACAAAAAATGACAACCAAAATAAAAATAGAAAAATGAAACAAGAAAAACAAGACCTGTATGTTCCTGCTCCACACAAATGTTAAACCTCTCATAATATCCAGATCTATGTCTCATCATCAACTGCTAATGCTTTTCAACATTGTCAACAATGAATTACCTTTTAATTAAACATCAGTAAGATAGAGATGCAAATTTTGCACCCGGCTAAGACCAAAAAAAAAAAAAATGTAGTTCCTATTACACATGCCGACCGGATCAAAGTAAATCAGAAACTGAAAGTACCTTCTCCAGGAAGAAACAAGCATATCTAAATGCTTGATTGATAGGACTTTAAGAAGAAACCAGGAAAGTTACACATGCAACCATCTCTAATTGCCTGTAAAATCAGTGAAAAGAAGCAGCAATCAGCAGTTTCATGTTAATGAGAGTGCGAACTCGGTAGATTTTAATCTGTACTAGTGAAACCATTCTGCTTCTTATGTAGTCTGAGATCAGGAGAATTCGGTTGTAGGGGTGACAGAGGTTGCCTTGGTGAATCCCCTCGATTGTAGTCTATTGCATGTTCGGGACTGCTGTCCTTTACTCTGGATTTACGCTTGCCCTGTGCATAAGTCAAAATCAATAGCTATACCAAACATAAGAAAACACACACACACACACACATCTCAAAAGGTTGAGCATTGCTGAATACAAAAAATGGGTCAATGCATTAAAGCAATGCTGGACCAAGATGAAATTTTTTGCAGTAAATGGCATCAAATTATTTCAGCATGCAGAGTTCATTTTTATTTTGGATTATGGAGAATCACTTCTTGTTTGATGCAATAGTCCCCAAAAATGTGCCCCAGCATCTAACAGTTGCATAAAGATTGATTATTAGCTAGAGATGCAGTCATGAGTACGATATTTGTTATTACCCAAAAGTTTGTTTTATCAATGCTGGTGGTTTTCAAGGAGGAATTTTAATAAACTGCTATCGAAAAAAGAAGTATATGGCTCAAATATGCAGTACATAGTTCCAATAAACAAGCCCCATGGTTCACTATCAAAATTTTCATCATTTAAAGTTTCAGAGATATATATGGATTTCTTATTTCACCTTAGCTGACGAGCTGGCTGTGTGTTTGCTATCAGATCCATGATGATGTCTTTCTCTGTTTAACTGCCTCAGCAACCTCTTGTTCTCTTCATCCAGGAGTTTATTATCCTCATAGAGTACTTTAACCTTGAAGAAAATGGACAACTTATATAATCATTTGCACAAATGGAAAAAAGAGGTGGATAACGATGCACATTTTATTCCTACCTCCTCTTCAGCTGTGCAAAGATTCATCCTGAGATGTTCCTTATCCCTTTTTAGAGATTCAACTTCAGCAACAAGTGTCATGATCTACATATTCAGTTAATTCCAAAAAGCACTTCATTAAAAAATATTTAAATTTAGGCTAGAAAGCAAGCAAGGAGAACACTTGTCAAAGGAAAGTTCGTCAGTTCAAGTTTACATGCTTGTCTACTGCATGAAAAGTACTACAATTCAATAATGACAGAAGAAAACAACTTGATCCTGAGAAATATAGAAGGATACACATGCAATAAAAAATATATTAAAAAAAAATTCTCAAATGATTGCCAAGAGAATAAAGTCTGAGAAAGCTAAAGTTACATTATAAGTCGCAGGTACAGCTAACTGACATTCTCAAAGATGACTTCACCTAAGTATTAGTATTCCTAATAAAGTACCTCAAATCAATAATAAATAATTGTTATAAGGCCGATCATTTGGAAAATGCTTTGGTGTTCATTACTACGTCTGCTGAAAGCATTAAACATTAGTGAGGGATGTATGACACTTGTGAAGAAAATCTCAAGTATAAAGTTCTTCTATACACACAGATTAGTCAGTAAATGATCTCAAAAGCAAAAGAAAAGAATTTTAGGAGGCCATCCCTTTATCGAGTGCAGATATTCAACAGCAAAGACAACTGGTCTACTATCATGTCCGGTGAATTTTGAAATCTCGAGCAATTCAAAGTTTTAAATTAATCCTGATACACAATGATCCTTATAGCCTTGAGCTCATATGGTATTTTGGTTTCCAACTATAACGTTAGTAAGCTACTACTTTACATAAATAAGGGTAGATTAGGAAATTTTAAACAAGTCGAGAATCATAGATGAACAGGGAGATGTTCTGTTATATTTCTGCCCTTAAAAGAGAAGGGTATTGCTAGTAAAGGAATGGCCACATTTACCGCAAACATTATAATAATCATAATCAGCCAAGACTAAACAAATTGATTCAAATGATGAAATGTTTAAACTTTGTAAAAAAATCTTTGTCAAATTTGCATTATATAGGAGGGAGATCAAAGAACATAAAATCTATCCTAGTATATCCAATGTTCAAGTAATTTATTAAAAAACCAGGAATCCTCCCTCCTAGAATCTCATGGCATATTTGCGAGGCATTGACAGACAAATAAAAATCCAGCACTTTCAACACAAGAGAATAAAGGGATCCTGTCTACCCCTGGAAAAAATTTTGTCACTTCACACATGCTCATATTCAACCAGTTCTTTTTGTTCACATGTTCAAAGTTTGATTCATACATACGATATTCCATAAAAACAATTTCATAGCTTCAAACAACCTAAAGCTCACGAACATGACAAAATTATTAAAATTCTTGCACCTAATCTTGCGCAGCATTCCTAACAAATTCATCAAATTACTGTACCAGGCATCGATTCTGGCCTAACAAATCAACATAATTCTTCATCCTATAACTATAGAATCATTAGTTTGCATAACTATACCACCTGTCTCTCTAAGAACATCCTTCTTCCCCTGCTAACACTAAAAACCCTTTTTTTTTCTTACAACTATACAATCAATTCAGCCAAGATTAGCAAGCTTCTCCTTCCAAGACTCATACTTTCAAATTCCATCAAGAAAAAGAAACAAGAACAAGCCACAACAACAAATACAGCGCTCACCTCGGAGTTCTCATTCACGCGAGCCTTGAGCTCCTCATTCTCCTTCCCCAACTCATCGCAAGTATCCATGATCCTCTCAAGGTCCCGCTCATAAAGCGAGCACTCATTCTCCAACTTGTCACAATGACGAACCATCTCAGTGTACGTCGACACAAGCACCTCCTTCTCTTCCACGCACTTCCTCAGCGCTTGCGCATTCATGCTCGCCTCCGCCTACATCCAAGAACCAAAAACCCTAATCACCCCAAAAAAAGAGAGAAAAAAAAAAATCACAATTGCAAAGATTCAAGGAACGGAGCAGACCCGAGAAAGCTCGAGACGCTTGTCGGCATCCTTGAGGCGATCATGGAGGGCAAAGATCTGGTCCTGGAGACGACGGCGATCATCATGAGACGCCAAGAGCTTGAGGCGGAGAGTGCGGGAGGAGACAGGAATTCCAAGGGAGTCCTCGATGGATTCACGGATGAAATCATCCGTCTCAGTGGGGAGATCCATCGCAGGTGGCGATTGGAGCTCGATCGGAGACGATGAGTGGAAGATCGAAGGGATCGAAGAAACCCTAATTGAGAATTTTTGGGGAGAGGTTCCTCAATGGCGAAGGATCGGGCTGAGATCTTGGAAGAAGAAAGTTGATCATTTTATATATTTTGAAAAAACACTGCGATTTCGGGCCGTTGGTGTGGTTTTTTCAAAATTTTGTCATTTTTGGTTACTTTTGCAATTACCACCCTGAAGTATTCTGTATTTGTATTTGCTATTTTTTTTTGCAGTTAGATCCATTTAAATTTTAAAATAGGATAGGGTTTTTTACTTTTTTAGTGTAATATTATTTTATGAAGTGAAAGGAATATTGTATTTTATTTTTCGGTTTTTTTTTTTAAGTTGTTTGCAAAATTTTGTTATTAATGATGGCATGAGTTGTGGGGTTAATCCAAATGGTGGAAGTAAAGATTGTTTACATAAGTGATTTCAAATTTGAATTTTTATGTATGTAACAAAATATTTGCTGAGGTAGATATCTTCTCAAAAGATTTTCAATGTCTTGTATAGAATGGTTTAGAGTCAATGGCTATTAAAAAACTGGTGAATCAAATACTAAAAAAAAAATCTTATGAAGTATGGATATTAATTTGAGAATAAGTCACGATAAATGAAAGGAATTGAATATATACCTTTTACTCCTCTCTCTCTCTCTCTCTCTCACACACACACACACACACACACACACACACACACACACACAAATAGTTTAGTTTATATATATATATATATATATATACCTTGTAGTTTGATGCAAAATAATATCCCTAATATTTACAAACACCTTTTATTATACCATACATATATACAAATAAACCTTTACGCTAGTTTGCAAATTATCTACAATAAAAATATTTATTTGTTATCTAGCATTATATTTATAATTAAAAAATTCTAATAATATGTTTTTAATTGGGAGCGGAATACCTGAAATATTAATAAATTTCTAATCTGCGGACACCCTGGGATCATTGGATCACTAGTCTATCAAACATCGTGATTAGAACAAACAATATAATCTTTATAATATCTTAAAATTTTAAAATATTTTGTATATAATTAGAGTGTAAAAAAATTTATTTAAAAAATAAAATATTAAAATAAAGGAAGAGACATTAAAAAAACAAAAAAAAAAAAACATTATGTATAATCTTAAAGTTGATATATAAAGACCAAAACGCAAATATGAACATTTTATTCAATATAAAATATACCATAAAAGGGATCTAGATTTCTCAATGATCAACTTATCGCATATCCAAATAACACTTTCTTAAATGGCCAAAAAGCCCAATGAATTCAATGAATGATAGGAAGCCGAAAAACTCCAAAAAGAGTAATGAAAAAAATAAATAAATAAACAAGCAATGCCTGAAAATTTTATTTGATCTGAAAAAAATAAAATATATTCATTTTGGTGCAAAGATTAATTAAAACCAAAATTTTGAGATAGAGACCAAAAACTTAAAACCAAAATGATGGGGACGAGGATTTAGCCGGCGGTGATTCAGATCTCGAGCTTCACCGGCGAAGACCCCCACTCCGATCATACAACATGAAAACCCTAATCTTTTTAGGTATTAAAATTAGAGGAAACGCTGATGATATATATATATATAGGTAATAGGCTTAGCCCAGAATTTTTTCGAATTCATTCTTTAAAAATTATATATTTTTAATTTTTTACTTAAATTTAAAATTGTTTTTATATGCTTCTTTAAACTGAGAATTACATGTATAAGGAGAACCGAAAAATAATCCAGTGGACTCTATTTAATAATTACTACCACAGAACCAAGACTAGGAATCAAGATGTAGCTCAATTTTAATCATGAGTTTATAAATTTTATTTTTTGTTTTTTTATATAATATAGAGATAGATTAGTAATCACATTAAAAATTGTTACCTTTGTTTTATATATCACTAAATTGATGCAATACAATGGGTGAGGATAAGTCACATCTTGATTCTGTCATAACTACCACGAAACCGAGTTTATGGGATCATTTCTCAATTACAATTCATTTTCAGGGCCTTTTTTGTGAAAATTCTGTGTGAAGATTATCTTTTGTTCTCCTTTTCAAAATTGCATAGTGGGGATTATCTCTATAAAGCCAGTCAAGCCACTATAACTGGTGCACTCCCTTATCCGTTTTAAATGTATAAACTTATAATTTCATAAATAATAAAAAATATTTATTAATATTGCTGATTTTAAACAATTATTATTAAATATATTTATACTCACATAATCAGTTTTTTTTTTCTTGTGTTCAACAGGGGTTTATATTAACCAATTCATTCAATCGGCCCTCAAATTTCTCAGCTGATGAGAGTATTTCAAGACTTAACTTTTTATGAGTTTTTTTTATAAAATAAATAAATCACGTTTTTTTTTAAAAAACCGTGAGCTAAACCATTAATAACTACTTCACCCATTAATAACTACCTGTAGTGCCTCCAACTTTGTAATAAAAAAAAAAAATTATAATATTTACATTAGTCACCGTAGATAATATAAAATCTGAATACCAGACCTCCTTGTGAGATTTCAAACAATTAGTATATGGAATCGGAATGCATTTTTACTCCAGAATTGCACTGAATAATATATTTTGAAATATTTGTGCTTCCCTAAAACCATCTTTTATATTAGCTTTCAATTTTTAATAGAGTTTCAAATTTCAGGCAAATACACACCGTCAAAGAAGGTCAAACAAGTCATCACACAAAAGCATAACATTGCTTCCACTACAAAAGAAAAGCAAAGAACCACCGTGAAAAAAGAAAAAGAAAAAAAAATCATCATCTCAACCAGAAAGCACATTTGACCTAACTGATAGCTTGAATGTTTCCCACATTAAACCAACCGGAAGAGGAGAAAATTATAATTTAGAGCAGAGACAAACCATATAACTCATAGAAAAAGAAAATTATAAATAAAACTAAAAGAAAAGCTAACAATCAAATATATGCTTGAACAAAATATTTACTTGATAGTTTGACACATCATACCACACACACACACACACACACACACACACACAAAAACATTTGAAGAACTAGGGTTGCTGATAAATATTCAAGCTTTCATCAAAGCTATTCTATAGCCCCCCTTTCTTTTTCATCCCCAAGAACTCACCGAAGGATCAGTTAGGAATGTCAGATCCATGTTAAAGAAATCATGGAATTTGATATACCTGATTCTTCGAATGTTACATCACTATCAAACTCCAGAGTCTTCGATGCACCAGGAATGGATTGTGTGAAGCGGAATGGCCGTTCTTCCCCTCCCTCCAGTTGAGATGAGCAGAATGACCACAGTAACTGCAATGGAGCAGGCAATTCCAGTCAAACTCAGGAGACCAGAAGCCTGTGAGATGATTTATGAGCTTACAATTACTATACCTTTATAGAGTCTGCTCGGAGAAAATGTCTCTGGAGCCTCCGACCGTCAGGTAGACGAATACCAACTCTTGAAAGGAGCTCCCTCTTTTCCTTTGGTTCTTCAGGTAGAGGAGGATACACGAGCTTTTTACTCAAAATGGTTTCAGGTTCTTTCTCCACTTTGGGTTCATCTTTAGCTGTAGATGGCCTGATGGCAACTTTTTTCTCTTCCAGAGAGGCTGCTATTGCACGCAAAACTTCTTCATCCTCATCACGCAATGTATCTATATGCACAGAAAAAAAAAACACTAATATCTTAGGAAGAAATGGTTAGCAACTTATAGTTATAAGTTTCATGCACATCTGTTCCCGTCTCATCACTTCGGATGTTCATAAAAATTGATTAAGAGAATTCTAAAGACCAGACGTCTCTTTGAAATTTCTTAAGAGACCTAAGCCTGCAAAAGGAATGTCATAGCAAAATATTCTAACTACAGTTGACAAGCATGCGCATAACACAAGTAGAAAAGTCAATATTAACAATTTAGAAGAAATGAGGTGGCTCAAAATTTTAAACAGCTTCTGTAAGAAAATAATAACAGATTCATTCTTGGTTCCTAGAATATAAAACAGGTTTGTGCCTGCATACCTGCTACACTGGGCACAGACACATGAGGAGTTTGTCTTGCACGCTTAGGAGGAAGAGTAACATGATTCTCATTAGGGCCTTTTTCCAGAAAGGGTAGTAAATCCTGGATGAAAAAAATTTAGCAATTAAAAGAGCAAACTAGAATTCTGTGCAAACCAAACGCTCAGGAGTTAGGTCCAACTCCAAAATGCTTAAACAATCAACACATTCAAGCTAACCATGCCTTCCTACCTCCAACAGACGTTCAGGAGTAATCATGCCATTCCATGCACGCATCTTTTGTCCTGTGATGGGATCAATGACAAGAATTGAAGGGAAAGCAACCAAGTTGTAGTATGTGCAAACCTTCTTCCCCTCAGTGCTATCATGATAAACCTGATGCACAACAGTACAACAAAACATGAAGTCAGAGCTAGTGCATATTGACTAATACAGTAAAGTTTCTTACAAAATGCAAGCAAAAAGCAGTTCTCAAACCTGGCATAATTCAGAAAATGCCACATTTGACAAAAAGGGAAAAAAAATTTCAGAAAAAGGTGAATTTCTATCAGTCAAATACTAATGAGTCTAGAACAAAGGAAGAAATTACATTATCTTATTCTAAACATGTTAAAATTTTCTTTCACAAGAACCAGAGATATAAAACTAAATAAAGTCTAAAACAGCACAAACAAAAGGTTCAGCAAAATGAAGTGTTTAAAGAAATAATGCCCTTCAATAACTCATGAACAGGAAAGAAGTGGAAAAAAAAAAAAGAACTAGAGAAATTATTATTGTCCATAAATGCTTTAAAATATAACTAATTAGAACACAAACCTGCCAGAAAATGAAATTTGTTGAAATTGTTTGTGCCACTGTTTCATTTGACCATGTATCCCGGTTAAGCTAGGCAAACACCAAGTTAAGTCAGCACCCAAAAAACAAAGAGAACTCCAAGAAGCTTCTAGGAAAAATTACCATGTGTGAGTTGAATTCTGCAGTCGATTGCAAATTAACTAAAAGCCATTTATCCATGTGAGAAGCCTCCACCTTCGCCTGTAATTCAAATGATGCAAAAGCATGGTCAATTGAACAGGAGAGAAAGTAAAATAGAGTATCTAATGCAACAGATAATAATGATTAAATAACCACCCCTTTGATCCGTTTTCTTTGTTCCTTCACTCTTTTAGAATACTTAAGCACCAGTGTAAAATGTGAATCACCGTTAAGGAATGACTAAAACAAAAGCACGATGAATGATGATATTGGCAAAGACAATGGGCCCTGGACTGACATTCTAAACATGCATTTCCAAACAACCCTGTTACCAAACTAAATCAAGTACATGCAAAGGCTATGCATGATGTGCTAATTATCTAAATGCCAAAAAGTAAACTAATCATAGGTAACACCCCAACAAAAAGTAAACTAATTGTAGGTGAACACCCCAACATGCTAAGCCTCATCAGGCACATCCGAACACTAGACATGTACGAACCAAAAACAGCATCATTAGGATGCAGACATCAAGAATTGAGTATCGAAAGTAACATGACAATGAAATTTGTGGAAAGGGGATATTTATAAAGTGAAAAAATGCAAAAGACTATCCAAGGATTCCAGAATAGTTGAAAAGATAAAAAAAAAAAAAAATTTGATTTAAAAAGATAACAGAGATTGATAAAGGTTAAAAAAGAAAAAGAAAGAAAAGAAAAGATATAATCAGAAAATTAGGAAAATAGTTTTACTGGATACAAATTCAAAATTGAAGAACTGTACATGTGGAAAAATAACATATCATCCATCTGACCAGAAAGATAAAATCTATATCCCATATCAACCCGAGAAATAAATAAAATGCACAAATGTATACATAACGTAAGTAAATTTTTAGTATTTTATAGGATAAGGCATTGGGATAACACTAACAATATATCACTTAAAACACTCAAACAAAACATAACATACAATCAAGCAAAACATTTTCTAGAAATCTAGAACTACTCAAGTGAATTCTATTTTCGTAAGTCATCTAATTCTACAATATCATCATCCTCATCATCTAAGTGAGCTTCAACTCCATCACTAGATTTAGAGTGCAACTTCTACTGCATCTTCAATTTTCTCTAATTAATTAGTTAATCCCTTAATTTACTTATTATTTTTAAAAAATGAGCAACTATGCATTTAAATCACCCAGTTTTCTCCCCAAAATTTATTTTCTACCTTATTAAAAAGTGTGCTTTTTTAAAATCGCCTAATTTTTGTCCTAAATTTATTTCCTTCCATATTAGTAAGCAAGCCTTTTAAACATCACAAAATTTTTCTACCTTAAATTTATTTCCTTCCTTCTTAGTAAGGACGGCTTTTTAAAATCCCAACCAACACTAATTAAAAGCATCAAATATGGGGTTGATAGAAAAATAAGACAGACACGCCTTGTAAATGCCTGCCGCCTGAAAAAAGGCGCTCGTCTAAGCTCACCACATTATAGACGCCTCACCCAAGGGGTGTTGAGGTGCTAAGGCCTCACCTCGCCTAAGTGCCTATGCGAATGTCTTTCTCGCTTTTAATAACACCGATTCCGAAACAACCTTGTGACATGATTACAGATAACTAAATACTTTGTGCATATACTCTAAAGTCTAGACAGCCAAGGTCAAACTATCATATGTGTACATCATTGTGTGCTAATTCACTAATCATCATCTAATCCATCAATCCATGAGAGTAATATCCAATAGTAACTTATAAATAGGTTTTGCATTTTTACCTGAATTTATATGATGCCTATTCTAGTTATTTATTATTCTTAACTTTAAAGTATGGAACAATTTCATAATTAACAATCACTTTATCAGCTTGCTTTTAACCAAATGTGATTTGTTTTCCTCCCTCCGGTCCTTTCTACTTATCCACTTTAACTAATTCAAATGAATTAAAAAATTCGATTAGAGTTAGTTGATAATCTAAAATTTATAAAAAAATTATATTAACTTTCCAAGATTACCCTTATTTAAAATTTGCAGTTGAATATAATTTATTGGAAGCTGTAGAAGTACATTAAATATAAAAAGTAAATTTGGAAAAAAACAATATTTAATGCTTCATAAATTTTCTAAGAGAACAAGCAAAAAGGACAAAAACAACTCTAAATAGAGCCAATTAACCTTAAAACAAGTTAGATAATATGACAAAAAATTGAAAATGGATCAATTACCAACCAATCATATCATAAATTGTGTGTCCTTCTAAAAGTCATATCCAGCTATAGTTTGGAGAAACAACAAACAAAGAGCTCGAAAAATGAAGCGTGCAAATACAATCAGAAAATACTATCATCTTCTCTACAAAAAATAATAGAAAAAAACATCAGATCCTTATACCTTGTCAAATGTTCCGTTAAACATCAAATCAAAAGGAGGCCGATATAAGGAAGCAAGATTATCACGGGAGCCATTTGCTGTAGATGGAGCATTTTTATCTGATTCCCATACAGGCTGCCGCTTTGACTCCTCCTCGAAATTCCGGAATGCAATCAATGGACTTTGTTGAAATCTAAAGTCACGACTAGAACCGGGAGAGAGAGAGAGAGAGGGGGAAGGGTCAGTCTATCAAAGTATATGTTTGACAAAAATCAGAGCACAAAATCCTAGGTGGCATGAGGCTTTTATATTTAACAATTATAAGTTTCACTTTGATGAAAAAGGTAGTTCTAGCATCAATTGAACTTGTCAACATACAGCATGAACAGGTAGCATCACAAGTACAGAAAATCAAAGCATGGTTTCACCAAACCAACTCCAAACAACCTGTCTCTGACCGAAGGTTTGCAAAGCCAGACACTAATGTTCCAAACAAAATAATCTTTTATCATAGGAGATAGGACCAAGGTCACACTTATAAAAAATTTAATTAAAAAAAAAAGGTAGAATGTGATGTGCCAAAAGATGCTCACTCCATCAACATGTGTCAGAAATTTTCTGCTGTCATTAATAATATAAACAATAAAGCAAGCATACTAATCAGTTTAAGCAAATGAAATACAGCAATAGCAATAAATCAGGCAGTCTTCACATAAGAAGATGATGAGAGCAATGTGGTGTTCTTAAGTAATTCTCAATTCATCAGCACATGGCAGGAAGATTTTTTTGATATCATATGTAGCATAATATATTCATCAAACATGTTGATCAATTTAAGCAATATATGAACAAAGAAACATAGCAAGTAATCAGAAAGCCTATGCATAAGAAGATGAAGAGCATAATGTGATTTTTTAAAAGATTCTAACTTCATTGACACAGATGTAACAAGGTTTTCTAAATGTCATCCGTTAACATAATCAATATACATCAAGCAAGCCGATCAATTTAAGAAATACATCAGCAACGACACACAATAAGAAATAAGGTACTCTTCACATAAGAAGAAAAATTCTATGATAGATCTCTAGTATGAAACAGAATACAGTTCACTATAATTGGCCTGAATAAGCATAAACACAAAAGAGACCCATACACTACAAAATCTCCAAGCATGAACCATAAGCCCCAAGATCACAATACGCAATACAAATAAAGACTTACTTAAATAAGGCAGCATCTCCATATAAAGTTTCTCTCTTGACAGGCAATGGTGCACGCACTCCATCTTCTCCAACATCTTGACTCACATTAACACTACAAATCATAAAACCAAGTCATCACTCAAAAATCCAAACCTAGAGGTCAATCCCTTCCAACACACCTAGAGGACGGATCCTCAGCAGCCGGCGGCGCCGACGGCGCCGGCGCAGCAGCGGCAGCACCAACAGCACCGTCACCACCAACAAAGAACAGTTGAATAGCCTCCTCAAGGATCCAATTCGTCAACTACAACAAAAAAAAGCACAAATCGAAACCGAGATTACAAACAGAGACAAAGAACCCTAGGTTGCTCAGCAGGAAAGATCAAAACGCAATCAGACCTGGAGGAAGTGTACGGCGGTGTCAGCGTTCTGGCCGACGGCGATCTCGAGGAAGGAGGAGACGAGGCCCTGCTGCTCCGGCGACAGGGCAGCAGCATCCATGGGGATTCAATCGAGAAGAGAGATCGAATTGGAAATCGGAGAGCTAGGGTTTGGGGATGAAGTCGAGCATGAAGAAGAGATTTGGATGAGTAGCCTCTTGAGAAAACTTTATATAATTTTATATAATTTATGAATTTATTTATAAATAATGAAAATAAAAAGAAAGAAAGGAGGTGTTCATACATAGCGGTGGAGAACTACTGGATCCGTTAACCCGAATCCGAATCTGGATTGAAATCCGGGTTTGGATCCGATTTGAAATTGATTTTGGGTTGAATCCTCTGTTTAGTGTTTTATGTTTAGAAGAGTACTGTTGAACATGAATGAATGGAACCCGATAACCCGAATCCGAATTGGAATCCGGGTGTGTGAGAGGATCCGACCCGTTTGAAGATGAGAAGCACTGCAATAAATGATGCTCCGTTTATTGTAAAATTAATTATGAATAAAATTTTACTTTTCCGTACACATAATGGAAAATAAAATTAATTAATGATTTTAATTATGAATTAATTAATATAAATTTTTTTTCAAGAGATTTATAAGTATATAACTATATATAATCATAGCAATAATATATTTATAAAGCCAAAAGGGTTCATAATCAACTAGATGCGAGCTGAATATTTAATTTCTGACCTATGCACACACCCTAACGTTTTCATCAAATAATAATAATAATATTGTTATAATTAGCAGTTCCACAAGTTAATTTAACATCACACTAAATCCTACTTAAGAAAGCAGGAACAAAACGAAAAAAGTTTTTTAGGGGGCCAAAAAAAATTTTTAGAGGAAAATAAAATTCTTATATTAAGTACAAGTTAAAAGGAAATGAGACAATATATTTTTTTATAAATATTTTTCTAAAAATATATTTTTAAATAATATATATACTTATTTATAGAAAACCAATTTGCATGACAATTATATTTAAAAAAAATTATTACTATATAACCAATTTATTGAATGTCAAGAGATTAAAAAATAAAATCTTATAAATATGTTTTTTTAAAAATTATAATGTTTTTATAATATTTTTAGATTATCTATTCCAATTTGTAAAAAAAGACCAATTGGCATATGAAAAGCAATACTTATTTTATTTTAAATTATTTATTCATTTTATTTAGATTTTTATTATAAATATATTTTCTTATCTTTTTTTAATTTTTTTCTTATTTTTAAAAATTATATTAGAGATAATGAAAAATAATAATTTTTTTTTATAATTTTTATATTATATAAGGGGACTTTGTAAAAATGGAGGGTTTGTGATAAAGATTTTTTTAAAATTTATAAAACTATTATATAATTTTTATATTATATAGGGGATTTTGTAAAACCGCCCAACTACGCCCATGAACACAAGTATAGCCACACATAAAATAGTATTAATCAAGTTAAACACAAACTATTATATACAAACATAAAAAAATAAAAATAAAGAAAAGCCACTATTAGATGCTTATTAATATAGGTCAAAACGTAGAATTTTGAATTTATACAAATGGGATAAAATACAATCCATTATAAGTAGCTCATAAAACTACTCAACATTCTAAATCACAAATTGCACGCATAAATCATCACACTTTTGTTTCTTGCATTTTAAACAATCAAACAAAAATGTAATAACAACAAAGAGTAAGTATTTTGTTCACAGAACAAAAAATATACAAGCAAATATTCAAATTCTTCTAATTGACTAATCCAATTCCTATTTCTCTTAGTGCTTGTTTGATGGGCATGATAGGATATGAACGGATATAATAAATTGATTGAATAAGCATAGGAAAAGATATGGGTATGATAAACTCATATCCTATTCTATGTTTGATGCATACCAGATAAGCCATTGGATAGCATTTTGTTATCTTATTTTACATTTGAAGTAGATGATGAGTGCATTTTATGTCATATTTTACATATATCCAATGCACTCCTTTGCTTGTCTTTTAGTGCATTTTGTCTATAAATGATGCTACTCTGAGTATGTTTGTCTATGTTGCAGGTTTTAGGGCTCATAACACATATGGAGTGAAATCAGGGACAAAACCAACAAATGAAGACAATACTTTTATGTGTCCAATGTGAGCACGGGCTTGTCATTTTCCTATGGTTTCCTATGTCTGGGATTTCCCTAGTTGTCAGCGAGAGCACAGGCAACGCACAGGGGTGCTTTCTCCCAGTGGTTACTTCGGGAAAAGATGGTCCTATACTTTCAGGGGAAACACTGTCCTCGTGCTCCATTAATGGTCGTGCTCAAGCATAGCACGGGTAGAGAATGATCCTGCTCTCCCCGTGATTCCCTCGGGATGTCACTTACCCTTTTCACTCAGAAGCTTCAAGAAGAGCAAGGTCTAAGCACGACCGTGCTTAGACCCTGTTGAGCCCAAAAAGTCCGTTTTTTGCCCAGACTTAGGGTTTCTCAATATCTTTGGTTCGGGAGTTTTTCTTCTCTAGCGGAGGAACCTTTGAAGGAATGATGATCAGCCGCCACCACTCGAACTATGAAGGCCAAGGGTGAATTAGAGACGGCGGAGGAGTGGAATTGCCCATTCCATGGAGCTTTTGAAATACATTTGAAGAGATTTTGTAAAAAAGGGGAGTCTAGATGTCTCTCTTCCTTATACTTGTTATTCTCTCTCATTTGTATGAATTCATGAGGGGCTCACCGTTCCATAGTGCCCCGGGATTGTGAACTATGTTGTTTTTGCTACTTTGACTACTTTGAATTTTAATGCCTATGGAGTTCTATTGTTTTCTTGTGTTTATTCATGTATTTGCATAACTTGGCATGCTTGATTTGCGTAGATGCTTGTGTAAAATTTGGCGTGTGTAGATTACAGTAGTTGCGATTACCTAGAGTAGTTGCAAAACTTGGCGTGTATGAAGCTCGTAGTTATACTTGCAGAACTTGGCGTATTTGATAGCCATAGATGCATCATTGCTCTTGAGCACCCATAAGGATCTTAGAATGTACTCTGATAGGCATTAGACTCAAGTCAGTATCTTAAGCCTAGTCTACTTAGTTCTTCCATCCTTTGTTTTTATTCTTATAGTAGTTATTACCTTCATCACTCTTTTCAGTTGATTAGACATTAAAAGATCAACTACTACTAGAAGTCCAGTCCCTGAGGTTTCACAACCCTACCCCCTTGCGGGGTACTACTTTATTACTTGTAACGATCTGTGCACTTGCGGAGAATACATTAGTAGACCAGATAATGATAAAATATTTATTAGTTTTTATTAATTTTTTTTAAAAATAAATAACCTATAAATAATGTCCACAAATAGGGTAAGTTTTTTTGGTAGGTCACCCAACTTTCAAGTTTTTTCAATTCGATCATCCGACTTTAATTTTATCCAAATGCTCAGTGAACATCAATTTGTTATCACCGGCATATCACTCGTGAGTTTCCAGTTCCCCTTTACTCGCGTGGCAACCAGAAAAATACAGTCAATACACCAAACTCGCCATGTCACCCCAAAAAATCCATATCACCATCGTTGTGCTCAAGAAGGCTTCTCTTATCCTTTCTTGTCTGGGAGAGGGGTTGCATGTCCGAAAGGTAATCTAATCTCCATTTTCTAGGGTTTCTGGTGTCCGAAAGGGCTTCTTCCCGGTTGCTTCCTAGTTTCTGGCAAGAAGGTAAGGTTCTAGGGTTGTGTTGACGAAGACAAAGAAGACAAGCTAGGGGTCATTGGGAGAAGAAGACGAGGGAGGGAAAGTGAGCGAAGTTCAGTTGGTGCACAATGTCAGTCAATTGGGAGATACAATTAGCCAAGGATGAAGCTCCTGAGTATTGCAAGTCATTGTTCTGGAAACCCTTTTCTCTTTGTTTTTGTTTGGTTTTTAAACAATGTATTGTGATGTATTGTGATTTTCATGCGAAGTTAGGTGGGTATATTGTGGAGTTAGAGTGAAGACAATGAAATTATCCAGTGCCTAAGTTTGGGGTTTTGTGTGATGATTTTTATTTAGTATTGTGTTTAAACTTTGTACCATTAAAAGGATGTCTCCTTTATTGTGGTCCCTAGCAGACTAGAACTAGAAATATCTACAATGATTAATAAATCCTGTCACATGAACTAACTACAAAGGATCCTAAATGTATGCTTTGAGGTGAAGGCCAAATCACTTTCAAAATAACATAATTCGCATAATGTTC
The DNA here is from genome assembly GCF_009730915.1 of Dioscorea cayenensis subsp. rotundata. Lineage (NCBI taxonomy): Eukaryota > Viridiplantae > Streptophyta > Magnoliopsida > Dioscoreales > Dioscoreaceae > Dioscorea > Dioscorea cayenensis. Next base: position 4,868,196 of record NC_052471.1, on the reverse strand, counting down.
TGTGTAGTAATTCATTAATTAATTTAAGATTGCATGATTTAAAGCACCAGGACATTAATCAAATAGACAAAAGTGATTAGAGACTAACCTAAATCCAAAGTAATGCCTAACCATTCTGAATCCATTCTGACCCATCTCAATTAAATAAGACAAATCTCATTTTGATTTAACTGAGATAAAGTAGCATAAGCAAAAAAGATACAGTAACATTTATGGTTTACATATTGGTTCTTTTATTTTTTCCATGTCAGTCCTTTTCTTTCTCTTTTGTCTATCCTCATTATGTGATGTGTTGTATGATGTTACTGTTAGAATTAGATTCACCTTTGGTATCAAACATGATAACAATCTCCAATAATTAGGGAGTAAACTAAATTTAAATAATGGCAATGCCTTTATTGAGTTCCAGGATAGCATAACTAGAAACCATGTTGATGTAATTCATTTATAAACCATATAACTGGAACACTGGAACACTTTGTAACTAGAGATGATAGAAAACTCTTTTTATCCTCTTTTAGATCCATAAATTTGCATTTTAGGATGAATTTATTTCCCCTTAATGTACATGTTCTACTGAGGTGCATTTTTTTCAATTTCATGTACATGTTCTGTGTTGGAATGAATATTGATGACTAATTTAATGGGACGGTATATAGAATCTAGTATTGAAATTGTCTCGTCCTCTATGGTTGTTTTTCTTAAGGTGTTATTTTTATTTCCATCTTTGTTAGTGGTGTTCATTACAAATTAAATTTGGCATCCATTTCAATACCAACTAGTGGACTGTTTACAATAAGGTTGTATTACAATTGTGGTTGAATGAAAAGAATTGTAGGCCATGTTGATTACTGTTGTGCAAATCAGATTTTAAGGATTGAATTGTTTGTTATGGCTAGGGAATTTAATTTAGATGCCAAGGAGTGTAGTGTCTGGTGGGGAAACAGTGGAGCTGATGAGCTTAGAGAAATTCACAATGACATGGATGCTCTCAATATGACAATGAATGTAGATTATAGAAGAGAGATATATGTGCATTTAAGGACAAGTAATGGTGATAGTAGTCAGGTTGTTTGTAGAGAGGTTGTTTGTAGACCAAGGAATGTAGTAGAAGCTGATGATGAAGATGAGGAATGCCTTGAGACAGATGAATATTTGGAGGATATCTTAGTTGGGGGACATAACAAGGAAAATTTTGATGAAGAGGACAATCATTTCCATGACTCTGATTATAGTTTCAGCCATGACTCAGATGAGGAGGGGGATGACAGTAGGGTATAACATAGAGCCATGATTGTTGTTAGTGGAGAACCTCCAAATGCAGGGTGTGAGGCTGATGTTGATTTAGATTATGCAGGGTCTGAAGAGTTGCAATCATGTTCATCCACAGATGAAGATGAGTTTATACCTTCCAAGACAAAATTTTCAAAATTTCATGAAAAATATGACATGAAAGACCCTATATTTAAAATTGTGATGAAGTTTAGAAGTTTCAAACAATTTAAGGAGGCTGTAAAAAATTATGGGATTAGGCATAGATATGCCATGAAATTCAGACCTAATGATCATAAAAGATGCAAAGAATTTTATAGAAAAGTTTGCCCTTTTTATTTATGGGCTTCTCCCATGGTTGGGGATAAGAGCACAGTGCAGATTAAAGCTAGAAATCTAAAGCATGAGTGCACAAAGGAGCATAACAACAGACATTGCAATGCAGAGTGGATAGAAAATACCTACTTGGAAAAGTTCAGAGCAGGTCTTCCATGAAAAATAGCTGGGATTATTCAGGCAATGAATACCAACGTGTTGACATTAGCAGGTTGAAGGCCTACTAAGAAAAGTGTATTTCTATTAGGTGAGTCATATTGTTTTCAGTTTTCAAATTTATTCATTCATAAGATAGTGTTGATGGCTCAATATTATTTTTGTTGATTTGTTTCATGTACACAAGACTAATTGATGGTGATGAAGAAACCCATATGAAGAGGCTTTATGATTATAGGTTGGAGCTAATGAAAACACATTCAAGATCAACAATAAAATTCAAACTTGATGTTGGAGTATTCCATTGTTTGTATATATGCTTAGCACCACTCAGGGATGGATTTAAGGTAGCTTGTAGGCAGATAATCTCCATTGATGGCTGCTTTCTCAAGGGCTTGGGGTGGACAATTATTGACAACAGTTGGGATAGGTGCAAATGACTACATCTATCACATTGCCTGGGTTATAGTGGGCAAAGAAAACAAGGACAATTGGAAGTGGTTTTTGGAGCTACAGGCAATTGATTTGGAAATCAACAACAACTACAATTGGGCCTTCATGATTGATAGGCAAAAGGTGATTCAATTTCTTTGTTTAATGAATTGCTGTGATTTGTTATGATTTTCTTGTCTTGTTTGCTGATTTGTTTGCTTTACTATAGAGTTTTATTGATGTGTTACCATGATCTGTTTGCTTGCATATGGTGTTTTACTATTTTTTTACACAGATTTGTTTACTGCCTTATGGGTTTTTTTCACTTCTTTTTCTGGGCCCAATTCATTGCCATATGTGGTGTGTTGTGTGAATTGGGTTGGTAAACTACCTACCATAGAAAACTCTTCCCAACCAATGAGCATAGGTATTGTGTAAGACATATACACACAAATTTTAGGAAAACCTTTAAGGGAAAATCACTCAAGGATCAGCTCTGGTCCTGTGCAACATCAACTTGCCTAGCTGCTTTTGAAAATTCTATGGATACTCTAAAGTCCATGTCCACAGGTGCTTACCAATATATGAGAAACATAGATCCTCATCACTGGAGCAGTGCCCATTTCCACTCTCAATTTAAATGTGACATACTCTTAAACAACATGTGTGAATGTTTTAATAGTCACATTCTTGAAGCTAGAACAAAGGGAATAGTGAGCATGAATGAGATGATAAGAACTCAGTTGATGACTATAATCCAAAGAAGGAGAAATGCAATGAAAAATTGCAAAACTGATCATTGGCCTAGAATAAAGAAAAAATTGGAGAAGTTTAAACAATTGAGCTTCATGTATACCACTATATGGTCTAGAGGGGAACAATACCAGGTTCTAAGGTCTGATGGCCAGTTTGTAGTTAACAGAACAAAGAGAACTTGTTCCTGCAGGGGATGGCAACTCACTAGCAACCCATGCAGACATGCCATCTCCTATATTTATTACAATAGGGACAAGCCTGAGAATTATTTGCATGAATTCTATAAAGTTAGCACCTATTTAGCAACATATAAGCGCACACTGTTTCACACACATAACAAAGATTCTTGGCCCAAGAGTGACCAGGGACCAATTATTCCACCAGAGCCAGTCAACAACAAAAGGGGAAGAAAAGCTCTACTTAGGAGAAGGGAATTGGAGGAAGAAACCAAAGGCCTCAAAAATGGGAAGGTGAGAAAAAGGAACTCACCATGAGTTGCACCATATGTGGCAAGGCTAGCATAACAGGAGGTTTCATGGATGGCAACATGTGATTTTCATATGAAATGCAAAATTTTTATTTGTCAGTGTTGTCCAATAAACTAATTGTGATTAAAAAAAATGACAACCAGGGAAACAATGGGGATTCAAGACAGAGACAAAGTGGGAAACCAAGTGAAGCATCTACTGAAATTAATCCCATGGACTTGATTGATCCTCAAGTTTTGGAGGACCACTTCAATATGGTATGTATCAAACTTCCAATTATAAATTACTCCATATGAAACTGCTGTCCAGCCCCATTTTTATGTTTTACATTGTATGCCTTAAAGAGAACTAGGCAAGAGCATGTATGAACAACACATGGGACTTATCAAGCACCACAATTACAAGTATGTCATTTGATTTTATGTGTTCTGTAGAAAATTAAAAATGATTATGTTCCAATTTAGAACTTAACTAGTTTTAATTTTCTAGATTATTAATGATTCTGAGCAGACCACTGAGAAGGAGATAAATCCTTCACTCATGTTTGGGCTGAGGAGGAAAAAATTGGATGTAAGAAGAGGTAGAAGGACAACATTAGACAGTAGACACCTAAGCCAATCTTCACCAGTTACAGGTAACCCACATGTGCTGAGATAACAATGGAAGGAAAAAAAACCTAATGGTGGAGGAAAAAAAGGAAGGTTTGGGTCCCATAGTGAATAATGGATGCCATCCAATTTTGTAAACTTTTGTAAACAATAACTTTATGACAATGTTATGTGCAAAATATGCAATTTTGTAAATGTTGTCATCAACTACTGGATGAACTTTGAAACTCAAATCAAGTGTTAATTTTCATGTTAATTTTCATGTATGAAGATGTTAAATTGGTAAATGAGGAGAGTTAATTTTTCTGCATATATGATTGCAGATTCCTGCAAATGTTAGCACCATTCTCTGTTTAGTGTTTTTTCATATTGAAAATGCTTTCTGTGTTTGGGTGAAGCATTTGATTGGAAAATACTTTATGTGTTTGAGTGAAGCATTGGTAGGGAAATGTTTTCTGAGTTTGAGTGAAGCATTGGAAATAATATAATTGCTCCAGTATAACATCTTTAAATTGAACATTGAGATTATATTGGGATAGTATTAATTCCAATTACTTTTTTTCCGATTGAAGGGATTGTATTATGATTGTCTTCATGGCTTCTAATTAACTTTCATAGCTTCTATATAAATATAACCACTTTCATGGCTTCTATATAGAATTTTTTGGTCATCTCCATGAACCAAAGTATACCACTGTTAAATCAATTGATTGATGAGGATTTCAATAAAATGATGGAGGTTTCAGTGAATATCAAGCCTAAACTAAGGGTTTAACATTAAATTTTTGCTAGGGTGCTCAAGATCACCTCTCCTCTCTCTCTTGGTAGGGTTTTTCTTCTCATAAAAGCTTTCGCATATCTCCAGCCACTTTGTTATTCCTGTAACCCAGCATCGCTAAGGAGGAAGATGAAGCTGACATGGATTTGTTGGGGGTGAGGTGGCGATCTTCATGTGATGGGGCGAGTTTCGGGTGATGTGGCAATGGCTAATGAGCATGCTGACGTGTCCTGGACATGATGAGTGTGTTTTTTTAATTGCCACATAATCAAAGGGGAACGGGAAACTCACAAGTGACTTGCCGGTTATAGCAAATTAACGTTCAGTAAGCATTTGGATACAAATTGAAGTTGGATGATCGAAATGAAAAAACTTAAAAGTTGGATGACCTACCAAAAAAATTACCCTCCACAAATATATTGATTGCAAAATCACCAATTTGAAAAAATTATAATTCATACCTATTTCTTTGTAGAAAATTATACACAAAGTCATCAATCATCCGACTAGAGAAATTAAAAATAAGACATGATTAAAAAAGAGATTTAGATGAAAAATAACCTATTAAAGTACGAGATCGGTGGAGAGACCACTTCAGATGCGAAAAATCATACTTAAAATAGTACAATTAGTGTTCTATCTAATTGTTGACAAGCATTTTGCCTGAAGCATTTGGTTTAAAAGATCAAATGAAGGAATACAATAAAACCCTCAATGTGGGAGAGAAAACCAAATAATAAGGCAAAAAAGTAAATTTAACTTTTTATCATATCCTGTCTATTTCTATCCTGACTTCCCCATAGGATTAATTATCATATGACCGATAGGATAAACTGGGCCAATAGGATAAGACTATCATATCCTATTGGCACACCAAACAAAGGATAGTAGCAGGATATGATAGTCTATCATATCCTATTGTCCTTATCATGTCCACCAAACGGGCCTTTCAGTACTAGCCTAACAAAATGCTTAACAGATAATAGTTGTCATGCCCCGAGCCCGGTGCGCTGACAAACGACCGCAGACCCACAGGGTGGGGGGGGACCAGTGAACCTGCAAGACCTTAAAACTTAAACACAGATTGGGAGTAGAAAATAAACTGACAGAAATACCAAATATGAGTACAACTTAAGGTTTACAACCAAGCTCGAATACAAAGCAAATGAAATACAGAATGACCTACAAGGAGGTTCTTAAACAACCATACAACTGAAACAACAACATAAAATACAACTCCAAAGGAAGACATCCACTGGAAGCCTTCTAAGATTTCTTGGTCTACTGCTCCTGCTCTGAAAAGGATTTAAAATAAATACATGAGCTCACTAACCCAGTAAGTAATCCAAAAACAAACTGAAAGCAAAAGTTCAAGTCTGAAACTTGCACAAAAATCAATAACACACAATAGTATAAACAAAACCAAAGGGTAAAGCAATAAATAACATATTCCAGAGTATGTCTCCAAATTCACTATAAATGCCAGAAGTCATTTGTTTATCCTCGGTGACCCGAACCAGAATAACAGAAGTCATTTATTTACCCTCGATGACCCAAGACTGAATATCAGGTGGTCGTTGATTATTTCATCGAGCGGACACAGTGCGAAACTGCAGTCTAATTTTTTCAAAATTACTTATCGACAAGGTCAGGGTTTAACCCCCCACTGACAGGTTTGCACATCGCTCATTTGGAGACCAAAATATTCATGCATATTTCCAAGCCAAGAATACAGAATATTCATAAGTATCTTCCAAAAATTCATCTAATAAAATAAAGTAAGTAAATAAATAAATAAATAGATAAATAAATAAATGTAAAAGAATATACTCACTTTTCCAAACCTTAGCCTGGTTCCCATTTTGAAGAAATAATAACAACATTTCACAAATATATTCCCAAAATTCAAGATAATAAATGATTTACCAATAAAATAAAATACCATAGGTATAATTAATAGTGAAACCAATAAATAATTTTTCAAATAATCTCAAGGGTGAAATGCATAATTATTAATACATTAAAATACCAAAATTTGTAAAAATACAAATTTCTAATGTGTCTCATCAATTGAAGAAAAAAAAGGCCCACTTATATTTGAAATAACTAGATAAATAAATTCAAAAGAAATAATGTCAGAGCAAGGGTGGTAACAATTTCAGAAAGGAAATAGGCAAGGACATAAAGGCAAGTGGATATTTAAGGAATAAAAATATAACCAAATAATAAATAAATAATCCAAGTTGATGGCAGGTGGACCAAAGATTCAAGTACTTATTAAATCTTAAGTTTTTGTTATTGGAAATAAATAGGATTACAAAAAGGATAAATACTTTGTCAAATAATTGAAAGTAATAAAGCGAAATAACCTATATAAGTTTTGGCAAAGTAATAACACCATGGTTCCAACTAAGTCTAGAAACTTCTCTTCATATAAAAACATAAGTCATAAATAAGATGGCATTCCCACAATAATTTTCAAAGAATAATTGCAAATAAATTTTCATAAATTTTACATGAAAATAAAACCAAAACAACAAAATTTTAAATACAAGAGTTCAAGGGATTACTTGGTGATCTTCTAAATTCAAAAGAAAACCATGATTATTGCTCAGGGTGGTCCTATAATCCAAGGGAAAGCCAACCAAATTGACATGAATACTTGGAAGAGTTCAAGCACAAAGGCTAATGATAAGCTAGTCTAAAATACCAACACTCTACAACAAAGCATGGTCTTTCTAAACACAATTTAGAACTCAAGGATTCAAAGGTAGCAACAAAAGCAAAGCATCAAGAGCTATAATTAATTGAACACAACTCATGCTCTACCAACATAGTGGTTTACTATGCTAAAACATAACTATTTCATATTATCACAACCAGGATGCATGCCACTTAAGCACTGTTGTAATGCACACATAGTAAATAAACATAATCTATAGTGTGTGTGTGTGTGTGTGTGTGTGTGTGTGTGTGTGTGTGTGTAAGGGCAGGTGTATGCATGTAAAACTCATACACCAATGCATGGATCATTCAAGCTAACATTCAAGGGTGTAAACATATGGTTTCATGCAAATGAGAACATGGTTTCTTGCACATGTATGAGTGGTTTCAAACATATATGTATATACATATGGAGGTGGTTTCATGTGTGTATGTACATAAATATACATCCTTGGATGCCATGAACTAGAGGTATTCAAGGGGCACAAGAGTGTTCTACAACTTATAGGTAGAAGTGGTTTCAAGTATGATTAACTATTTAGTCTCTTGCATGAGTATGAAAGCATACATATATAAGGCTTCCTGCACAATCAATAGCCATGGTCTCATGTATGCAAATATATATATAGCCCCATGCAAGGATAAGCCAAACACAAATCAAAAGGCTGAAGCTCTACAAGCAAACATCATTATCAAAGGCAACCATAGATACATGAGAGTATAAATCACCCACTAAATCACATGCAACTAGACCAAGGTGGCATAAAAAGGTTTCAAGTTCCATGGAGTAGGAAAAAGATAACAAGCTATAAGGATCTCAAGGGTTGCATGAGTATAAGCATAAGCAACTAGAAGCTTCAAACCATGAGTCTCATTAGAAAATAATCTACCACCAAGCTTAAGATTTCACATACAACAAGCTTCTCTCAAAACTCTAGCATCAAACTCTAAAATCACCAAGACAGTGAGAGAGCCTACCTAGCCTTTGGGGAAACGCTGACGACTCCTTGTTCTTCTCCTGCTCGCTCCAGATGCCAAGAATACCGGTGGAGATCCGAACTCCGGCGATGAATGACACTCTTCTTCAACTTCCAAAGGCAGCAAGATGGAGTGGGAGAATGGAGAGAAAGAAGAGAGATGGAGGAATGGAGGAGGAAGATAGTCATGGGGTGTAAAGGCTCGGCCAAGAGGGAGACAATGATGGGATGGGCGTCTGGGAATCACTCCGGAAATTCCACTCTCTACAAAGCTCTCCCATCAAGGTGACAAGAAGAAGAAGAAGGGATTAAGGGAGTAAATGAAAACTTAGCAACTAATTAGGCTTTAATGAAAAAAGGGGGAGGTCCACAATTGCTGGTGGGGTCCATAATAGTACAAATTACCATTAATAAGTTTTAATAAGGACGTAAGTGCATGTATCAATCTTGTAATAGAGTGTGCTAAGAAGCAAGGTATAGATCTACAAGAAAAATAGAGTCTACTAGTACTAATCCTGTGACAGCATAATCGTGTGTTGGTCCTCTCAGATCTACTACTGCTCACCCCTAATTTGTTGCTGCTTAGCCCGCATTGCCTCGATCTAGTCTGGAAGGTGTGATCTGTATTATGGAGGTATTGTCGGGTTAGATGTACTTAAGCCGGCAGTGGTAGAAGGAAGCGATGAGTCACTGTCACTTGACTCCTCGTTCGACTCCTCATCTGATCCATCCTCACCCTGATCTCATGGCTGATCAGTAGTGCTGGGGTGAGGATATATCGGAGCCCTAGCTCATGACTACGCCCATGAGGCAGAGCGTATCCATCCCAAGGGGTGTTGTACTCCCAACGACCTTCTGCCCCTTGAGACGATCCACTAGTCCCATCCATCTAATCAATCGTGTGATATAGGGACTGCCGAATATCGCTCTAAGGCATACATATGGCCCTAGTGTGCGATGTAGTCTGCTAGCATATAGCCCAAGTAGACAAGGTAGCGCTCGATCATGCTGTGTAGGAGCAGTAGTTCCTGCCGCCTCATCACTCTTATACTGTCCAACCACCCTACACAAGAACATCTCATCACCATATGTACATACTTGTGGGTGGGTCAGATCAAGCACAAGGCCTTGGTCAAGGCTGGCTTGTAGTTCGGTCCTCTGCTCAGGCAGAGCCATACCCTAGCTGATGTGACTCTTGTGCTGTGGGGTGCTGGTAAAGTCAATGTCGTATAGCTCCATCAGCAATGAGAACTCAATGTTGTTCTCACACCCACCCCTTTTACCGAAGTAAATGTGTCACCCATTAGTTAAAAACCCATTTTAACTGAAAAATTGACACCCCTGAAAAACAACAACAGACTTACAAAACACGACTAATAACTTTACACCAACTACAAGCTCAAATACACGAATACAACAAACATAATTACTCCAACATACGAGTACAACCGCTACAAAATCATGACACCAACAATAGAAAGAAAAGGGATCCACTGCAACCTTGAACTCAACCCTGACTGGCTTTATACTCGCACAAGCAATCTAGTAAGGTCATACTCCTACAACTGTAACACATTTCAGTTGATTGATAGTGGCTCAATAATTTCAAATAATTAAATATAGCATATATAAAGTATATAAAGATCAATTTTTCAAATAACTTCCGAACATTCACAAATACCATAATTTTGGCAAAATACAACTTTTAAGAGCTTTTAAAACATAAACTCATTACGAATCATTATCAAATCAATTTTACATGGAAATATAAATTTTTGTGAGAGACTACCCTCATGAGAGCGACAGCTGGGCTTTGCCCCCTTGTCACAATCCAAAATTACATCTTTTGTACGATTGAACTGTAAATCCGTTCTCAAATTATTGGCCTAAAAACACTCTCTGACTTAACCGCTATCGCGATTAGGTTGAGAGCCGTCAAGGTCTTCATAATGTTAACGTTGGTCATTAAGATCCCCTTGTGGTGACCCCGGGTTTCTCACATAAATAAACCCTGTCAATAGCTCTACGCACTTCTTGACCAGGGGTAAACCCAGTATTAACCATGCCACCTCCCATCAGGTCGGACCATGGGATCTCCACTCCAGTGTCGGACTAATGTCCGTAATTACCATAAAAAACAAGTGAAAGCTCAATAGCACAATACATGCATATATAATACCCTTAAAGTCCAGATAAAGGATGCCATCCCTATACCAGGAATAAAAACTGATGCCACAAGCATTTACAGTAAAATCATTTTAATATGCACACATGATTTCACAAATAATTCAAAGTCAAGGCATGCGTAACCATTAAAAATATAAACATGAAATGAATAATTAAATCATATAGGTTTAATTGCTATACAGGTCACTAAATTGTGTACTTTCTGCCCTTTTAGTCCTTGCAATATTTTTAGGTACAATTAAGTCCTCATATTTAGTCGAGTTGGGTCATTCTAGTCCGCGGTGTAGATGAGTAAGTGTAAATTACAAGGACTTAATTGTACCCAAAAATATTGCAGTGGACTAGAACGACCCAACTCTATCAAATATAAGGACTTAATTGTACCTAAAAATATTAGAAGGACTAAAAAAATAGAAAGTACATAATTATAGGGACCTATACAGCAATTAAATCAATCATATATACATGTATTTTCCACAGTTGAAATTACATATAATTATACAAAACCGAATTCTAATACGATTGCTATGACATGGAAAACTCCAAATAAATATAAGAATTCTTTAATGATATATATTATTAAACACAATAAAATGAAATAATTAAACAGTTATTTCCAACTAGTGGCCATTAAACAATTATATTAAAATAGTAGCAAGTAGCCAATTATTTCAAAATAGTAGCCACTACCACCTCACCTGGTTTCTCTTGGGTTTCCCACTAGATCTGGAACTCCCTTCCAAGTCTAAACAACACCTAATAGGAGAACGGAATAAAATAAATAAAATAAGCTAATGATATAACAAAACCCAAAAAAAAATATACAAAACAATAACAAACTCTCTAATTGGGCCCACTCACTCCAAACGTTCAAACCGGACCTTGCATAATCAAACTAGCCCCCAGCTTGCATTTAAACTAACTTAATTGGGATAAACCATTCTGAACTAACCTTTATTTCACTGAACCAAGTTCAATTTAACCAACCAGTCTTGAACTAATTCCAATTCTTATACAAAATCTCTTGAACCAGCTTGGTTCAACTGAACCCAAATCTTCTTGAATTGGTTCACCCCAAACTCATTAGTTCACCCCAAACTCATTAGTTCAAAACCTAAACCAAGCCCAAATCAATCTCAACCAACTTAACTTAGCCAAAACAATTCAAGTCCATCAACAACTCATCTTAATTTGATCAAATCTAGGACAAATCAATTCAATTGAACCCAACCACATCAACTCTCATCCAACCCAACTCCAAACCATTTTAATAAACTTAACTAAACCAAATCAAACCCAACTCAACCAATTTAGCTAAGCTCAACCATTATCATTACCATCTTAATCATCATCATCAACTTAATTAATTAAAACTAACCCTAATTCTGGTTGCTACAGTAATATACAATAAATAGGAGAATTCCTCCACTCCGAGCAAGATTCATCTTAAATACAAGGTTTTTTCCAAAACAATTCAAAGCATCCATCAACTACAACAATAAACCATGCTTTTACCACTCAAATCTAAACCCAAATCTCACAAAAAACATGTTTGAAATTTTCGCATGGTTGCTCAAGCTTTTTAACCAAACATCATGCATTATTCCAATCAAGAAGACTCTTACCAAGCCAAGCCATCCCTCCCGCAAGCTCCCTCGGACGATCTCCAAGCCTCTCATTTCTCAAAACCTCAAATTTCTTTTTCTTAGAACACTATTGCAACCATGGGAGAAGAAGATAGCCCATTGATGGAGGAAAAAAAAACTTCAGCTAATCCAAACCCTTCTTTTTTCTTTTAACTTAATTTCTGCCGCAATTCACTTTCAGTCCCTAAAAATAAAATTTCATACAAAAAAGTCTCTGTAAACTTACCTTTCAGTCTTTGGTCTGCAGAAATATTTCAAATCAAATCCTCTTATTACTTGTGAACCTAGAATCTTTTATAAACTTTCACACTTAAGTCCTTGTTCTTTCCACTTGGGTTTCTCCATATAACTGCTTTGTACGATAGTTTCACTGCAACTGTGATAATACCCTGAATATAATTTCTTACAGATATCCAAAGGTTCAAGGTATTAAAGTTGCTCTAGGTCTGTTGTTTGTCGAACAACTAGAATCACAGGGCACCCACTCTATTGAACCCGACCAACCCCCGATCCACCTCGAATGTGTTGAGGACCTTTAGAGTGATGTCACGGTACACCTACTCCTCGAACAAGAACAACCAGCTTCATTCTCTTGTCTGGGTTATTCCTCGACCAGCTTCATTCTCTTGTCTGGGTTATTCCTCGCACCTCTTTCTCCAACCCCAACTGGGTAAGAACTTGCTAGTCCATCATGAGAAATTGGCCAAACCGCTTCGTCCTCAAGCGGGTGCACCATTCTCGGAAGTGAGGGATGAAGAGAATAGATGCCGAGGACACTACAGGTGTATAGGGTCCCATGGTCTCCGGACACAAAGTTGAAACCTTGGTCCTCGCCCTCTTGGTCTGGTCAGAAGTAGTTCTCTTCGCTCAAGTCACCTTGTAGAAGAAAGAATACAAAACTTCAGTTCAAAAATACAAAATTATCGCAAAACATGACTGATTACGGCCTGCTTACGAGCAGGCTTACGTTTGTAAGTCTTGACAAAACCAGTCTTTACAGTAGGCCTTATGACCATAAGCCTCAAGCTTAGATCATAAAGACTCCTCCGGTACAATAAAGCTCAAAATTTATTCAAAAATACATCTAAACCACACCAAATAAGTCTTAAATAATGTAAACAAGCATTCCATCAACTTTAATTGAAGGTTGATTGCGAATGCAAAACCCTGAACCTTTATATACAAGTAGGAAATTATATTCAGGGTATTATCACAATTGCAGTGAAACTATCCTACAGAGTAGTTATATTGAGAAACCCAAGTGGAAAACAACAGGGCCTAAGTGTGAGAGTTTATAGAAGATTTTGGGTTCACAAGTAATAAAAGGATTTTATCTGAAATATTTTCGAAGACCAAGGACTAAAAAGTAAGTTGACAGTAGGGATAGGCATGGGGCAGGGACTCCCCGCCCCACTGGGATCCACCCCTTTTTGAGCGGGAAATCCCCGGTTTTCTCCCCCGCGGGGACCGGAGTGGGGCAATAAAATTCCCCGGTCACCGTAGTGGGACGGGGGCGGGGGGAGTGATCTCCCCGCCCCATGGAGTCCCCACCCCGAAATATTATATATATATATATATATATATAATAATATATTTATTGAAATAAAATATATATATATATATATAATATAATACAATGTTTGTTATTAATAATGATTAGTCTAAATCATTACAAGAAAATTATAATTTACAAACAACATTTTCTGTTTCTAATCCATTTCTAATTCATTTTAGAAACGAATTAAAAACGGAATTTTTCGGTTTATAAAAATAGCATTGCTAATTTTATAGCAATGGAAAATAGTCCGTTTAAAAATTCAGAAACAGATTAGCAACGGAATTAAATTAGTTTCTAATATTTACAACGGAAATAAATCTATTCGTAATATTTGCAACGGAATTGCATCCGTTTCTAATATTTGTAACAGAATTAATTCCTTTACAAAATTAGAAATGGAATTAATTTCGTTACAAAGTTCAGAAACATATTTAATTCCATTGCTAATCCGTTTTAAATTTGAAAAACAAATTTAAGTTTAGAAAATTGTTTCTTTAAAATATTAAAACATTTGCAAACCATTTTTACATTAAAAATAAATTAATAAATCCATAGACATTAATTTAGAGGCCATCTCATATCCATTTTGTTTCTTGATAATCAACGATTGTGATCAATCATGAATCAAATTCAATTATACTTCAAGAAAGAGAAGAGTTTATATTAAAAAATAAAATAAAATGAGAACAAAGCTCTAAGTACAAGCATCTCTTGTTAATTTACACCTCTAATTACAAGGATGAGTCTAATTTTGATTTTGTGTTCTTCCGTCTCTTCACATGCCTTTAAATGTCCATTCCATGGCTTCCACCATAATATATTCAACTAATCTTACAAAGCTATAAACCTGAAGAGTATAGGAAACAAAAATAAAATCAAACAAAATTATGTAGTATTTCGACAGTGTTGAAAGTGGTTAAATGAAAATGCACCTTGTTACCGTATTGTCCTCTTACAATTGTCGTTGATAAATAGCTTGCAACATCTCTAATCTCTCATCTATTAATCAATTTCAAAAACAACACATAACTTCATCAACAAAAGTGAAAAAACAGAGGGAAATATTCATATTATTTACTGAAAATATACCAGTGGATGTACATTGCATAGTTATCTACCAAGCCAAGATGATATGGTAGTTTATCAAGGCAAAATAGACATCGTATAGCTGTCATTAGACTAAGAGTTTCATGAGTTGGTAGAGAAGTTCAGAAAAAACACTAGCAGATGTGAAAGCTTTTTCATATCAACATTGAGTTGGTGGTTAAGAAAATGTTGATAGACATACTTTGAACCTGGTGTAGGCTATGATTCAGGAATGCCAACTTCGACAACCCCATGACCTTCCATTTGGTTTTGAAGCCATTCCCCTTCATACCTATACCCAAGGAGAATAGATACCAAATATGTTGGATACAACTCATTCTAAGATTCAATTGCAGGAACAAAAAAGAATGGTCAGCGGCACATCAACAGATTCAACTAATTATCATACTTCATTAGAAATACAAACACAATGTCTAGTCCATCTTTTATTTTTATTGTTTTAATATGTGTAAACGCAAAGAATGTTAGGAGATTTCAAAGTGCGGTAGAACTACTACCACAATTTAGTAGAATGATAGGATAGTTGGGATATCTTGTCTATGTTATTGGACAAATGTAAAATGGAGACCGATCAATATTACCTATTCATGTATAAAAGCATAAATCTAGACAACACAAAAGCGGGGCAACAAGGAAAATAGAGGAACTAACCTGGCAAGTCCCTATTCAGCAACAAGAATGCCTTTTCCATGAGCCAAATCATTCCAGATAGTTCCTTCATACCTAGTGCAAGAAATAATGAAAAATAGCATTAGTTGCCCACCAATAACAAATATGAAAAGCAAAATCAAGATAAAATTAGTAAAAGAAAGAAATACTTTTCATTAACAATGTGCGTACCATACTGATCAAGCACTCTGTTCTCATATGAAAGCATGAATTCATTCAAGCTTATCAAGCTACAAATATGCAGGAAACTAGCTATAAAAAAACTCAAAAATCAAAGAAGAGCACCATTACGGAGATGGAGCTCGATTTTGGCTGCGGGAAGAAAGAGGGCCATTGTTGCACATTGTAGATTGCTTCATCCATTAACTCAAACATACACAAATGAAAAGCAATATCAAGATAAAATTAGGGAGATGAACAAGTTTTGAATCACTACCTCCGGATGGTACTCAAGAACATACAACCAGCTCTTTGATGGGTTCTCAATCGCATCCACCAACCCTGCACGCTCCTCGCCACAACTTCAAACCTCTCAAGCAACCTCGCGGCCTCATCCCCATGGCTCATCCACACCATCTTGTGCTTCCCCACCATCTCAGCACCAAAAAGCCTACTTTCCCGAAAAAACATCGAACTCCATCTTCCCAAACTCTTGCTTTTCCCCAACAGCAACCTCACCTCCAAGCTTCTACACAAGGAGCTCATGCCATAGCAGATTCCAAGGACGGTGATTCCATTCTGGTCAACGAACTCTAGAAAAGAATCGGGGAAGGAGGGGGCGTTTGGAAGATGAACGGAGTGAGGGCCTGTGGAAAGGATGACGGCGCAGGGGGAGATAGGGAGGGATGTGATGGAGGCGAGATGTTTAAAACCTAGGGTTTTTTTTTGAGATATATGTATATACTAATTTTAGTAACGGATCATGTGACGCGTTATTAAATACCAATGGATCACTGAGCATATATAATGATCACATTTAATTTTAAATTACTTACAATTAATATACAAATTCATTTTTATTTACATGTATTTTATTTTTTAAAGTTTATTATATCTAAAGAAAATTAATATACATAGAAAATTTTTATATTTATTTTTTTTAAATTATATCCATATTTAATATTTAATTGAGAAATAATTAACTGTACTCATATTACTTAAAATATTAAAAATATATACTTTTCACAAATATATTAATTCAAATATAATTTTTATACATTATTATCTCCTTCAGGATAAAAATTATTTGAGAATTTTTTAAAAGAATTAA
The DNA here is from genome assembly GCF_009730915.1 of Dioscorea cayenensis subsp. rotundata. NCBI lineage: Eukaryota > Viridiplantae > Streptophyta > Magnoliopsida > Dioscoreales > Dioscoreaceae > Dioscorea > Dioscorea cayenensis. Next base: position 4,851,232 of record NC_052471.1, on the reverse strand, counting down.
TATATATATAATTTAAATAGATATGATAATAATTTAAATATTAAAAAAATCATAAGAAGTTTTATTTCGAAATAAAATGAAAAATAAAAAATAAAAATATTTAATTAAAAAGTAAAATTGCAAACGGATCCATAGATCCGTTTATAATTTTACAAACGACCAAGGATCCGTTTGTAAATTTATCAACTGATCTAGGGATCCGTTGGTAATTTTATAAACGGATGTGAGGATCCGTTCTTAAGCTTACCAACGGATGCGGATCCGTTGGTAATTGTACCAATAGACAAGGATCTGTTTTTGTACAATTACCAACGGATCCGCATCCGTTGGTACAATTACCAACGGATCCCCAGATCCGTTTGAAAAATTACCAACCAGTCCCGAATCCGTTGATAAAATTACAAACGGATCTAGGGATCCGTTTGTAAAAGTAAATTTTGATAATTATAAATTTATAAATCATGCAATATTAATTATAAATTATGAAAATTATAAAAAAACACTATTATATGTAGTGGTATATGTTATGATTTTATAAATATAAATTTTTATATTAAAATTATTTGAAAATTATTTAAATGACTTACATATATAAATATGTATAATAATTTTTAAAAAGTTAATATATTTATAAAATCAAGATAGATAAAATAATAACATAAATAAATAAATGATATTTATAATTTTTTCTCACAAAAATTAACTTTCTTATGAATTTACAACAATAACTTTTTCATAAATGGTAATAATAATTTTTTTCTCAATTAATATTTCAAATTCATTGTTTCTCAGTAATAATAACTTTCTTAATTTATTGTTAATAATTAAAAATTAATATTTTATGATTTATATAAGTAATAAAATTTATTCCCAAAAAAAATTTTACAAACAAATCCTTCATCTATTGGTAATTTTACAAACGGATCCAAAGATCTGTTTGTAATTGTAGAAACGGACATGGATTCGTTTGTAAAATTTTACAAACAGATCCTCTCCATTGGCAAAATTACAAACGGTTACGGGGATCCGTTTGTAAAATTACCAACGGATCCTTGGATCCGTTTGCAATTTTATCTTTCAATTATATATTTTTTATTTTTTAAAATTCATTTTACCTCCAAATAATCAATACATTTAGAAAATTTCTATATTGTAAGTTCTTATTGTATCTATTTGAATTATATATATTAATTCTTTTAAGAAAATTATTGGTCTATTTTATATATCTAAGTCATTTAAAAAACTCTTAAATAATTTTTTTTCCTAAGAAGATATAATTATAAAAGGAGATACTTATCAATAAAAATTATATCTAATAGGAGTTAATATATCTATAAAAATTTTACATTTTAAAATTTTAATTAATCATTGGAAATTAATATTTCATGAGTACAATTAACAAAATTAATAATTACTTAAATTAAGAAAAATATAAATTTTGCAACGGAATTTCTTTCCGTTTCTAATTTACCAACGGAATTATATTCAGTTGCTAATATTAGAAACAGATTTGTAATCTGTTACTAATTGACAAACATATTACAAATACGTTTGTAAAATTACAAACGGATTCTACTTCCGTTTGTAATTTTACAAACGGATCCTCTCCGTTGATAAATTTACAAACGGTTCTGGGGATCCGTTTGTAAAATTATCAACGGATCCTTGGATCCGTTTGCAATTTTATTTTTCAATTATATATTTTTTATTTTTTAAAATTCATTTTACCTCCAAATAATCAATACTTTAGAAAATTTCCTATATTGTAAGTTTGTATCTACTTGAATTATATATATTAATTCTTTTAAGAAAATTATTGGTCTATTTTATAAATCTAAGTCTTTTAAAAAAACTCTCAAATAATTTTAAAAAATAAAATATCTATAAGTAGCAATTAATGTTATAAATTTGAATCATTTTTGAACCGATAACCTATGGTAAAACCCTGTCCTTGATTTGTGTGTTTGGTGTGACAACACCAAATCTCGAGCTAAGTGTCTGGAAAAAGTGCATAGTGGTGTGACAACCTATGATGACGCTCATGCTGTTCTTCAATATGGTGCGGCAGTTGATCTGAGGAATCAGAGAAGACGACGCCAGAGACGTTAATTTGAATCTAAGGCTTGTTTTATAAGCAGTTGTCTTGCTGGGAGTACTGCTTGACAGTTGTGTGTGTTTTGCGGTAGTCTTCGCTATTTCTTTATATGCTTTTCTGTCCAAAGCTTGTTATGCCTTTGTGTAGTTCAATGATATGCCTCTCAACTAGTTTCCAATTGGGTCTGGTTAATTGATTCCAAGTAATAATTTTTTTCTAAAAAAATATAATCAAATTTTGAAAATATTGGTCTAATATTAATATTCATTAAATACTAATCCTATGGATAAGTATCTCTATGATATATTTTTTAAACACATATTATGCATATACATATACATAAAAGTTATTTATCATTTTATCTAAATCATCTTAAAAAAAAAAATTAATTTTTTTTAATAAAAATACAAATTTAGCAACGGAATTTCTTTCCATTCCTAATTTACCAACAGAATTATATTCCGTTACTAACATTAGAAACAGATTTGTAATCTGTTACTAATTTACAAACGGATTACAAATCTGTTTGTTAATTACTAACGAATTAGCAACCGACAAAATTTATGTTTCAAACTTTGAAACGGATGTAAAGTTCATTTCTAAAATTGAAACGGATAAGTAATCCGTTATTGATTCGTTGTTAATTAATAACAAAATAATTCCGTTGCTAAATTTTTGTTTCTAATTCATCATTTTCTTGTAGTGAATTAATACCTAATTTTATGGATTTTTTTTCTTTAGATTATTGGATTTTTGTAAGATATGTGTTAAAATAAAAATTAAAAAAAATATATAATATAATATCATGTTTGTTATTAATAAAGATGAATCTTAATTGGTATTTAAGATTTTAAGTTCATGAATTTAAACATTAGATTAGAGGATTTTTTTTAAAAAAAATTTGTGTTGGGTGGCCGGAGCAGGGGATCCCTGTGGGGCGGGGAGTGGGGGCTTCCTCCTCCCCGATTCCCCAATTGGGGCAGGGACGGGGAATCCCCGCCCGAGATGGGGGAGTGAGTGGGGAGATACTTCCCGCCCCCGCCCCGCCCCGTGCCCATCCCTAGTTGACAGGGACCTTTTGGAAATACTATTTTATGATGCAAGGACCGTTCGTGACTTTTTAGGGAATATTTTTGTAAGAAAATTTATTTTCAAGGACTGAAAGTGAATTTTGGCAAAAATTAAGTTAAAGAGAAAAGAAGAGTTAATTGGATTAGCTAAAGCTTTCTTCTCCTTTAATGGCCTTCTAAACCAATGAAAGAAAAGAAAAGAGAAAAGAAAAGAAAAAGAAAATGGGAGATTTTGAGGAGATGGCTTGGAGATCGCCGAAGGGAGTTCGCCGGAGTGGTTGCTTGCTTGGTAAGAGTGTTCTTGGTTTGAATAATGCATGATGTTTGGTTAAAAAGCTTGAGCAACCATGCTAGAATTTCAACATGTTTTTATGAGATTTGGGCTTAGATTTGGGTGGCAAAAGCATGGTTTATTGTTGTAGATGTTGGGTGCTACAAATTGTTATGGAAAAATCCTTGTATATATGATGGATCTTGCTTGGAATGGTGGGGGAATTCTCGGATTCATTGTTAATTAATTTAGCAACCGGAATTAGGGTTTGTTTTGGTTAATTAAGTTGATAATGATAATGAAGATGATGATTAAGATGGTGATGATAATGGTTGGAAATGTGTTGGTTAAGTTTAATTGATTTGGTTGAGTTGGGCTTGATCAAATCAAGTGAAGTGGGTTTGATTTGGTTTAGTCAAGTTCTTTTGAGTGAGTTTGAGCCTAGATGGTTGAATTTAGAGTTGGGTTTGGCTAACCAAGTTGATGTGGTTCGGTTCAATTGAATTGATTTGGCCTAGGTTTGATCAAATCAAGATTAGTTGTGGTTGGGCTTGAATTGTTTTGGGTAAGTTAAGTTGGTTGAGATTGATTTGGACTTGGTTCAGATTTTGAGCTAATGACTTTGGGGTGAACCAATTGAATGAGAATTAGGTTCAATTAAACCAAGCTAGTTTAAGAGATTTTGTATAAGAATTGGAACTGGTTTAAGGTTGGTTGGTTAAATTAAACTTGGTTCAGTGAAATTGGGGTTGGTTCAAGTTGGTTCAGGAGGGTTTAGCCCAAATTGAGTTGGTTTAGGTGCAAGCTGGAGAGTGGTTTGTTTATGCAAGGTCAAGTTTGAACCGGTTGGAGTGAGTGGACCCAATTAGAGAGTCAGTTATTTGTTTCTTGTATTTTATTTTTGGTTCAGTTCTGTCTTTAGTTTACCGTATTTATTTTATTTTATTCCATTCTCCTATTAGGTGTTGTTTAGGCTTGGAAGAGAGTTCCAGGTCTAGCAGAAAACCCAAGGAAACCAGGTGAGTTGGTAGTGGCTACTATTTTGAAATAATTAATTAATGAATACTATTTGGAAATAATTGTTTAATTATTCATTTTATTATGTTTAATAATTTATATTGTTAAAGAATACTTATAATATTTATTTACAGTTTGCCATGCTATATCAATCGTATTAGTACATTCAGATTTGTATAATTATACATAGTTTCAAATGTAGTAAATACATGTATATATGATTTAGTTATTTATTTTAAGTATTTATTTTAATGGTTATGTATGCCTTGACTTTGAATGATTTGTGAAACCATATGAGCTTATTAAAATGATTTCACTGTCAATGCTTGTGGAATTGATTTTCATTCCTTGTATAGAAATGGTGTTGTAAATATGGACTTTACAGGTATTATGCATGTTTTGTACTATTGAGCTTCCATAGGATTTTAATGGTGACTATGGACTTTAGTCCGGTACTATAGTGGGGGTCCAACCATTTGACCTGATAGAAGGCGGAGTGGTTAACCTTGAGTTTACCCTTAGTCAAGAGGTGTGTAGAGCCATTGACAGGGTTTATTTATGTGAGAATTCCGGAGTCACCACACTGATTCTTAGTTGGCCAAAATCATGGTTATGAAGACTAATCGCGATAGCGGCCAAGTCGGAGAGTGTTTTAAGCTAATGATTTGAGAATGGTTTTACGGTTCAGTCGTGCAAAAGATGTTATTTTGGATTGTGATAATGGGATGAAGCCCAGCTGTCACTTAAAGAAGGACAGTCTCTCACAAAAAAATTATATTCCCTTAGAAAATTGATTTAATAATGATTCTTGATGAGTTTATGTTTTAAAGTTCTTAAAACGTGCATTTTGCCAAAATTCAGGTATTTGTGAAAGTTGGGAAGTTATTTGAGAAATTAATTTTTATATATTTTATATACAATATACTTAATTATTTGAAATTATTGAGCCACTATCAACCAACTGAAATGTGTTACAGTTGCAGGAGCATGCCTCTACTAATTGCCTGTGCGAGTATAGAGCCAGAGTTTAGGATTGCAGTGGGTCCCCTTTCTTTCTATTTGTTGGTGTGTGATCTTCTAGCAGTTGTACCCTCAAATTGGAGTAATTATGTTTGTTATATTAGTGTATTTGAACATGTAGTTAGTGTAAAAGTTATCAGTTGTACTTTGTAAATTTGATTTTGTTTTACAAGGGTCTCAGTTTTCTAGTTAAAATGATTTTTTAACTGATAGGTGGCACATTTGCTACGGTAGAAAGGGTAGGTGTGACAGTGAAAATCAAGAAAAACATATTACATTCAAGCAAGAAGAGAAAAGTGAGAAATCAGCTCGGTGAAATGCTTTCAAAACGATCCAACCCCATGTTAAATCGCTCAAAAGTGAGAATAGAGAACAAGGGGAAAAGAATAGGTGGAGATGGGGTCGCCGGGGATGAGGAATAATGGATAAAAATTCAAAATGAACACTCAAAGGTTGTGACAACGCCCCTTGTGTGTGCCCCACAAGTGTACTGGTTTGGTGAAGTAATAAATCCCAAGTGAGTGGGGTATCGTATCCACAAGGAATAAGGAATAGAAAAACCAAGATTTCTACTTAACTAAGTTGAAATGAAACAATGATAGTGTGGATAAAGATCGATGCAAACAAACTAAAGAAGATAAGAAAGAGAGGCACAAATAAATGAGAGGAAAGGCAATCGATATAAGTGGGGTACTGGATATTGTTCCTCATAGGATTATTGCTTCAAGTGCAAAACCAACTATTATGCTTCCTAACTAATGCTTAATGAGTCGTGGACATCCTTAAATACACGGTCCCAAACCTAAGGTCAACCGTGACTAACTTTACACTATTTCCCGACGGAGAAATCAACCGGTCTCAACACCTCACACTGTGTAAAGTTGCAAGAAGCTCTAGGGATTCCAAGTGATAAACCCTATTCCTATATGTAGATCTAACCTTTTGGTCCAGGCGAAAGACCCCTAGTCAAAATTAAGCCCTAGGTGTTAAAGTCACTTCAATGCTTCACTCTGTTGCTCGCGCAACTAAGCCCCAGCGGAGTTCATCCCTTAACCCTTCTCTCTATTGTGACAGCAAAGAACTCTTGGAACGTAGAGGTAGGATAAATCACACCGGAGAGGAAAGGGTACGCTCCACTACCTCTTGACTCACCCTCTCGACCCTCTCCAATCTTGCTTTGTCTAACTCTCATGGTGTGTCACTCACTCACAAAGATTACCAATGTAGACTCTCAACCCTAGTGTCACTATAAGGGAGAAAGCATTCAACAAGCATTCAAAATTGGAACTCAATTAAAGACATCAATTAAGGAAAGCATAATAAAAGGTTAATGAAATAAATACATCCTAGGGTTCACAAATCCAAATGCCCACTAGGGGTTTTAACTCTCCATGGAGCAAGATACAATCAATAATGAAATCGGAAGTAAAAACATGTAATCCATAGTAAAACCCCCTCAGTATTCGTGTCGATGGTCTTATGGAGTGGCCTCGTCCTTTCCAAAGGTCCCTTTGTCAAGCCTAGGGTACACCTCACCGATCGGTGCTGACGAAAGCTCCCCTAATAACTATTTTCCAAGAGAAACGCAGTGTCGAACCCGTAGAACCAATCCAAAAGCCTAACCAAAGCCTCTCTAAACCCTAGCCGTTGGGCTCTCAAAAGTTGAAGAAAAGATAGGAAAAAGTATAAAAGATGGCTACCAAAATTGGGCTGAATCGCGGCTTTAAATAGGCTTGAATCGGGCATCCACACGGCCCTGTGGATTTTCCACACGGGCTTGTGGAATTTCCACATGCCCGTGTGGATTCTCTGGAATTCTGATTTTCGGCCGACTGTGAACAGTAACTGCTATAATAAATTACTGCAGTGACTTACTACAGTACCCGATCAAACACACTCCCGAATCCACTTTTCATCGAGGCAACATAAACGGGCACACGTTCATGACATAGATCACGTCGCTTCTTCAATAAACAGCTCATTGGTGAAGATCTTTCTATCACTACACAAGTTGGGATACGCAAACATGACTACCTTCGTGCCCCTCCAGATCATTGTAATTGCTTGAATACATGGAGGTTGGCACACATTTACGTATCTTTGAACCCAACTTGTGTCTTCGCGTTTGTTCCTTCCAAGGTTTCACCAAATAGTGCATTGACGATCTACTTTGGCTTCTTTCCTTCATACTTAGCTTCACAACCATACTTGCGCAAAAGAATACAAATGCACATGTATTAGCGTTAAAATCTGATAAAAGTAATGCTCATCATAAGGAAAGAATACTTCGCGTTCTTAACACACAAGCACTTATCAGGTTGCTAGCGATGCTTAAACCCTAGCTGCTTACGGGGGACTTAAGGGAGTAAGACACGATCATAAGGCTCTTGGTCTACTCTTTACGGGGTATTTAAGGTCGTAAAGCCTCCCTCGTAAGGATTTCATCTCCTTTATAACCTAGGTTACTGCTGTAAGAGACTTAACATTATAGTTTGTAAGATTATATGGATTGCTCTTATTGTCAGGCTTATGGGCGTAAGGACCCCGTAAGGCACCTAGGTCATAAGCACAGGGTTACGAGCCTTAAAGGACAGTGTAAAATGAGGCGTAAAGCTTTCTGAATTACCCTTATGGTCACATTATAGGCATAATTTATCCTGTAAGAAACCCAGTAAAATTTCCAATGAAGGTTACAGGCTGTAATGGTCTTTTGGTCTACTCATAATGCTCTCTGGATAACCCTTACGGCTCACCTTATGCGCTAGTAAGTGTGGGATCGAAAATATGCGCCCTAGTGTCGTGTCAGTGAAGGGACACCAGGTGATATATATCGAATCACAAATATTATTATTATTATTTTTATCTTTGTGGGTTCTTCCTTTCCTAATAGAGGCAAGCCTCTATTATTAATTACCCCTGGATCGAAATCTTAGGAACCTCCGATTAAGGGCTCAAATACAAGTAAAAGGCAAGAAAAATTTGCAAATTATAAATCTTATTATTTAGTATATACATATATTAATATATATATATATATATTATCGTCACTGTCTCGTGCCTTGTCGCCATGTTGCATGCCTTGCTACTTTTAAAAATATATCTCATTACCGCTTGAAATTTGTATACTTTCTAAAAAGAATTTGTCATCGCTTCAAAATGTGCATTTTTGACATTGCTTCAATATGAACATGTTTAAACGCTACTTCATAATTGCTTCGGTGTGACATGTTTATCATGGCTTCGTAATTTATCGAGTCTTCATCAACCACATATTTATGCCTTGTAAAATGCTATGTATCAAATTAAACATCCAAGCTTAGAAGGCCATACTTGCTTCTTGTTACTGAATAAACACCATCCATTGTTGTGTATGTAGTTATCCAACCCATCAGCTTTGCTTTTACTTACTTTTTAATTCATGCAAAAAAATTGGCTAGATTTCATTATTTTTATATATATACTTATCTTTGAATTATTCCCATGTGCATGGTAGGACCCCCTCCCTTTTTTTTATATTGATTTATATATATATCAATGCACGTGACAATGCATGCAAATCATTATATGATTTTTTTCTTTCTATCATTCATTCATTTATTTTCATATACATATATTTTTTTAGGTGGGACCGGCCTCTTAGGTACATGCATCTCATCATGCATACATTCTTCTCATCTTGAAACCTCCATGTGTATCCTTTGTATAGTGGGATCCATTTTTTTTATTCTTATTTCCTAATGAACCATGTACTATTGCATGTTTCTTATTCTCTCTCCCCTATCTCACAACATACTTGATCATCATGATATATATACTCAATTTCAGTGGCATGCAATTGCATGGAAATAAGAGCTCCACTATTCCCACAATGCTGGTTACATACTTGGTCACCTGTGAGAGATCTCTTTTCATTCCTTAATCAATTTTTTTTTAATATTCTTTTTTTTATATATTTTTTACAAAGAACAAATCATAATTTCGACATGAACTTCAATTTTTCACACTCGCGTGTGGTGGAATAGATTTTTCAACATAAGCACCGCTTTGTCCGTGGTTTAGTTGAATTTCAACATAAGCAGTGTGTTTAAATAAATGTGTTTATAAGGCAATGAGAGATTAAGGGCCAAAAATCTTTTTTTAAGCAAAGCAGAACAAACCGAGTCCCAACTGTGTCTTATTTATTACAACTTAAATGACAAGCAAATGCATGTCTTAGAAAGACTCCTCATGGAATGACGTGCTCGATAGAGGGAAGAGCGCCAAAGCCTCACGTTCAACTCTCTCTTTCTTTACAAGAGCCAACATGTCCTCAAGATAGCTTCTAAATGGTGTCTGCAAAGCTTGCAGATCTTTGCTCAAGTACTCATGCTTCATGGAGAGATCCATGGCGCGTTTGAGACGCTGGGTCCTCGCATCGAAGACCTCACGTGGGAGCCAAGCCAGCGTCTCCTTCATGTCCAGATCGTACATCGGATCATAGAGATCTTCACATCGCAACCCGTAGTTCTTGAGAGCCCTGGGTGAGAGCCTTGTAGTCTTGGGCGGCGAACTAGTTGCGGGCGTGGATTGAGGAGTGTCTCGCAACCACGCTCGGCACCGTAAAACCATCAAAGCATAGAGACGAAAACCACAATACAAATCCAACAATAGGCTTAAACACTCCCCATAGCACCAACTTATGTAAAGTTCATGGCTGCACAATGATTTGAAACCTCGTCTATTCTCTAATATAAACATATCTTCATAAGCATTAATTTCTCTGAAATCCGGATCCTTGATGATGACAACAGGGCACGTTGTATGTGACCGAACATAGTTCGTAATGCTACCTAGCAAAATCCTCTGGATTTGGCCAAGGCCTTGGCTTCCCATAACCAGTGAATTTAGCTTCAATTCTTCAACAGCATCACAGAGCTTCTCCTTCTTGCTCTTATAAATGGATATTTTCTTCACTACCTTACGATTACGGCCATGGGTGATCATTAATCGAGCATCATATCGTCTTGGTTATCAATGAAGATTAAATTCCATAGCGGCAGCGGATGACGCAGCGAATAGCGACAACAAAAAGTGCAGCAGCAGCGACAACAATGGTTTCATGGAAGTAGTGACAATTGGGAGATGAGAGCGGGACCGGGGCTTTGAGTTGACGGTCAGCAACGACGACAGCGACAGTAACAACAACGATCCTTCTTCTCGTCTTCTCCCTCTGGCTTTCTGTCGCTCTTTCCTTCTTTCTCTCTGTTCCTTCGTCTTCTTTTTCGCCTTCGTGCCTTTTCGCATTCGTCTTCTTTTCTTCGTTCTTCTTTCTGATTCAATCTTATGTCTGGTTCGTTCGTCCCTCTGGTTCCTTCTTCTTTCTTCACCGTCTTCATGGGCTCATCATCAAGACCCGCGGCAGTGATAGCTACTGACAGCGACATGCGACCAAGAGCAAAGAGCATAAGTGATGAGCAGCAACAACATCAAACTATGACATCAACACCAACAATGGCATTAGGTAGCGGCAGCGACAGCGACAAAGGCATCAAGTAACGCATACGGCGTCGAGCGGTAGCAGAACAACGACATTTGGATTTTGTAGATATATATATATATAAGAGGAGAGAAAGACCTTTTTTCTTTTCTTCTTCTTCTTTCTTTCGTCTTCTTCAGATTTTCCTTCCCTCTCCTTCGTCTTCTTTCTTTCTTCGCCTCCTTCTTCTTCTTCTTTCTTTCTTCACTCCGTCCTTTATAAAGGCCCTCGGTCGGGTATCGCGGACGTGGGGACGATCGTGAAGATGATGGGTGGTTGTGAAGACAACGGGCTGATCGTGGGGGGCCACGACGCAACACGGAGAATTTTAATATATTTATCATTATATTATATATTGTATATTATTATGATATATTATTATATATATATGTTAAGAAAATTATTTTATATATATATTTATATTTTATTTTGTAATATTATATTATATATATATATATTTATATGTTTCACTAATTAGATTTATTTTATTTATTTTATTATATATATAGTATTTGAATTTTTTTATTACTATTTTATTTATTTATTATTATTTTTATTTATTTATTTATCTCTTATGTATATTTTATTATATATATATATATATATATATATATATATTATTTCTTTATCACTTTATTTGATTTATTTCATTTTAATTTAAATTATTATTATTATTATTATTTTATTATTTATTATTTTTTTTATCTGATTTCATTTATATTATTTTATTATATATTATCTTTATCTAATTTAATTTTGATTTGATTTGATATATTTATCTATTTACTTATTTATTAATTAATTAATTAATATATTATCGGATGTTATTTATTTTAATTATATATATATATATATATATATATATATCTTTTTTTTTGAGCTAATTTATTTTTTTTAATTTATCTTTATATATGTATATATTTTATACAAATTGATTTATTTTTATTTCATTTTATTTTATCTCTTTTATTTTATTATTATTTATATATATATATATATTATATATATTTTATGTATATTTTTTTAGCTTATTTAAAAAAACTTAATTAATTTTAAAATTTATATATATATATATATATGTTTGCCTCGTGATTTGTATTCATGATTGATTTTTGGGATTTATATCACCTCGAGATTTTGTCCCCTCGACTAGTCCCCGAAATTTGTGGTCGATATTGAGAGATTTGTGCATTTTTGGATATTTTTGGATCGCCTCGAGATCGGTGCTCTCGCTCGATCCCCGAGATTTGAGTATTTTTAGACCGCTTTTGAGATCGGTGCTCTCGATCGGGTCCCCGAGATTTGTGTATTTTTGGATCGCCTGGGATCGGGTGCTCTCGACCGATCCCCGAGATTTGTGTATTTCGGATCGCCTTGAGGTCGGTGCTCTATGCTGGTCTTGAGATTTGTGTATTTTGGATATTTTTTATCGCCTCGAGATCGGTGCTCTCTACGATCCCCGAGATTTGAGTATTTTTAGACCGCTTTTGAGATCGAGTGCTCTCGATCGGGTCCTCGAGATTTGTGTATTTTTGGATATTTTTGGATCGCCTCGAGATCGGTGCTCTCAGCGATCCCCGAGATTTGTGTATTTCGGGATCGCCTTGAGATCGGTGCTCTAGGGTCTGGTCTTGAGATTTGAATATTTTTGAATATTTTGTTTAAATTAGGAAATACATTTAATTTATTTATTATCATTTTTTTATATAAACAGTAAGACTCTCTGAATTACCCTTATAGGGTGGCTTACAAGTGTAATAGTTTCCATAAACTTCTCTATTAAAGCATTACAGTTAGCCTTATAGGTGTAAGCATCCCATAAGCTGTCACGAAAAATGAGCAGAGTTTCCCCTGTTCTACCATGTGTGTCCAAATACAAAATAATGTCCTAGGAAACACAAAAATGAGCATTTAACACTTCAAATACACAACCAACTTATGGAAAAGAATGACAAAGTTGAGCATTTTATTACTAACACAAGAAAACTAACAACTAACAACCAAAAACCAAAATACAAGATAAATATGCAAAATGCTTGGGTTGGATCCTAAGAAGCTCTTATTTTATGTCACTATCTTGATGTACTTGGTGCACACATGTTAGGGAGGCTCCTAATAGGAATACTCCCCAACATCAATATGAATGCCCCCAAAATACTGCTCAAGTCCAAAATCGGAGAAAATAGGGACCTTACAGATTGCATGGACGGGCTCAAGTGTTACCTTCTTGAGCAAAGTTTTGTTCTTGCCTTTCTTCATTTGATTGACCATCCTTTAATGCTTTTCGTGCATTCATGCCTCAACTTCATCAATTGGAAGCAAAGGAGGTGTCTTCTCTTCTTGAGGGTCATCTAATGATTCCTAGAAAGGCCTCTTGTGCACTATGACCTGCACAAAATCATCAACAATCGAATCATTCATGTCCATATAAAAAAAAACAATCATCAGAATCAAGAGAGTGTATAATAGCATCCTACAAAGCAAAGATAACCTCTTCATCACCAACCCAAGTGTTTTACCATTACTCACATCAATTAGGGCTTGGAAGGTGGCTAGGAATTAATGTCCTACCTAAAATGAGAGGTACATATACATCCTTATCAACATCTAAAATGACAAAATCTACACGGAAAATAAACTTGTCAACCTTAACTAACACATCTTCAATAATGCCCTTAGGATGCCTAATGGATGAATCGGCTAGTTGCAAGGTTATCCTAGTCGGTTTCAAGTCACTAAACCCTATTTCTTAAACATAGTGAATGGCATAACATTAATTCTAGCTCATATATTAGATAGAGCCTTTTCATTGACAATTCACCAATCATGCAAGGTATAGCGAAACTCCCTGAATCTTTCCTCTTCTACGGAATATTATTTTACAAAATTGTTGAGCTCCCTTCACTCTACGTAAATGTAGAGACCTCTACAAATTTCTACTTCTTCATGAATAGGTTTAGAAATTTCAAGTACTTCAACATTTGTACCAAGGCTTCTACAAATGGTATGTTGATATGCAATTGCTTGAACAAGTCCAAAAAGTGCTTAAATAGCTCATCGATGTCATCCTTCTTCAACCTAGAGGGGTACGGTAGTTGTGGAACATACTCCCTGACCAGATGGGGTATATTCTTCTCTTAAGTTGATGAAGCTCCTCCCTCTTATATTGGTTGTTCTGGAGCTGCAACGTTCGGTTCCTTTTCCTTACTCAAATTAAATAGTTTCCTTCCTCATTTCCACCTGTTTACCACTCCTAACAGTAATAGCCTTGATGTTCACTGAGGATTTTGACACACCCCATGCGTGTGTGTACTGCAAGTGTACGGATTGTCAGAGTAATAAAGTACCCAATTGGTGGGTAGTCGAATCCATAGGGAATAGATGTCTAGAAACAAATAGTATAGCTATTTAGCTAAAGTAAAATCGATTGATGATTGTTATTCAAATGATTAATGACAATAAAATGAAAGTGAAAGAAAAGAGAATAAGCAAGAGTAATCGGAGAAAGTAACCAATGGTAAAATGGGGTACCTGGACAATGCTCACCCTAGGACTATTGTTTCAAGTGCAAGACTAATATTATGCCTCCTAATTGAGGTTTAATGAGTCGTAGAAATCCAAAAACACATGGTCCCAAACCTAAGGTCAACCATGACTAACCCTTTACACTATGCCCCTACGGAAAGGGATATTCTCAACATCTCACACTGTGTAGGACTGCTTGAGTCTCTAGGGATTCCAAGTGATGAACTCTATTCCCTAATATAGATCAAACCCTTTGGCCCAGGCGAAGGATCCCTAATCACAATTAAGCCCCAACACTAAAGATTCCTCAACACTTCACTCTGTCACTCACGCAACTAAGCCCCAGTGGAAAAGATCTAATAGCACTTCACTCTATCATGATTTCAAAGAACTCTTGGAATATGGAGGTAGGATAAATCACATCGGAAGGAAAAGGGAATGTTCCGCTACCTCTCGACTCACCCTCTCAACCCTCTTCAATCTTGCTAAGTCTAACCTAATGAACTGTCACTCATTCAAGAGGTTACCTAGAGAAATTCTCAACCCTAGTGTCACTCTAAGGGAAAATCACAACAAGCACACAAAATTGAAAATCAATTTAAACATCAATTAAAGAAACATAATAGAAGTCAATGAAACAAAATCATCCTAGGGTTTACAAGTCCAAGTACCCACTAGGGATTTAGCTCTCCATGGAGCGATACAAAATCAAAGATGAAATCAAAAGTGAATGCAAAAGCTCCATAAAGATAACCCCATTGCTTTCCGTGGTGATGGTCTTGAGAAGCCGCTTATTCTTCTCTAAAGATTCCTCCATCGAGACTACGGCATACCCTACCAAATCAAAGTCGTTAGAAGCTCCCCCAATAACTCTCCTCTGAAGGAAATCGATGTCAAATGCCGTAGAAATGCTCTAAAATCCCAGCAAAAACCTCTCCAAGCCCTAGCCGTGCTCTCTCCAAAAGATAGGCAAAAGATCCCTAAAACAAACTCGCGAAGATGTATTTAAATAGTGAATTGCTACCGTAAACTGCTACAGTACTCTTGAAATCTTCTTTTTCCATTAAGGCCGCATGGTTGGCCACACATCCATGCGGTAAATCATGTCGCATCTTCACTTTTAAACACATTGACAAAGCTTTTGACAATATTACACAAGTTGGTTCATATATGTCTGGCTGCCTTTGTGCCCCTCCGATTTGTAAATTTACTTGCACATTTTTGGAGGTTGGCACTCACCCACATGCCGGTGATTGCAACTTGTGCCTTAATCCTTGTTTGGTACAAGAGATTCTTAAAACATTGCATCCATGATCTATTTTTGCTTTCTTTCTTCTGAAATTGTCTCCACAACCCTAAATGCACAAAAGAACACAAATACACAAGAATGAGCCATAAAACCTAACAAAAATGATGCTCAATGTAAGAAAAGTATACTTAATAACACTTATATTCAAGCACTTATCAGATTTGTTTCAATGTTACTCAGTAGACTACCTTATGGTCTTGCGGATAGAAGTTTCACAATCTGTCCAACTTGATTCTCCAAACTCTAAAGAGATGCCTGTTGATTCCTCATTGTGGACTCAATACTTTTAAATCTAGCATCTGATTACTAACACTTTATGTTCGTCATTTGGATAAACTGAGTCAAGACATCCTCGAGAGAGGGTTTCCTGTCCAGCGGAGGATGAGAGGGGAATCCTGGTGGAGGCTTCTGTTGCTACCCCTGAGTACTCCAAGAAAAGTTCGAGTGGTTCCTTCACCCCGGATTGTATGTGTTACTATAAGGGGTTACACATAGAGCACTACCAAAAAAAATTTATTTGTTGGATGGGTCCGTGCTTGCTCAATGATTGAGCAATATATAGTCATTTGTTCTTCCCTTCAAGTGTCACAAGCCATAACTGTAGCAAACTTCAGGATCGATAAGCTATCAATCTTCTTACTCAAAGCCTCCAACTAAGCTGCCAGTGTTGTAATCTTACTTTGAGAATCCTAACAACTTTGGTAACAAATTTTCCACGAGAGTTCCACTGGTAGTTGTTCATGCTTACTTCCTCAATTAACTGCTTAGCCGCATATGGGTCTTACTATTAAGCAATCCTCCTGAGGCCGAATCAATAAGATACCGAGTGTTCTAATTAAACCCTTGATAGAAGATTTAGACCTCCATCCATTCTGGGAGATTGTAGTGCGGACACCTCCTTAATAAGTCTTTAAACCTCTCCCAGGTCTCACATAAGAACTCAGTGTTTAACTAGCGAATGATGTAATCTCCTATTTTAATTTGGTAGTTTTCCGGACGGGAAATACCGAGCTAAGAAAGCTTCCATAAGCTACTCCCATGTGGTAATTGAAGTGTGGAAAAGTGCTTAAAGCCATTGCTTGGCTTATCCCTTCAGCGAGAATGAGAATAACCTCAATCTAATTGCATCGTCAGTTACCCTATTCATCTTCAATATATCACAGACCTCCAAGAAGCCCCCGATGTGACTGTTTGGGTCTTTATCCAACAGACCTTGGAACTGGATGGATTGTTGAACCATCAGCACAAAAGACAACATCAATTAAAAATTGTGTGTGGCCACCGGTGGTCGGACAATGCTAAACTAGGATCCATTCAGTGTCGGTCGGGCAAAGTCAGATAGGGGGCCTTTGATGATCTCCCTGCTCAGCCATGTTATCAAAATGCTTTTTCTACTCATACTGTCCATGATCTTATCTCAGCCAATAAAGCTATCCTCAATCATGTACTGCTAATTCTTTCCACATTAATATCATTCTCCACTGGCCTTGATGATTTACCCTTTTGCATGCACTGTAATCAAACAAAAGAACACAAATCAGAATAAACTAAAGAAAAATAAGCAGTAATAAAAAAGAAAAATAAATGGCTAATATGATAGAATAAAAGAAATGTTCCTAATATCTCCAAATTTCCCAAGTAGCATCACCAAAAACTTGATAAGGACGCAATTGTACATGCTAATCTTGTAATAAAGTGTGTTGAGAAGCAAGGTATTGATCCACAGAGAAAATATAGCCTATTAGTACTAATCCTTAATCTAAAAACTAGCCTAGTCAAAGTGGTGTGATGTGCAAACAAATTAAAAAGAAAACAAAAGTCAAAAGCACTGAAGAAAATACAGCTAACCTAATTGAACCGAGAGAATTCGTAAAATATACTTCCTCATTTCTCAAGGTGAATAGTAATTGATCTGGTACAGTGCTAATACAAACAATATTACGATCACATTGCACTCTATGAACTCTTAATAAGAATCGACAAGAATTAATAATATAGATAATTCTTCTCTTGAAGTAATTGCCCCTAATCTCATACAAAATACAAAAGAAATCTCTCTCTGGAACTACTCCCTATGATTGCAAAAAGGATGGAATTACTTGTCAACTCACTCGAAAGGATTGTGGGAGGAGTACTCTCAACTCCAAAGTACCCTATCTCTAAGCGTACTCACAATTGCCCTTCAATCGTGGCCTTCCTATGCTAGGTAGGTGTGATGCCCAGACCCGCGGGCCCATAGAATGCGACAACTGCCACGACGATCCCGAGGAGGGACACTCCGCCACTCAACCCTCAGAGCGCCGCAAGGCTAACCAAGAACCTAGAAAACAACAACATTTACACACTGATACACAACGGGAGTAGCAGCAACATCAACCACAATAATTCACAAAATCAGAGGGGTCCATAAATGCACAGGAAAGCAACAACAACAATAGCACACAACTAATACACCAAGGGTTTAAGAGTTGTATACTGCAAGCCAACAACAAGGTTGTCTACATACTAGTGGATCCCAAGTCTCAACAACATATGCATGAATAGAATAAACAACAGAGAGAAATGCAACAGAGAGAACAATAACAAATGCTCAGCACACTGCCACACCGCCGCACCTACTACCTACAAAAGACTGGGAAGAGGAAAGAGGGGGTGAGCAACTAACGTTACTCAGTGAGTGGGTTAGTACAATACTACAAGAATATACCAAAATACACCGTATAACTCTCCAAAACAATGCTTTACTAATACCAACAGTTTTGAACATAGATAAACATAACAGAAATCATCGATTCAATATAACAAAAGATAGTGTCAAAAAAGCCTTTTTACCCCAACTAGGGTTTTACAACAACAAATCTACGAAAGACCAAATACAGTGTTTGTACTACAAAACAAGTTAAACATCAAACCAAACTTTTGTAATAATGTTAATGGATCATAACAGTTCCACTTATTTATACATATACATATATATATATATATATATATATATATAACAACTATATAATACAAGTCTCAAATCCATAAAATAGATACTCACTGCCAAAACCACAAATTTAATATAACACTACAAAACAAACGCAACATGGTCTAGAAATCTCTCTAAATCTTCGTCATGGCCACAGCTAGGTTCAGAGCCATCAAGAAACTCATGTCCTTAACGTTGACCCATCGGTCCACCGTGTGGTGACCCTGGCTTCCCGATGAACATTCAGTCAGGGCTCTACACTCTCAACTGAACATAACCAATAAGTTTGTCGGTTTTCCATGCCACCTCAACAGGCTGGCCATGAAAACCACCTATTGCAGTAGGATGTCACTAACCAAGTAATACAAACATGCATCTCGCAATGAGGAGTCCATAACAAGGACAAAAACCAATATCCAAAATATCTGCCATTTCCCCACGGAAATGATAAACACAAGCATATCCAAAGATTTTAACATAAATCAACACACAACTTACGAATCAAGTAACAATCCAAAAATTCATTCTTTTGAACAATAATGCTTTTCAAGTATGAAATATACCTAAATAACTCATTTCAATTCCATTAAAATCTCAATACAAGTATAACACCCAATAAAACTTTACTTAAGCAATATAGAATAATTATATGCATTCTCCTAGTAGAATTGTGCATAATTAATCTCACTCACAACTTTGATGATTCCACTTCCCCAAACGCTAATCCTCTACTCGATCCTTGCCTCGAGCCAATGCTTCACCTCCTTGGCAAACCACACAAAACACCAATAAGATTAGCTAAAATAAATCACACAACGAAACAATAAGTTTCGTTACCAAACAACGCCAAATCGATCTTAGCATTAACTCAAAACTCGATTTTAAGGTAACCAATAAATTTCTAATGTCATGGGCTTCCATTTGGACCAAAGAAATACAAGAAAAGACAAAAAAAAATAAAAAAAATTTGGTGCTACATTACTATACAGTAATTGGGATTGCTACAGTAGCCAAGAAAGTGGAACCAAGAACTTACTACAGTAAAGCCCGCCCTAAAACGATGGGTTCTTGCCGATTTACAACACCAAATCACAAAATCTCTTGACAAACATATACACAAACGAATCACAAGATCGAGAGCTTCGATTTAACACTAAAAACAACCCAATCCATGGGGATTTCTAGGGTTTCAAAGATTTCAAAAATGAAAAAAATACAAAGAAAATACAAAGAAAAAACCGTGTATTAAAGCCTTACCACACTCAAGAGCTTGAGAGGAAGAAGTTTGAGGCTTTGATTCGAAGAAAAAGCTCACCGAAAATTTTCTTAGGGTTTGGGTGTGCTCGGTCGAAAAGAAGAAAGAAAGAATAAGAAGGAAAGAAGAAGGGAAGGAGAAAGAGTTAAAAGAATAATTTTAGGTTGCTACAGTGTTGGGGCCGCTACAGTGCGCTGCTGCAGTGACAAGCTACTACAATTCTGTGCTGTTAAAGGAACATGCCGCTACAGTACAGGCCGGAAAAAACAGTATTGGGCTATATGATTCTACAGTGAATACTGGTTATAACAGTAGGTCTCCCAACTCATCACATAAGTACATCAAACATGAATCTAGGGTTTTTGCCTTAATAGCATTCAAGATAATATAAACATGTAATTGAATTCAAAAGTAAAGCATTACAATTGAAAATCAATATAAAGCATGAAAGATCCATGATGAGTGCACTTTGTATACATGTTTGCATGCCCCAAATCTATGATTTTGTTTGTTTTCAAGTTTACTTTTATGCATGAGCAGTGCTATTATGGGTATTTTTGTTATATGTGCAGGAATAAGGGGGTCAATGTAATTTGGAGTGAAATCGGGAAGAAAATGAGTGAATATTCAAAAAGAGCTCAAGTATTCAAGCTAGACCCGGGCTAGACATGCTCATGTCATGCCCATCGGAATATCTCAACCTAATGTCGATCCAGCTAGAAATTTGTGTAGAAGGGTGCTTCCAAGCTTGACACGGTCAGAACACGATCGTGTCCATGCCACTGAAAAACACAGGCCAAAGGCAATTCATTGAAGAATAGGAGACACACACTAGGTGCTCCTGACACACTCATGTCACATCATTGCACGGTCAAGAAACGACCGTGTCCCTTCCACTGAATCTTCCAGGTGGAGGCATTCCATTTCACTCAATTTTCCCCTGACATGACACGCTATGGACACGCTCATGCGCAGACCGTGTCGAGCCCGAATCCTCTCTTTCTAACTCCAGTTTTTAGGGTTCTTTTCCATCTTTGTTTGGGGATTTTCTTCTTCACCAGGAGGACATTGATGAGAGTGAAGATCAAGCTTATCCACACCTTCTAAGGCATCAAGGAATGAGTCGGAGGCACAAGGAAAGTGGTGCTAGCACACGGAGCTCGACATTGGAGGCAAATCTCAAAGAAAAAGGAGTCATGTCTTATTTCTTTAGATCTAGTGTTATATCCTCCATATTGTACCCACCTATGAGGGGCTAGCCAGCCACGGTGCCTCGGGGTGGGAACTTTGTCACTTTGTATGCTTTATACACTTGTACTCTTCTTGATTTACGGAGTTCTTTTGGTTCTTGTGTTAAATCTTGTATTGCAAAACTTGATGTGCTTGACTTACATAGTTGCTTAAATAAAACTTGATGGTGGATTGTCACAGCTGTTGTTGCCCTAGGCGATAGCATAATTTAGTGAGTTTGAATCCATAGTTATATTTGCAAAACTTGACCTAATTGAGAGCCTTA
The DNA here is from genome assembly GCF_009730915.1 of Dioscorea cayenensis subsp. rotundata. Classification (NCBI taxonomy): domain Eukaryota; kingdom Viridiplantae; phylum Streptophyta; class Magnoliopsida; order Dioscoreales; family Dioscoreaceae; genus Dioscorea; species Dioscorea cayenensis. The sequence continues at coordinate 4,829,668 of NC_052471.1, read as the reverse complement.
GTTGCAATATTGCTTTTGAGAACACTCTAGAGCCTAAGAATGTACCTGGTAAACCTTGAGAGCGAGTGAGCATCACTAAGTGCTTAGGAAACATCCCGAGGCATTGTTCTCTTGTTGTTGACACTCAATCGAATTACCTTTTCTATCTTCATCTGTTCTCTTTTCCTTTACTTCTTCATTCTCTCTTTTATTTTAAGTAATCCTACCACCAATTCGTTCTTCACTAGAGATCAATGTTGAGCGAGTACTTTTAGTTCAGACCTTGAGGTTCGACAACCCCACCCCTTACGGGGTACCACTATATTACTTGTGTATAACCGGCGCACTTGTGAAGAATACATCAATACACAACCAAAGCCAATCAAATCTTAACCCTAAATTTCATCTATGCCCAAACAAATACAAATTAGTTCTCCATCAAGGAAGAACAATAAAATAATTCATAAGCAACAGCAAACATGATTGAAAGCATAAAACCCCCTTTTCTATTGTGCCTCTTGAGATTGTCGAAGAACTTCCCCCTTTTTCTTCCATGAACACCGTCAAGGTTCTCCTCAATGGCTTCAATCCTCTTCCTTGAAGGTGGGTAAGCCTCCTGTCCTTGATGAATCATCCTCAGAGATCTGGAGAAAACTCTCCCCTCTTTCCCAAAGCTTGGCTATCAAAAGATTGATTCAAAACCCTTGTTAGATTCTTTTATACCTAGCCACTTACGGATAGCTTGCGAGCGTAAGAAAGAAGCCGTAAGCAGTTGGAGATGATAGGTCACATACTTTATGGGCTGACTTAAGGCCATAAGTCCTACCTGTAAGGTCTTCTGTCTTGATGTTATGGCCCAACTTGTGACCGTAATCTTGTCTTTATGGCTCTTGCAACCAATCTTAAGAGTGTATGTTGCTCCCTAAAAGTTCCTTTGGACATGCCTTAAGGTCTGGTTTATGGGCGTAAGTCCTCCCCATAAGTCTCTTTGTTTGATCTTTATGCTCCCCTTACAAGCAAAAGCACGCACTCAAGGTTCTTTGTCTAAGCTTTACTGCCGTAAGCACGGCCATAAGGTGCTTGTAAGTGGCTCTATCTTGCATGTCCTTAAGTTGTTGATGCCGAGAGAGCTCCATCTACTTCATTTTGGCTATTAATCATTTCTTTTGACTCTCTCTTATCTTTAAGCCCTGCCTGGTATCTGAGAGTATGATTTTCACCATGTTTTGCATCATCTTTTATAAAAATACTCTAATACACATCTAATAAGTGTACAAAATAATATTAAATGATGCACAAATATATACTTATCAAATTTAACTCAAAAATTAATTCCATAATTTTTAATTCATACATCAACTATATCTTCCTCCTTATGATAATCATCAACTTGAAATATAAATCAAGCAAATATAAGTTCCATGTAAATATCAATATATATATATATATATATATATATATAATTAAAACATACAGTTTTTTATAATGTGCGCCTTCATATATATTTGGTATAGGCCTCCAATCCTATCATCTGTCCTCTCTAGAACTGGTAACTATTTTAGGGCTTTATTAGTTGGTATTTCCAAGTGCAGCTCAGTGATGTTACCGTTAGGCATAGCACACCTACGGACTCAACATTGGTTATGGCTCAAGGTGTGTTTCAGCCTAAGACGGAAGGGACCCGCGGGCCCGACACACGACAACCGCCGTGACAACCCTCAACTCACTGCAAGGCTGACAAAACCCTGAATGTTCACAATCCTGAACAAAAATCACATAAAAAAATATCGAAGGTTACGGAGTACAATTATACACAGAGCAAGCTACACACTCAAAAATAGGGTAAAAGGAATTCAAGAGTTAAACAAGACATCAAACAACCAAGTTTTCCACGAAAGTAGAATAAGTAGCAATAGTACTAGTGTTCAAAACCCAAAAATGCTAGTAGATTCAAGTACTTTATACAATAAAAACATGCCCAAAGATACACATATACAAGACTGTAGATGAAGAAAGATAAACATTACAAGACATGACCAGTACTCCACCTTGCTGCAACGCCTCTAGAATTTTAAACCTGAAAGGGAGGAGAGAGGGTGAGTAACCAGAGCTACTCAATGAATGGGTTAGTTAGCACAAGTCTAAGAGAATATCAAAACAAGATAATGAATTTCCAATAATTCCATTTTTACAATAATGCAAATGATATGGAAGAATTTTACATTTATAACACCATGTTCAAAAACCCTAAAGCATATGTTTACACAAACGTATTTGATAGGGACTCAAGTGTACGTGCCGATCGGGTAACAGAAGTGTGCTAGAAGTAGAGTGTCAGTTCACAGGGAAGAAAGTGAATACTAGTAGTAACCCTAAACCCGAAAAAAAACCTAAGTGATTGAATGTTATGTGTGTTAACAAAAGTAAACAAAGACAAGAAAACACAAAAAATAGTAGGAAAGAAGTTAAGGAAAAAAGCAATGTCCGGGCATAGCATCCTTATAGAGTTATGAAGTATAGGACGAAGGTTGTTTATGCATGCAATCCTATGCGAACCGAGAGGTTTTCAGAATTATACTAAACCCCGATTTCTCAGCTGAAGAGTAACAGAATAGGTGCAGAATTGATACAAACATCTACACATTCGCATTAACATTCTATAAATCCTCACTGTGAGCTAATGACAACCTTTTAAATAGATAATCTCCCCTAAAGAGAGAGATTCCCCTAATCCGAATATAGAGTAGAATGTGATTTCTCCTAAAACCCACTCCACATGATTGCAAAGAGCACGGAGTTTACTAATAACTCACTCGGGAGAATTGAGGGAGACTGTGTCTCTAAAGTACCTTATACCCAGGCTTACTCACAATTCTCTCTAATCACAGCATGTCTATATTAGGTGGGTATTTCCACTCATCACGTAGCACATCAAACATGATAGCTAGGTCTTTCGCCTCATTAGCAACTAAGCATTCAAACACGTAATTAGATTCAGATAGAAATGATTGCATTAAAGAAATAATTAAGCATCAAAGATCCAACAACTAATGTCAAAAAAAAAAATAAACCCTGGAGTTTAATTATGCCCAAACATCTACAAATTAGCCCTCCATTAATGGAGAGCAAGCATTCAAGATACAAATAATAGGAGGAAATATGAAAGCCATGAAAACCCCCTTCTCAATCGTGCCGATGAAGAATCACCGGAGACGTAGCCGTAAAGTAGCTAGAGAAGATGGTCGCGAGCCTTAAAGGAACACTAACGACCGTATGTCATGGACCATAAGCTTCACTATTCTACTTCTTATGACCGGCCTTACGGGCGTAAGCTGTAGTCGTAAATACCTTTGGATGGTTCTTATAGAAATCCTTACGTGTGTAAGCCTTGCATGTAAGGTCCTCTGAATTGACTCTGAATCCTTCTTACGGGCATAAACATACTCGTAAAGTCCTCTAGAATTGACTTATGATCGTAAGGTTGGCCGTAAGCTGCCCATAAGCCACCCAATTTGTCTTGTCCTTGTTCAAATAATGCCAAGATAGCTCCAATTTTATCATTTAAGGTCTAAAGTGCTTCTTTTGGCTGTCCCTCATCCTGAAATACTGCCCTAAGCCTGAGAATGTGAACACACTATATTTAACATCTAATTCTACAAATGAGTGTACATAGTGATATAAAATATATGAATGTTATACACTCATCAATATTCAAAGCCTCAAAGCTTTTCATCAAGTATATATAGCAAATACATGTACATAAATCTCATAAAGAGTATAAATGGCAACATGTTCAAATAAAGCTCCCAACACTCACAAATAACCAGATCGGCATAATACGAGTTTTAAAAGCCTTAACATGTAAAACTCGCCATCAAACCAATGCTCCAAAAGATGTATAAGAGGTCACATCTCAAAATTTCGTTTGCATGAAAATATCAAATTTCTCAAAATATGAAGTTTAGCATCTCATTCATCGAGTAGTGGTCCAAAAACCTCTCTAAACTCTAGTTGTTCCCGCGACTAAGTACAGAGACATCAAGGTCCTCATGCCCTTGACGTTGACCCAACGGGAACACATGTGGTAACTCTAATTCCCGATGTACATCCAATGAGGGCTCTAAGTGCCACCTGAAATAGATAATAAATCCAGGTCTTTACGCCACCTCAACAAGCCGGCCGTGAAGACCGCCCACTACAGCAGAGAAGGATCCGCCTAATCACCATCAAAACCTGTGGAAGCTCAATAATACAATATATGCCCATAAAGTCCAGATCCATAACAACCTCCCTATACTGGAAATGAAAACCGATTCCATAAGTGTCGATGGCAAAAGCATATGAATATGTACACATGGTTTCATAAATCGTTTCAATCTCAAATACAAGTACAGTCATCAACCTTTGCATTTAAAGCTCAAGAGTTTCTCATGTAACCAATATCAGAGAAAACTTTTCAAATCGATTAACATCAGTCTAATACGATAAAGCCACCTATGATAAACACACTGCAATGTCCACGTTCTAGACAAACACATGCATCTTAGAAAGGAAAACCAATTTCATATTCCTAGATAACCAAAAGGATACTTTTGGAGTACATCGCATATATCTTTGAAAATATAATAAAATTTATCAATACAAATATGGCTTTTGCACTCGATCCACCTATGATCGCTCTAGCTCCACCTCTTAAACAATTCATTAATTATCACCCAAAATATACTAGTAAGTCCAAGAAAAATTCAAGATTAATATCCAAGTCTTCCATAAAGACATGAAATTGTTACCTTACATTCCTCTCAAACCTTATGTCACTACACAACCTCTCACAATTAGATAAAGAAACATTCATCAAAGATTCTTAATAATGAACAAATCATTATCAACCTCAATTGCTAAAAATGCAAGTTCAACTCACCCATAAGCAATTGATTACCAATTACACAAATTTACATATACTAAAGCCACACTGAACATGCAATTATATTTAAGTCATTACACATACCTTTGAATGCCAAGAAATCAACCAAATTTTTTCATTCAAGATTTTCAATATGCCTACAAGGCTTGCACATCATCAAGTGGTCACTTACCCAAGCCTATAATTGATCAAATTTGTCATGAACATCATTCAAGCCCAAATTCCTCAGCAAAGAATTGATACTCCCAAGTCACCCATATTAACCTTACTAATATTAAATTCATTATCAAATCTCTCGAAAGATACTTTCCAATTCATAAAATATTAATTCTAACAATTCCATAACCTTTGCAAGAACTTTCAATTTAACAATCTAAATTAAATATAACTCTTAGCTTATATATCACATGTAGTTTGTCATTACTCTTCCAAAATATTTCCAACTTTTACAAGTAAATCGAGTATATATCCTAATTCAACTGTTAAATCAATTCCAACTCTAAGATAAATAAATATTAAATATTTTTTATGCTTGAAGCTTCCATTGCTAATAATATTTCCTCATTTTGTTGCACGATTCTCTCTATTATGCCTACAAAGTATCCAAGCTTCTAAACATTAAACCAAACAATTTAAATGTCCACACCCCGGACAAGACCTGAAATTCAAAAATAAACCCAATATTCACATATCAGAAATGAGAATCATTTTCACAAGTGTATTAGCTAAAAGAAGCATAATGTATACAAGTTTCATAATTCATTTCAGTTCCAATAAACCAACATAGTCATAGGCACTTTTATTCAAACATGAAGCTTTTTCAAATATCGATCAATAGCATAGAAACTCTTTCCAAACTAACCAAAATATCAATTTAAATACAATAAATCAGAAATTGATTTTAAATCAAAGAAGATATTTAAATCATATTCTTTTAGAAATGTACATCAACTTAACCCACTCATAACTTAGGCGAGAAAAGAGCCCGAGCGCTACTCCAATGCCGGCTCCTTACCTCGCGACGAGCCCTCATCACCTAATTAACCACACACACACACACACACACACACACACACACACACACACACACACAAGAAACAAAGTAAGAAAATGAAAAACAAAGGAAACCCTAACGTAGACATGCAATGTAATCCCTAAATGAGGTTTAGGGCTGGCTCAAGACTAGAATTATGTGTTTTCAAAGAGTCTTTAAGGTTCTTGGCTTCATTCTAAACCAAAGAAGCAAGAGAAACAACCATGGCCTACTATTCCTGTAAAATCTGGTTAGGGTTTACAACCAAATCTTTGAAAAACAACCAAACAATGGCTCCATTCAGGCTTCTAACTCAATAAACAACAAAGAAGAACCAAGGGCAAGCTTTACAAGCCATACTTCACAACCTAGGTCTATCATCCTCAACCAAACTACAAGGATGAGAGAATGAAGGTAGGGCATACCTCTAAACCAAAGGAGAAAGGATTTTGAAGCTTCAATTAGAAAGAAAGGGAATCAGCCCCCTTCTCCTCCAAGAGAAAACCAAGAAAGAGGAAAAGAGTGAGGAGAAAACACAAAACAAACAAGGACTAGAGATGCAAGGAAAACATCGGGTTGCTACAGTACCCTAGCTATATTACTGGGCTAAAAGTGCTACAGTAACATGCTCTAAAAACCTGGGTTACAACAAAACTCCTTGTGAGTATTCATGGGTCGAGGTACCTAAAGCATCTGACATATAAGAACTCGCTTGCTTAGAATCATATGATCAAAACGAGGGAAGCTCAATCGGTGTCCTAGCCTGTTAACTCAAAAGAAGAAGATATATATTAGTTCAAACTATTTTGAACAAGAACACAAAAAGCAAACTCCATCATCATCATCATCATATATATATATATATATTCCTTTTTTCAAAACCTTCTATACGAGCCTAAAACTAATTTTGGGTACACATTAACGCCTCAAGTGTGTTAAGATGACTTTTGCTAAGTTGCAGTCTTATAAATTTTTCATTCATACCAATAGCTAAATCCAAAGCCACAGTGGACACAAGAATTGCTAAAAAAAATCTCTAACAAGTAATTTAAGTATAAGATACTTGAAAATTATTTTCCATCAAATTTAAACATCAAAATTACTTTTTAGTATCAAATGTTGTTCCAAATAATGATCTAATTTTTGTATTTCCACCCTCTAAGTCGGTCTTAGTGAAAGCAACAAACAAATCAAACTTGTCCATAGATTCCAAGTTTTCATTATGACCCAGTGATGATAAGGTAGGATCATATTTTAATGACTCGGAATAAGAATCACCATATCCACCTATGTTGAACTTTAATGAATATTCTATGAATAAATCAAAACAAATCTTACAAATCCTATAAATTTCCATCTTTGCTACTTCATCACCATAAGAAAAAGAAAAATAATATTCTAATAACTTTAGCTTATACCCGGTATCTAAAACAATTGCTAGCTACCCCCATAATACCATTTGAGCCAGATATTTATCCAAATTTTCTACCATTTCTTATGTCATAAATTGAATGTTAGGTCACCCACAATTAATTCACTGCCTCAATACTAACTTAATATTACAAAGTTTGGGAAATAAAGATTGGTAGTAGGCCATTTAATCCCAGAAAATGGCTCTGTGATAGTATTAAATATTTTTAATTTATCATAAATTTCTTTAGCTATTTCCGGCTTTTGATATAATTTTAAAGAGGCCCCATTTGCTTCAAGTGTCTAAAAACATCCTCATAATAGATAATAACATTAACCATCAAATATGTAGAATTACGACACAAATAAATAAAATTGAGAAGACAATAATTGAGTCAATAATTTTACCAACTATAGATGTAATTATTGCTCATTAACTCTAAAAGATTACATGTAGATTAAAAGGTTTTACTTTTCCATAACCAAATAGCAGAAACAAGGATGAAGCAACAACGCAAACTCACACTTATGAGGGATAAAGCAGCAACACAGTTTTGAAAAAAGAAATGACCAAACAAATTGTGACTATTTAGTGATGGCATGAAGATCTTTGAAAATAATAGAGTACATGAAAGTGAATTGGGGGAGGGGGATGTCAAATAAAAAAATTTCATCCAACATAATTATTATTTAAAATACAAAATAGTGTGAAAGCATAACCTTTGATTAAAACAACCACAAAAGAAATACAATGTTTATCTATGCACAATAGAACTAGAATTGTCGTTTGTGTGACGCATGCTACCAAAAGGAGGTAGCTGCATACGACAAGTTTGCGTTCTTTGAAAATGCTACAGAATCAGCTCATTGTCAATGGTTACAAAAATCTCCATCTTGCCTCATTAAATAATTGTCACAAAAATCTCCATCTTGTTAATGGTAATTGCATACAACGAGTTTGCATTCTTGACTCATCACACAAGCACATCAAACATGAATTCATGGTTCTCGCCACAATAGAATTCAAGACAATAGATACACACGATTGAATTCAACAATAAAAAATTACAATTAATAAATCAATGTAAAAGCATTCAAGATCCATAACCAAAGTCAATCAAATTATAAACCTAGAGTTCATCTATACCCAATCACCTACAAATTAGTTTCTATCAAGGGAGAACAATCAAACAATCCAAAAGAGACAATAGACAAGATTAAAAACATAAAAACCCCTTTTCCCCTTTTGCCCCTTGAGATACCGATGAACTCCCCTCCTATCTTCCACAAACACCACCAAAGGTGCTCCTCGACAGCTCCAATAGTGTGCTAAAAGGTGGGTGAGTCTCCTCTCCTCAATGGATTGCCCTAGAAAACTTAGAAATGTTTCCCGTTTTTCTCCCTTAGCTTGGCCATCAAAAGATATTTCAAAAACCCTCATCAGAACCTTTTATACCTAGCAACTTACGAGCTCCTTACGGGCGTAAGCCAGACCATAAGGACCTGAGATTATGGGTCGTGTGTCTTACAGGCATCTTACGGATGTAAGCCCCGCTTGTAAGATCTTCTATCTCGATATTACAGTCTAGCCTACGACCGTAAGTGTTGTAACGTAAACTTCTTTGGATGGCCCTAATGTCCCCCCTTACAGGCCGTTGCTCCTTCTAAGCTCCTCTGGCTGGCCCTTATGGTCTGACTTATATGCATAAGTTCTGCCCATAAATCCCTCTATTTGATCCTTATGCACCTCCTTACAACCATAAGTATTCCTTCAAGGTTCTTGGGATGATGCTTACGGCAGTAAGTCATATCGTAAGGTGACCGTAAAGTGTTTTGTCTGGCCTATTCTTCAGCTGTTGATGTTGAGCTTTATCTTTTTCATTTTGACTCTAAATAACTTCTTTTGGCTCTTTCTCCTCATTAAGCGCTATCCGTTAACTAAAAGTACAATTTTCACCATGTTTAACATTATCTTCCAAATGAATACTCTAATACATGCCAAATAAGTATATTAAACAATATTAAAATGATGTATTATTATACAACAAAATAGCATAACCAATATACATAATATTTATAACCTAAAGTCTTCAACCCTAGGTCCCTGGCCCACAAGACACAATAAATATTGAAGCCTGGCCCATAAGTCACAATTCACAAATCAGTATATATCTTCAAGTCTTAACCCTTGGCCACAAGTCACAAGACTCACAACACAAACCTCTTCATTATCTAAATGGGCCAAATATCCAATTATCAATTGATAAAGTATGGCCTATAATCATAACAACTAAATTGAAGCCTACTTTGTTATAAATCTCTTGGTGAGGACATCATGCCATCATGGGATTGGAATTTGGGAGCCGTTTCTTTCCTCTAATTCAACTAAAGGTGACAGGTCCTCTAGAGGAAAGCTTGAGGACAAACTAGGGCCTTAAGAGCTTGAGAAAAGGGGTTGCAGCCACGGGAGGGATGACCTGGTGATGGTGAGCGGGGCTAGTTTCTTGAGTCAAGGATCTTGCAAGGAGGAATATGCTCTTCATTCCCCAACCCATTTCAAGTAACGGAGACAACTTGGCCCTTATCTCTATTCCCACATGGGAAGAAACTCGGAAATCCCATCCTCATCGGGTCAAGTGCCTATGAAAGGGTCCTACATTATCATTCATGTTTCAAAATTCATTTTACAAAAAGTAGAAGAAAACTAAGTCGAAAAAGTGAGCTTTTATATATAAAAACTCATTTCTCTCCCACTTCAATGAAAAATCCTAAGATGGACTTCATTCAAGATCAAAGAAATTGTAGTAAAGGAAATGGCACTTCCCCTATTTCAAGACAAATGAGCATCCAATTTAATGAAAATAGTTAATCTAGTCCAGTGACCTCTCATCAATTTAGAGCAAATGGAACACTTTATTTGGTAAACCAAGGAATTAAAAGATGTAACAGTGAGATTTTTATCAATTTTATTGATGTAATAGATGATGAAACTAATTTACAAAAAGTGAAATATGATTATGACTAGATTTATTCACAATTTTATATACCTTTGAGATATTTGCTTTTTCTCCCCATTTGATTTAAATTGCAATCAAACAAGTTTAGTTGAATTAAAATGGATAAGTAAGAAAAAGATATAAAATAGTTTCTAATTTTTGTTTTGAAATATGATTTCAGTAGAAATTAGCCAATTGGGACTTTTTAAAAGTCTCTTCTAATTTGGCAAGCCATTTTCATCCAATAAATATCAAAAACCGATCAATTTTAAACTTTAAGAGTCTCACATACATCAAGGGGTTGTTTGGCTTGCCGTAAGTGAAATTACAATATAAGTGAAATCACATATAAATAAAAATATTATAATTTTATACTTAAAAGTAATTAATTAATTTAACTTTCACTATTTATCATTAGTGTCAACACTAATACAACAAAATTAATTAATCAATTAATTTAATGGTCATTTATTAAATTTAAAAATATGCAATATCATTCAATTTGATGCCAAAAAATAATTAATTGATTTAACTCTCACTATCTACTATTAGCACTAATGTAAGAGAAATAATTAATTAATTAATTTAATGATCATTTATTAAATTAAAAATATTTAATTTTATGGCTAAAAAATATTTTGTAATTAAATTAAATAAAAATTGGTTTTTAAAAATATAATATTAAATTAAATAAAACACAAATAACTAAATGTTTAATTATGTTAACAATTAATAACCATACAAGATTACTGTAGAGAGTGAAAATGGTGATTTTAACCCAAATAGTTTGCTGCATTTGAACTTACTATAAGTTAAAAACCTACCAAATTACCCCAAACCGTAAAATTTTAATCTGTAAAACTTATTTCATAGCAAACCAAGCAGTATTTTACATGTAAAACCAATAGCTACTTACAAGTAAACAAACAATCCATATATGTAAAAACTTCAAATGAATGTATAAAGACTTGTATTAACTGGTTTAAATAATGTTACTAACAAAGTAGTCTATATATTCAAGTGTAGCTAACTGGATTTTGTAAATACAAATCATTAAATATTCATACAAACTGCTCAATCAATTTAGACAAATATCAATTTGATAATATATTAGGTAAGAATTAATTTGATTTATATATGGAAACTACTAAATCAATCTCCTTAAGTTTAAGCAAGAATTAATTTGGAAACTACTCAATTAATCTACTAAAATTTAGGCAATAGTCAATGTGGTATGTGTATAGAAACCGTTCACTCAATCAATCTAAAACCTTTACTCTTGTACTGTAAACTCTCAAGTGACAAAATACAAATGTTTGTTTTAACTTTTATTTTATAAAAAAAATATATTGAAAAATTAAAACAAAACAACTGAAAAAAAAAATTCTCTATAATGATAAACGTAAAAATTTTTTTGGTAATTCTAAAGTTTAAATACAAATATTTAGTAATTTGAAAATGATCAAGATAGTTAACTTGTGAAACAATAATAATTTAAAACATTTTCAACAATAATTTTATTGAAACCATCTTCCAATCAAGTGAGATCTTGGAAATTTTCAAAGCATTATGTTAATTTTATAAAATTTATATTAACTTCTTCAATTCGAGTGGCTTATAAAAATAAAACATAATTACAAAATTTTTTACGCCCCAAAAATGTTAGAAGTATGCATAAAAAACACTTTTATTTCAACCCAAATTTTTTATTGGAGAATTTAATTGCATTTAAGAAGAGATATTTAAAAAATATTTTATTGTAAATAAGATAAAAATAACCAACAACCTCATAGTTTATTGGTATGGGGTCCTCTAATGTGAGATTTTTGTCTTTCTTAAAAGGGCAGGTTCAAAATTAATCTAGCACACAAATGGTGAGAACACAAATGTGTTTCAAACTCCGTCTTTATTCACTTGATCTTAATCCGTGGCTTGCCCATGATTTATAAAAATAACTAAATAAATAAAATAGGGAGGGTGAGAAAAGGAAACTAAAGTTATTATTTTGCTTCACTAAAAATACTTTTTAATTAAAACTTGCACATAAGAAATTACCCATGTTATAATGTCTTAAAATAACAAAAGTACCTCTAGTGAAATTAATTAATTAATTAAGTAATTTATTTTATTATTTTTAAGTCAACGAAACAAATTATTTATGAACAAATAAATTTATTCAAAATAAAAAAATAAAAAAAATACATTATATATGTGTATATATAATTTACCATTGTTAAATTTTATAATGGTAAATTAGTGGCTTCAGTGAAAATTTATCTCTGTTTTTTTTTAACGTAAGCAAACCCTTTGGTTTTATTTTGAGAAAACCTACAAATAAAAAAATATATTTTATATTTATTTAAAACAGAATACCAAGCTGAAAATTATGTTGTTGTATTATTTTTCATTGTCCAAGATAAATTTACTTTCATTATAAATACAAAATTGAATGATAACATATTTTTTAATACATATATATATATATATATACATATATATATTTGTGTGTGTGATAAATTACAAATCTTTATGATTGGAATAGAATTTATGAATGATAATGGCTTTTTACAAAATTAAATTTTTATTATTATTATTATTTAAAAAAATTTGTATGGCAAAAAATGGAAGAAAATGAACTTGTTAGTTGGGCTCTTTCAATCAATGGAAGGCCCAAATATTGAGTTGGGCTCAATTGTTGGGCTTAAGTGAGACCAACTTGGATGAGAGACTTATTCCAAGTTTAATTCTTATCTATTCAAGAAAAGAGTGTTAATTAGTGGACTACATAATACATATTTATTCCATTTTATTTTTTTATATGAAAATAATTCACTCAAACTGGAATGAACATATATATATATATATATATATAAACTTAATTTTTTTAATTTGAGGTTATCCAATTTTATTAGTGGAGCTATTCCATATTGATGCCATTTTATTTAATTTTGAATTTCTATTTTTTTAAATTAAAACAACCCATTTAAAATACAGTTTGTTTATTTAAATCTTATTTTGATTACTTTCATGATAAAATTGATATTTAAATCAATTATTATGGTTTATAACTTTATTATTATTATTCTATGTTAATTCTAATTAGTATTTTGGGTTATGATTTACCTTAGAATTTAAACAAACGTTAATTTTTTATGGAAAAAAATTATATATAAGCTATTTTTTTTTTATGAATAACCTACGTAGGGAAGAATGAAATCTACTTTCTACCCATTTAGTTTAGAACTTCAAATGTCGAGATTTTCAAATTCCAAGAGCAAATAGTGAGATTAAACACCTTATGTTCTTTTAATTAAAATATGCTACTGCTAAAAAAAAAATTCCCACATATTATATATACAATAAAAAATTAATAATTCATACTCTCATAATTTTTTTAACAAAATAAACATCAATTAAAAAACTAGACATAACGTTGAAGTTATGAGATTTAGTTATCCCTCAATATTTAATTATGTATATATATTGAATTTAGGTGATATCTCTTTAAACAATCACAGTAAAAAATGCCCTGACTGCTATAGGCATTGAAGGTGTTTATACACACACACACACACACATATATATATATATATATATATATATTGCTAGAGCCAGACAAGACTAAAGACTAGCCTGTAAAATTTCCAAATCTAATCAATGAATTAAAGCGATAAGATTATAAATAAATAACTAAAATAATATGATATTAAATTTAAAACCCTAAAATCATGTTCGTTGGCATTATTTTCTTGGTCGGTTCAGCCAAGTTTTTAAACAAGATACTTTCAAGTACTCTTGTGATGTGGATAGCAAGTAATAGGTCATCATTGGTGTCTTTTCATTACCATTTGGTGCCTAGTCATTATTCATATCAATTAATCCAACTAGTACAAGCATGGACTACTTTACTTTATTATTAACATCAATTACCATTTTTAACAGTCATCAGTATTAGAGACCACAATAATAAAAAAAATGAAAAACAATACATTATTTTGTATATATTACCCAACTCGATCTCAGTCTCATATATCCATAGTAAAATCAAAGGATTTTTTTACATATATATATATATATATATCAAAGATATGTCACTAGAGATGTTTGTTGATAACTGCTAATTAATTATTATCTAATGATTATTATTTATACATATACTATATAGAATTACTGTGTATAGTCACTGTTTAACATTGTTGTATATTGTTTAACAATTTATATAAATAAATCCTAATTGTTAAATTTGAAATCAATAACTACTGGGAACATTTTTAGATTTGAAATCTAGAGGCACCCTTAAATGATGAGTTATATATATATGTCTTTGAATATATATAGCTAATACTTGCATTGTATAACCTTTTGTTACCCGAAGTTGAGATTTGTTATTGTATACAAATTCAACTTTAGTTAATTATTTACTCTACCATAAAAAAATATGTAGAGTATCCTTTATAAAGTAGTTAAATCGAAATTTTTAAAAGTATATATAGAAACCCATATTTGTCTTTTTTCCCATTTTAAACACCATATATTAGATTTTTTTTTAAAAAAAAAACCGCAAGGTTATACACGCATGTGAGTGGGTTGTGAAGTTACACATGCAAATATATTTATGAGGGATATATATATATATGAATTCTTCGAGGGATATGTAAACAATTTCCCCAAAATTAATTATGTTTGTTAATTTGAACAAACACCAAATTAAAGAAGCCAAACCATAACAACCTTCACAGATCACAAGCATGCATTTAGACTAAGACTTTCATGAGTGCATGCAAGAGAAAAAGAAAATTTCTCTTAAATTTACTCCATTTCTTTTACTTTTGTAAAAATAAAATATATTTCTATTGATATGTATCGAAATTCATGCAGGACTAAAAGAAAATATCATAGTAAAATTAAGGACTCCTTCAACCAGAAGAATTTTAGTTTACAATTTCCGCAAAATTATCTTTTTATTTGATTTCTATTTTATTAAATTTTATATATGTACTCAATAATTAAATAGCCATTTATAGAATACGTAAAAATTGAATTTAACCAGTTCTATAACTTGAACTATTTTATTTACTATTAATTATATTTAAGTTATTTTATATAAAGAATATTAATATATATCTAAAAATATATATAGTTAAAGCCTAAGTTGGGTTGGGTTAGGTTAGGTGAAACGTCAAGGCATAAAACAAGAGTAGAAGGGAACACAAATATAATGAGAAAGGGGACCAAACGTTGAAGGAAAACTGCAAAAGAAAGGCACAAGCACTTGTTCTTATTATTGTCTTCAATAATTTAAAGAGAAGGAGCTCTCTCTCTCTCTCTATAAATATATATATATATATATTAATTATTTATATAGAGACAAGGAAGTGTTGTTTTCTGGGGTCAGTGGGCGCCGTAGGAGCATAGGAATCCATGCAAGACATACATGCAGCCATGCACTACACGACAAAATCCGTACGTAGGCCCATGCTCTTAATGTCCCCCTCGATTGACTTCTACATCATTCTTATTAATTTCTATATATTTAATTTATATGTAGATGCAATATATTTGGTACATTATTATGTGGGATTGATATTTATTTATTTATAAGGTTATATTTACATTTACATGCACCTCTGTCTGCATGCAAGAATGCATGTATGAGTGGAAGAGATAACAGGAAGGAATTAAGAAGATAATTACTATAATCATATAAAAACTTGTTATTAAATATCTTATTCTCATGGTGTTCTTATAGATGTTATATATATATATATATTATATGGAAGTGGTTAATCTGTTTGTCTGTTGAGTTTAGAGGGAGAGGGAGAGGGAGAGGGAGAGGGAGAGGGCAAGATTATTAAAAGAATTAGATTAAAGAGGTTTTGTTAAAGGTGAGAAATCATGCTTCAGTAAAATTTAATTGTTATTTCATTACTTGCAATTCAGAAGATAAACATAGACACAAAGAACTTAAATACAACAAAATAGCAAAATATCTAGCTTACTGATGAAATAAAGATCTAATAATTAACATTCCAAGTATTCCAATAATTTTTTATAGTTTTGGTAATCGCTCTCTCCCTCTCTCTCTAGATTAACTTTATGATATAAATTAAGCTTATGCATAAAATTTTGATTGGTGGCTTAATTAATCAAGTAATTGTTTGAAGTTGTAATAGTAATAAGATAAGATCAAGAGGGGATGGATATATATTGAATATGTGGTAGAGACTAGAGAGAAGTACCTAATTTTCACCAAGAATTTAAAATAGTTCAAAGGATCAATAGTACGCATTCTATCATTTACTGACCCTTGGACATAATTAACCTACATATGATTTTATTTTATCTCATGTCATATGAATATGAGCTTGTAATCTTGACAAGAGTACTATTCTATATATATAATAATAATAAAATAAAAGACATCATAAGCCCTAGGTAGATAAACCCTAATTCACATATAGTAGTTGGAACCATCTCCTATCATATATATATATATATATATATATATATAACACAATATTTAGATATATAGACGTCCCACATTATCAACGGTAAATCATGGTCTACATCTATCAAAATATTATTGTTGAAGATTGAAGTCATGTTACATTATGTCCATATATAATAGTTGCAAAAGATGCATTGCAATTTAACATATATATCAAAGGTAAGAAACTTGATATATTATGTAAGAGAAAATTACAAAGACACATATATATTATCAGCTTTAAATCATTCTCCATATCCATCAAGACCAAGAAGCAAGTGATATATATATATATATATATATACCCTATCAGTAATAGTGGTGAAAGATGCAACCTAAACTCTAAACTATAGAAACTTTGTATATAGTGTGTCTATAAAGATAGATAAACACACACACACACACACACACACATAGAGATAAAGAAAGAGAGAACTACAAAGATCCACGTGTATTAACTATAGTGATACACCAAAGAATTTATATATTGTGTGGGAGAGACAAAGAGAGAGAAATGCTATAAGGCCCACATCTATCAAAAACCAAGACCAAAGTAATAGACCATGTAAGTAAAAATGGTAAAAGATACAATCTAAACACTAAAGCAAAGGAACATTATATTGTGCGTGAGAGAAAACAAAGACAGAGAGAGAACTACAGAGACCCACATTGCCTACTACAAATCATGCTCTACATCTACAATACACAATGTCTGTACTGGGGTGCTGCAGAGCAATAAAATCTAAACCCTAAACCAAAGAAACATGTTAATGAGATACTTACAGCAAAGTGACAGACCAAGTTGGAGATGGTGGGCAATGTTGTAGAAGGAACCAGGAACCAAAACAGGGTCAGCATGCAGAGATGTGAAGCTTTTGCCTTTTTAGAGTCTTGTGTATCCTGCTTATTATTCAGGCTAGCTAAGATATGTGTGTCATCAGATCTTGTAGTCTCTTTTGCCAGCATCCAGTATGCTTATTATGGTGCATGATCTCTTTCTCTCTCTCTCATGTGATAAGGACACAACCTCAAGCACCACATCATATGATCATATATATATATATGATCATTATATGAACATGGGTTTTCTCAGAGAGTGCATGCATGTAGGGCTAGCTTATATATATATATATATATATATATATATATTAAGATGGAGAAAGCTTGAGAGCCTTATCAACTTTCTACTCTCTTTGATTGAAAATTGCAGACTGTACAATGTCATCACTTTAGAAGATTGGCTGTGGTTATTTATATACATTTTTCATAACTTTCTGAGACTAAAGGTGACCATCATTAGATCATTATATCATCATCATCATCATCATCATCATCATATCATGATGTTGTTCAGGTTGTACAGCATTCATGATCAGTACTAGATCTCATCAAATCCAATATCTGGTCTGGTCTCCTCTCTTTTTCTATCTGATATGAAACTTAATTAGTCAGAAGTCAACCCTTTAATCAACTTTTAACTTTTCACCCTTTTGGTTTTACTCGAGATTCTTTTTTATCCTTGTCCTTCTCTTAGGTTCTTTTTTTTTAAAAAAAAAATTATTTATTTTAAAATTTTTTGGAGAAAATTGCTTGCTACCCCATCAAAGTGAGTAATGGCTAATATCTTTATCATAAAAATCATATTTATTTATATGCTTATATATATTTTTTCTTTATTTACTTGTATACGTATACTCTTATGGATGAAATTTACTTATAAATTTAATAAAAAGATCAATTAAATTTTTTTATTAATTTCATTAGATGAATGAAAGAAGGTAACTGATAATATTTTTAGCCTTTTTTTATAAATTTTTTTGTTGGTTTTGGAAGAAAGATAATAAGCAAATAATATTTTTATAGGGGAATATTATAATTAAGCAAGCCAAAAAAATTCGTTGACTTTCCTGTGTGTGTATATGTCTTCCTTCTATTACAAAAGTGAGATTTAAAAATAAAAATGGATAAATTATATTGACCAAATTAAGAAAACATACGTTTCATATAAGGTAAAAATGATAAAACAGAGAAACAATAGCTAATATGACAAAAACATGATCATTAATATTATAAATTCGGACATCAAAATAGTCAATATTGAGAATTACATTGCAATGAATATGATGGTTATCACTCAAGTATCTTAATTTTATGTTGTTCAAGTCAAAATTATAATTAAATAAATGCACAATTAAATATGCAAGAAATTTTTGATAAATATGGTAACTATATATATGTAAGTGTAGATTATACATACTTCAATATATATATATTTAGATATATACATGCCCTTACAAATTACTAAATTTACATATTTACAAAAAAAAAATAAGTATTTAACTAAATTTACATAATTATATGGCAAAGTTTAGTTTATCTAGTCATTTAGCCTATAATAGACCAATATGGAAGGAAAAAGAAAAAAGAAAAATTCATGCAGCTAACTCCAAATAATTGTAATTAACAGCTTATTGCATATTTTGATATTGTTGTTGTGATGATTTGTCTTTATTATTATTATTATTATTTTACCAAAAACTTTTTCCCACTAGTATGTATTGCACTTCGTTTATTATTATTCAAATTAACTTTATGATGGTAATTAAATCTTTCACAACCTATATAATCTTTTATGTATATGTGTGTGTAATTCTCGAGTTAGATACATGAAAGAATTTTTCTTTTTCTTTTTCTTTTTTACACAGGATCACTAATTGTAAAAGAGAACATAAATGAAATGAATCCAAAATAGGGACCAAATTGTTGGACATATAAGAGAATAGTTATGGCTTTTTGGTTGCACCATGTTGGAAACCAACCTAACATATCCCTCTGTTCCTTCAAAAAAGTGAACTTGATTCCCTCATCTTGTGTGCTCACCTTACAACAAAAATCTCTTCTTAATATTATTAGAGTGTCAACCATTTTTAACATTAATTGGGGTGCTAGCTCTAACCATCAACCAGACACAAAGTACAAATTTTCGATTTGGATATAAATGGGTTTGAATTAACATTACCTATTTATTAGCATGAAAATCTTGCATAATGTAACAAATTAATTAGTTTTTTTTTATAAAATGGATAAACTACAAATTTATTAAAAAAAATCCAAAAAAAAACATAATACAAAGAAACAATAACTGATAAATATAACATAATAAAAGAAACAAACCATAAATGAAAAACTACGAGGCAGTCACCAACAATAAGGCCCTCCAGAGGTGGACTAAAAGAAAAAGACTGACTCAGATAAGTCGAACAATGTCCACCATGAGATAGCAAAGGCCCACTCATACTGTTGTAAGAAGTGACTTACTCCACGAGGGGCTATGTGGTCGACACACGGGAGACATCTTTAAATTTGCCACTCAAAACATCCAGTGAGAACTTGAGGGTGTGGATCATGTTAACTGGGAGATGCTGCATGCCGCGAGATGCAAAAATCCACATGAGGAGCGCATGTGAATAAGTTTGAAGATGATCGAGAAGGGGGTTAGCACACAGAATTTTTAAATTCTTTAGTTCCTTTCTAGTTAAATATTCTAAAAATTGCTTTTAAAAAATGATCCCAAAGGATTCGTTGCTAGCCCTCTAAAGTACTTCAAGCCATGAGGTCCAGACCTTCAACAAGGAATGTGGGTAAGTCTACAATCCAAGGATTTGACCAAGGAATTACAAGTTAATTAGTCGATGAATCTGAAAGACCAAATTATCATGTTGGTAAATGGATATATTGGATAATTTAAATAAAATAAAAATATATAGTATTCACATTAAAATAAACATACTTAATGTGCTATTTCTAAAGTATTATATTCATTTTTATGTAGTTTTAAATTTTTTTTTTTAATATATTGACATATAAAAAAAAATATACATAACAACCCCTTATAAGGTAGTTATTGCTCTATTCTTCTCTTAAGTCAAAAAAGTGAGGGTTAATTCCTACCTATGGTTTGCCCATTTTTTTCTCTAAAGAAAATCACCAGAAAAAAAAATACGTTAAACATTATTTTAAAAAATAAATTTTCTTAAAACCATATATACATATTAACGTAGCAATTAACCTCCATCATATGAATATATATGTTTAAAAAATACTAATTTTAAGCCACATTGATATTGACATAGCAACCTAACCAAAGTGTGTCAAATCTAAATGTATGTTAATTTAAACATCAAAACGACAAAAATAAAAATAAAAATTTATTTGTTCAAAATCGTACATTATTTAGGTGTAAAGTCAATATCATCGATATATATAATTTGAACAATTTTAAGTGAACGAAGGGAAATGAAAAGAAAAAAATTGAGGAGTACAAAAATATGTTTTAATTATTAACTAGATGATGCTAACAACAAATAGAAGACATGATTTAGTCTTGCGTGATATGATGCTATTTTAACATTAATTGAACACATGATTACTCATCTGAATAATAGCTCATTAATGATGATTGCTGAGATGCATAATTCACACTTTAATTATAATTTGAAGGGCATATATATAAAGCAATAAATTAAAAAGATATAACAGAGAAACTCATCACTCATCAAGTGTTGTTCCAATTTCAAATAATTCCAATAATAGAGTTCAGGTATAATTCACTAATTTTCATTTTTTTTAAGAATAATGAATATATCTATATATATCTATATATATATAATGTTTCATGATTTTCATAGTATACCTAAATATATAATGGCATACGGCATTTTCATTTATTGATCAGATTGAGAGCTTAAAATCATGCAGTCAAATCTGTCTCTCAAGTCAATGGCAGACCCAATTAATTGACATGCATGTATTTACTTTTTGTAGTTTCAAATTTATTCAACTTAAAATTTTACAATGGAGATTTAAGAAAGTTTTACTTAAAATTAATTCAGTTAATTAACCGAGTCATTTTTTGATAATGAAGATTTTATTTTACTCAATGAATAAGAAGCCACACCAATTATTTTTATTCAAAAATTAATTCTATCATATTTTATATAATTTTGAAAATATAAATATATAAACAATTCTACCATGAAGAACTTGCTTAAAAGTTATGTTAATTACAAGAAGGTAGAACAAACTTAATTTTCAATAGAATTAATTGTGTCAAAAGATGATGACAAAGATGCTGTCGGGCATCAATGTGGACCTTCATTTGTGGTACCACAGAATGATAGAGAGATTTGATAAATAAATTTAAATTATTTATTTATTTAAAAAAATACTTCTTTTATTGTCAAATTATATCAAAATATCACATAAATTTATTAAAATTGAATTAATATCATTTGAGCCTCTCAAATTTAATCAAAATTTAGAAAATTATCTTTATGTTTGGTAGGAATATATACATGTAAATTTTGTTAAGTAATTATCAAATAATATATTTTTAAAAGTATATGTGAGTTTGAATTTGAAGGTGGTCTTGATGATATTTTACTTTTTACTTTTAATTTTTAATTTTGTCTTGTTTATTATTTACAGTGATATTTAATTTTAAATGTTTTAAATAGATTATTTTAAACATTTACACATATATTCATATTTTGCATGGTGTAACTTTCATAAAGTTCATTTGAGTCCAATTTACACCAGATTCCAATTATTAATATTTCTATGTAAAAGCTCAAGGAAGGATTTATGATTTTTTTCTTTTGGTTGAGGGTAAAAAATATAAGAAACATAATCTCAAATATATATTTAATTTATTTGAAAAAATATGGTGAAAATGGACATCAATTGTGATTTCTTTACCATTTAAATTTCATTCATATAAAACAAATTCTAATTAAATTTTGCATAATTTGAAATAATTTATAATTAATAATGACGTGCTACTATAACTCTGAAAAAGATTTATTATTTCATTTGTAGGGTACTCTCAATTTAACAAGGTTGAATTAAATATAAGATATTCAATTTTCCATTTTTAATTATTTATTTTATCACGCTTTGAAAAATATAGATAAATTTCCCAATTTATTGAGATAGTTAAGAACCATAGGTTTGTGATTAAAGAAGTATAAATGGAGAGGAAAGCACCAAAACTTAAATAAATTTAAAAAAGGAAAAAAAAAAAAAAGAGAGCAAAAATAGATGATGTCACCATCATCAAACATCAGGTGATTTGATTTTAAATCTAATATATAGTAACCAACTACCAAACGATCTATTAATAGTTTGAGCACATCAAAACTCTTCACAAATAGTGAAAATTTAAATTATAAATGATGGTACATTTTTGAGAGTATGTATAGTAATTAATGATTATGTGTGAGCCTTCAAGATTTGTACACACTCCTGTTTTTTTTAATGTCTCATCTTAGAAAAAAAAATCTAATATTTAGTATCTTAACTAAACTATATATATATATATTATAAAATATTCATAATAATGATGGTGAAATTAAAGAAAGGAAAATTAATTAGAGTAACAAAAATACAATAAACTTCTCTATTTTAAAAGAAATCAAACATGCAAATAATGATGTGCTCACCTGAGCGAAGTGAAAAGCTCTCGATTCACTAAAAAGTGATAACAACATAACTAAATAAAATGATACCAACTAGCTTGATCTTCAAAACAATAAACAAAGATTTAATTACATTATCTACATTATCGTAATGGACAATAGTTAAGAGATTGTCTATTATGAAAATATAATCTTGACTATGCATACTAACTTATACATAAACATATGACCTAATGGAGGGGTGAGGAGTTTTAATTAAATAGATGTAAAGCCTAATATATAACTATTCTCAGTAAAATTAAACTAAAAAAAAAGAGTGCAAGAATTTTTATCTATATAAATTCAACTAAGCAGGCCATTAAATGTATCTCTGTATTTTTATTAATACCTATATTTTGGTGGTTATAATTTATTTATTTATTTATTTTAATATTGTTATGACTTTGGTGGATATTACATAAAGGTAATAAATTTTTGTATTAGTACTTCACCTAGGATTGGTTATTTTCCCATAAATCCAAGTACTAAAAAAACAGTAAAACGAGAGAGATAATTAATAGCCAAGTTCCACCTTCCACCTATGACATTACCCTACTAATTTAATTGATCTATATCTCATTTATTAATATTGGGACAGCATGAATATTGCAAATGAAAACTCAAGGCGCGCAAGGCAAGGAATTGAAAGGTGCTATATCATTATCTATAGTGACCTTTGTTGACATGAGGAAATATATTTAGATTCACAAAGGTCTTCCATCCTTATCCTTGCATCTCTAAAGCTTGAACATGTACAACCTAACAAAATTGGTCCTCTTCTTGCTAACACATGATCTAAATTTTGATCTTACAGATATCAATCACAAGCTTTGCTTCCACATAATGTCATTTTCTAGATGATAATACATGATGATGAAATTGAAAAGATGTTTAGAATTGATTACTTTACTTAGTACTACTACTTGACATTTCAAAATAATAATAATAATAATAATAATAATTAACTAATTAATTAATTTGTACTTCTTTGGGTCTATGATCTATTACTGATTATTTAAAATCTCTAGTTTGAATAAAATAAACAATATTATTTACCATCACCAGATTCTTATTATTATAAATATTCAAGTAATGAAATAATCTCATTTAATGTTAACAAAAACTTTGTTTTGTATTACTAGAGAATTTATTTTACTTTCGAGTTGCACAATATTCTAAAGTTCTTTCTACCAAAACCACTCATGATATTAGAATTTTCAGTTAAATAATTTTTATGTATAAATTATTTTTCTTAATATATAGACATAATTAAATTATCATTGTAATAAACTAAAACTTGATTATTCTTGTGTACCTTATCTATATTATTTTCTTTCATGCCAATTCAGGCAAACACCCATGATATCATATAAATTTATATATCAAGTTAACTATATATATATAAGATATATACATATGTCACATTTGAAGAATTAATATTCATAGTTAAAATCAAGAGATATAGTTTTGTTACAAGTAGCTATCAATTCAAAGTTATGTTCAATTGACAATAATTGATTTGCTAGAGGCAATGTCTTGGGAATCAATTGTTGAGTAGTCCTTGGTTTGCGTCAAATCCTTGCCCCCCTTGTCTCCTCCCTTCCAATTAATTGCCATCCTTTTTTAAAAAAAAAAAAAAATTTATTTATCTCTTTGAACTATGTTACCCACCATTACTGTTATGAATTAAATATATTTCAATGCAATGGAAATTTCATAAATTTGATCAAATGTTTAAATTCATGAATTGCTTTATTTAGTTGATTTTTGTTAGTAAATATTTAAGTTGTGGATAAATTTTAATGCATTAATTTACTATTTTATAACTTTTTTGTGGTAGCTAAATTAATTTATTATTTTTAAATGTTAAGAAGGTTTTATAAAATTAATGATATACACAATAATCATATTTTGTGAGATTTACTTGTTGGAATTTGTCTATATGTTGACAACTAATCATTGCATGGTACATTAATTAATAAGCTCTATTTATGATTTTGAATTATGTACATTAAAGTAAATGAACATCTTATAAGTGACAAATTAATCTAAATTTCTTATTTTTCTCAATTTCAAAGGGAAATTAGGAAAATTAGGAAATTAGCACTTATAAATAGAGCAAATAAATCTCTTAAAGTTTCATCATTTGTTTGCATATAAAATTAGCAAAATACTCAAACAAAAGAAAAGCAATAATAAACTACAATTTAGTTAGTCCTACTAGCTATTTGATAAAATAAGCTCCATAAAAAAAAAAATGAAATTATTACTTCATTACTATAAACTCTCCTAAAAGACTTACCTTATATTATGAGACATATATGATTATGGATAATCATGGATAAAAATATAAAATATCAAACTCTATAATAAGATAAAAATAATGATCTAAGGGCATCTCCAATCGGCCACTATATTTGAAAAAAATGTTTTAAATTTGACAAACGGACGTGCCAACTTGGCGCAAACCTTGCGCCAAATTTTGTTTTTGCTACAGTGGTGCGCTGGATATTGCGTGTCACTGTAGCTGCGTTATATATATATTTTATTTTTTATTTTGATTTTGATTTTCTGTTTTTTAATAAATTCTATTTTTTATTTTTTTATTTTTAAATTTAAATTTATAATTTTATATTTTAATTAAATTAATAACTAATAATTTATATTTATATTTTTTTTAATTAATAAGAAATATAAAATTAAAGGAAATAATTTGCAAAATATTAATTCATTAAAATTAACAAAAATTACATGAACGATAAAATAAAAAAGATAGGAAAAAATACTAAAATATACATTATCATCGATAAAAAAAATGACAACACCCAAAATACAAATATGAAGTTTGAAGTAGATGGGGCTAATAGTTTAGCATGTTATTGCCACTTCCACCAATATTGCCGAATATATCATTAAACATATTAGATCTAGAAGGGGGTGACTGTTGAAAATGATCCTTTTTTTGTAAAATTTCTTGTTGTTGTGTTCATATACGAATATTTAATAAATATTTATAATAAATATAAAAATTAAAACTATATTTTAAATAGTATAATATTTAAATTTAATGGCTAAATGTGAAAAAGATTTAAAGATGATTAAATTTATTGATAGAATGAATATATAAATTGTGAAGTGAGGAGAATATTTTTAGAATATTTTATTTTAGAGTTAGAAATAAAGATGGTGGTTGAAAAAGATTTCAGTGTAGAAGCTGTATTTTTTAGTACTAAAGTGCTAAATATAGAATTTTGAGTTAGAGATGGCCTAAACAAGCCGGAACTAGGAAAATCTTAACTATATATTCAAATAAATTTCAATAAAGAAATACATTAAATCTAGCAACAGGCTAAAAAATAAAAATAGAGAACATGAACTAGCTAGGTTAGTATTATGAGAAGGCAAGGCTCATGGCTATCTAATAAAGTAACAATTAATTCAATATATTTGATAGTACCAAAAAAAATCGGTTTAATTCAATTTATACAACAGTATATCACATCAAGAAGAATCTATCATTTGGATAATAATATAAAAAAAACTATAACAAGAGATATGTCATCTCAAGAATCTTGACAAGGTGCTATACATAGAGGGAAAAGATTAGGATCGAAGTGTATGATTTATTTGCACAGAAATTTAACAAAATACTCAAACAGAAAAATAAAATAATAAACTATTAAACTGCGAGCCTATTCAATTAATAACACCATTTTTTTAAAAAAAAAATTGAATAAATCACAAATTTATTGAATTACACTATGTATTTGATTAAAAAAAAACTTTAAAAAATACTAAATTATTCTTTCTTATTTTATACTATCGAAAAGATTACCATATCACATATATATATATATATATATATATAACTAAATGACATCTACAAATAGAGTTATTGTTATCAATTATGCTTGATGATAGCCGTTAGATATATTACTATTATCTACTATTTATATATTGTTTAAAAATATTTAATATTATTTGATATTAAATAGATGCAAATTTAATGGTGGGATATCCTTAGATTTAAAACTTCGAAACGTCTCTAGAGTACACACCTAGTATATATAATGATAAAATTCTTATAAAGATACAAAAACTTAACTGTATATGATAAACATATTCTAATGCTATTCAACTGAACTTTACTAAATTTTTGTGCATATTATAATTGAAAATAACTCTAATAATAGTACATTGAGAATAGAGAATATGAACTAGATTATTATTAGCATATTATTAGTATATTATAAAAAGGACAAACTTTGACTATATAAAAGTTTCATGAGAGGATGTTAGCATATATAGATTACGATACAATTATATTAAGGAACGATGTATAAAAAAATATCTATTTATATTATGATACAACTATCTAAAGTAACAAATTAATGCACAAACTAACTTAATTAATATATACACACACACACACATGATAACCACTTAATATATCCAATGGTAAAAGATAAAAAGATACAATTTAATTTGAGCAATATTATAATTGCATCGATCACAACGGGAAGAATCTACCATTTGAAGAAATTCATGACGGCAAGAGATATGTAACCCTAGAATCTTGACAAAGTACCATGCACAGAGAAAAAGGTTAAATGATCACTAATGGATGCTTACATGGTTAGGGATTTTTTGCTTGTGATCTCCTCTCAAACCTTGATGCAATGTCATCCAAACAACCTCCCAAAGGAATGAAATGTCTTCATTTTATGAGATTCTCATGCTGCTCTTCTGTCTCTTTGTATTCATGAATGCATAAAGAATAAGTCCCCCATGCAACTTGCCCCTCACTAACCTACAATTGGGTCACTCTCCTTCACCTTCACTGTGGTCCTTATTCAACATCATTGGGATTATTATCAGTTATCTTATTCTAGTGAATCTTTATCTTAACATTTACTTGATTACTTAAATAAATTATTCATCTAATTATTTTTTCTATATTAATAATTGAATTTTACCATAATGTTGAAGTTAAATGTATTCAGTGAAAACAGAATTAAATTAGTGTATCTATTTTTATCCCTTTTTAACTTAGCATATATGTTGTGAAGAAAACTTCAAAAAGAGCTAGTTTAGAAGCATTTGTATATATAATGAAAACAAAATGGCATTTATTAGGTTGAAAATGATATCTCTATTGGTCACCCAATTCCCAAGGCCAAACCAATTAACAAAACTACAAAACCCTAATTTCAGGAACCTTACATGACTTCTTGTTGTGGAAAAAGGCCACCATTATCATCCTCCATCTCTCATGCAACTCCTTGAAGAAACCATTAAGAACCATTAGGTAAAGATGTAACCTTTTTGTATTTTTCTTCTCAAATGTTATGCATCAAAAGCACACTTCTCTCAAACACATGTGGTCTTTGGACCCACACACATTTTCAACTCTATGTCAAGCTACATAACTTACAAATATATTTGTTTTGTGTATAAAATAACATGAAAATGGTAGCATTAAGTAGTCTAAAAAATTCTTATGAGAATGTCCTTGGCATCAATGTTTTGGTTGTGCTATGTCTCAATATATGTCAAGCAAGTGTTTAGCAAGTAGTGTTATGTCTGTTTCCCTGTTCTCTTCCTTCTTCCCAAAACTCACACAACTTTGAAGACAGTGTTATTGTCCCCACTTTGAATGTTAGCTAAGTGGTTAATATTCAAATGAAAAGTTACTGTTTGAGTTTTATTCAAATTGAGAAACAAACAAGAAAGTTACTAACTGATATATTTAATGAATATTTTTCTTAGGTTTCAAGTTAATAATTAAGAACTAAATCTGTACTTTTTGATTTATAGAGTCATTATTGGCATTATGAACAAAGTAGATCCAAGATAAGATAATATCAAATAATAATATAAAATCTAAACCACAACTTCAGGTGATATTATTTTTAATATCAACAAGTTTTCAAGTTTATCACATATACTTCAATCTATGTATATATGCTATTCAATGTTTAGTTATATTTCAAAGAGATGAACATGAGCAATACTCATTAATGACTTTTAATATATATATATATATATATATATATATAATTTTGCATGCTTTGCGCCTGCAAGAAGTGGATTTGAAACCCTAGCTTATCTTTTAGGAATGAATGCTCCATTTGAATCAGCCAAAGAGAGGAAACAAGAGAAAATCCCAATTGAGAAGGATGCTCAGCAAATAAGCACTGTATATATAAGGTCAAGAATATTTTATCATTTTTATTAAAAATAAATACTTAAAAGCTAATATATTGCATTTATGAATATAAATTATTATTTATTAAACCCAACCAAAAACAAAAACAAAACAAAACAATTACACACACACTATATATATATATATAACTGAATCTCTTATTTCTAAATTAAGAGTTAAATATCATGATTGGAAAAATATATTAACTTATTGTTATATAAGATAAGTGATGCAAATAAAATAAAAAATATGATGAATAATTAAAAAAATCAATTCCTTATTTACATATTACTTATAAAAAAAATTACAACAACTTTTTAACAAATATTATAGCACTGTTATTTTGTTTATTTTCATTATTTCTAACTAAATGTAAAACATTTATATACCAGACATAAATGAATCTCTTAATTTTGTTGAGAGTTACAACATCTTCATCCAGCCTCTTATTTCAATAATTTTGTTTTGTTTATTTTCATTATTTTTAACTTTAAAAATAAAATAAATAAAACAATTACACCCCAGTTATAACTAAATTTCTTATTAATAAATTGGAAGTTGAGAGCAGCAAGAGTCATGCAAACACAGTAAATTAAAATAAGTAATAATTTAATCTCAATCTACCTGTTATATATTACTCATTAAAAATAGTGTTTTTTTTACAAATAGAAAATAATTTTCACCATATAAAAGAAGTCAGAGACGTACACAAATGTAGAGTTAATACATCAACACACTTGTGCTTTTACTTTACGTGAGTTTTAGGGTTCGGTCTCAAATTTTCCCTAAAATGAACACCCTATGTAATAGACTCTGTGTCAATTAGTATTTTGGTAACTTTTCCATTAAATATAACCTAACTACTATTTTTTTTATTTTCATAATTTTTGTTATTTTTAAGTGAAAAAACATTACTACCCACCTTATATAACCAAATCTTTTATTTCTAGACTCCACAAACGCAATAAAATTAACATTAATTTTTTTAAAGTTCCAATCCACCTCCTATAAATTATTTGTAAAAAAAAAATTGCACCCACTTCTCAACAAATAGCATATCATACAACTATTTTATTTATTATCATTGCCCTAATAAACGAGTGACAGTACAATTAACTCTTATACAAAAAATCTAGAATTCGTTTTTCTTTTAAAGCATGGTTGAAGATTTGAAATGTGTGTGGAAACTTTTTTATACAAAAGATTTAGAGTTCGACTCCCTTCTAAAGTATGGTTGAAGATTTAAAATGTGTGTGAAAACTTTTTATTTATGAATAGACAATAAATATTCTCACTTAAAAAATGTAAAAAAACAGTCATGCATTAATTACAGTGGTTTGCAGACCTCTTAAAGAATCAATGTTTCTCCCATAAAAAATTCACACAGTACATTCTCTAAGTTAAAAAACTTGAACTCAAGTTTTATCTATATGTAAAACACATAAGAACATGTGGAAGTCTACATTTATAAAATTGAAAAAAAAAACACTCTTTCATTTATATTTTCATTAAAAAAATATTTATTTATTTCATCATTTATCTATGCATTTATTTATTTATTTATTTTATATTGAAAAAGAGAAAGAGAGAGAAGGGGATGAAGGGGTGGGGTTTGTCCTGACATGAGAGGAAGGAGATATGAAATAAGAGAAGGGGAGAGGGATAGATAAAGATGGGCTGAGAGGGTGAGGACTACCCTCCCTTCTTTGTGGCCCCCACTCCTCTGCTTTTGCATAACGACACCTCTCTCTCTTTCTCTCTCTTGCCTGCAAGAAAGAAAAAGACCTCCTCCTTCATAGAGAGACAGCACACCATCTTCTTCTCTCTCTCTCCATCTCTATCTCTTTCGCTTACCATATTCATATAACATTATTCTACTCATATCATATCCCCCTCTTTCCTTTTTATTTTAATTTTTATTTTCTCTCATATGAGATGCATACTACTAGTGAGAGCAAATCCAAGAGCTAGCCAGAATGAAAGTTCAAGAACCCATAGCAGCCTAATAGTAGCAGCAGAAGAGAAAGAGAGAACAAGACCTCTTTTGCTTCTCTCTCTCTCTCTTTCTATCTATATATATTTATGTTTATCTTATTTCCTCTTTCTTGTTTGTTAGTTTTGCCCTTCTCTTTCTCTTTCTTTCTCTCTCTCTGTCTCTCTCTTTCTCATACTGTTTACTAGTTTTGAGTGCAACTCCTTGTTTGTTCCTTTGTAGTTGTAAGTGAGAGGAGAACTCTTAGTTGAGTTTGGAGGTTTTTGGGAATTAGGGTTGTCTTCTGTGAGCTCAGATCCAAGCACTCGTGTGATAGGATTTTGTGTTCTTTCTCTCTTCCCCTTCTTCCCCTCTTCTTTTCTTTTATTTCTGGTCAAAAGGGATACATATATAAGCAACTCAGATAGATAGAAACCTTGAAAAAAGAGTTCATGGTTCAATCCTTTTGATTTGGACTTCTAATTAGTGTGTTCTTCTCAGAAACCAAAAGTAACAAACAGTACTAGGGATATATATATATACATATATATATAATGGCTGCTGCCTCTTCCCCTTCACCTTTTTTTGGTCTTAGAGAAGATGAGTTCAACAATCAAATGAAACAACAACAACAGCAACAGCCGGATAGTTCTCAGCCGATGACAGCACCGGCACCGGCACCGGCACCGCCAAAGAAGAAGAGAAACCTCCCCGGAAATCCAAGCAAGTTTATATATTTTAGCAAGTTCCTCAATTCAACAAGTTTTCTGTATCTGTTTGATTGAATTTAGCAACAATTAATTTGTTGATCTATGTGAATCACAGACCCGGATGCTGAAGTGATAGCTCTGTCGCCGAAGACACTCATGGCGACAAACCGGTTTGTGTGTGAGGTCTGCAACAAAGGGTTTCAGAGAGAGCAAAACCTTCAGCTGCATCGACGAGGTCACAACCTGCCGTGGAAACTCCGGCAGAAGAGCAACAAAGAAGTTCAACGCCGGAAGGTGTATTTGTGCCCCGAACCTACATGTGTCCACCATGATCCCTCTCGGGCTCTCGGCGATCTCACCGGAATCAAGAAACATTTCTCAAGAAAGCACGGAGAGAAGAAATGGAAATGCGATAAGTGCTCGAAGCGATACGCCGTCCAGTCTGATTGGAAGGCTCATTCGAAGATTTGCGGAACTAGAGAATACAGATGTGATTGTGGAACTCTATTCTCAAGGTTTGCAATTTTAATTTTCCATCTCTGCTTATTCTTCATTCTTTAACATATATTTTCATTTGAATCAAAAGCACAATCACAAACACAAGAACAAGCACATTCTCTTGGGAAGTGTTGATTAGGGTTCTTGGAAGTTAGGGTTAGGGTTAGGGTTAGGGTTGTTATGGTCTGGGATTCCCTTGGTGGGGAGGAAAGACTTGGCGTTTTGGAACTGCTACCACGTGAACTGTACATGGCCATGGGACTTGACAGAGTCTCTTGAGATTTCAAAAAAAGTCACTGGTCATTCCTCCATTGAAATCAACGCCACAAAACTCTCTCTCTCTCTCTCTCTCTCTCTCTCTCTCTCTCTCTCTCTTTCTCTCTCATCCTAATTCTCTCTCATCAAAAATCACGTGCTGACATCTATGCAAACTTCATCAGGTTTGTACTCTAGTGACTTGGCAAGTTGTGGAAAGAACAGTCTTCTTCTCATTGAATTCTCTAGCTTTTGCATGAGAATGATGATGATGATGATGATGATAAGGTGGATAAAGACTTAATATTAGAGTGGTTTCTTAGAATGGTCAGAGAACAAAACAATTAATGAATGAAGTTTCATTAATGTATATATATATATATATATTTATATATATCTTCTTCACTTAATTTTTGGAAGTTAATTAATATTTATTGAATGATTTTATTAGCTGGAACCAAAAACATCTTGTGTAATTCATGCAGGCGTGATAGCTTCATCACACACAGAGCTTTCTGTGATGCATTAGCACAAGAGAGTGCAAGATTGCCACCAAGTCTCTATGGAAGTAGCAACATGGGCTTGAGTTTATCACAAATGAACTCTTCGGCAACGGACATTCTCCGGAACACCGGTGGAGGACCACCGCAATTTGATCATCATCAATTGATTACTCCTTCGATAAATCCTTCGGCTTTTCGGTCACCGCCACCACCCCCACTCTTCCTTGGTGCAAACCAAGAGTTCTCTCAGCAAATCCATGGGTTGATGCATCATTCTGAGCTCCAAAGCAACACTACAGGAAACTCATCCTCATCCAATAACCTCTTCAGCTTCAGCTTCTTGTCCAACACTAGCAACAACAACAATAATAATAATAATACTTCAAGCACCATGAACAGTAGCATCAATGGAGGAGGAGGAGGAGGACCTTCATCTCTTTTTGCAGGAAACTTAATGAGTGATCATCATCATCATCATCATCATCAACAGCAGCAGCAGCAGCAGCAGCAACAGCAACAGCAACAGCATCTTTTTAACACTAGTACAGCAACAATGCACAATGAGCCAGTGTTGCCACAAATGTCAGCAACTGCACTGCTGCAAAAGGCTGCACAGATGGGTGCAACTTCAACATCCAATGCTTCATCACTTCTCAGAGGCTTTGCAACCTCATCCTCAAACTCAAGTGGTGTAAAGGCAAGAACAAGCTTCATCAATGAGAACAATCATGATCAGAGCCATAATGAGAATGAGAGGCACTTGCAGGACTTGATGAATTCACTGACAAATGAAGGTGCTGCCATGTTTGGAAGATTCAACAGTGGAAGGGATACAATGACAAGAGACTTCTTGGGAGTTGGAAGCATGGTGAGAGGCATGGCAGCAGGAGGAGGAGGAGGAGGAGGAGGAGGAGGAGGGATAGACATGGGATCTATCTCCATGGATTCAGATATCAAGTCTGCTTCTTCTTCTAGATCTTTTGCAGGTGGAGGCTTGCATTGAGAGACACAGAGAAAGCTAGAGAAAGAGATCAAGATAATCAAAGTCATGAAGAAAAAATGAATGAAATGGAAACTAATTAATATTTCCTAGTTGTTCTTTTCCCTTCATCTTCTTCTTCTTCTTCTTCTTGTGTTGTTGTTACTGTTTCTCTATCTTTGTTGTTGTACTTCATTAATGGTTAAGAAAGAGTTTCATCAATTGAATTTGTTGGCATCTTCTTTATATATAAATATATATTGTTGTACTTCATTAAAGTTTAATTGTTTATATATAATGATGGTAAGAAAGTATATATACTATTGATAGTAAAAAAGAAATGTTGTTTTCTATATCTTGAGAAGTAAAGAAAGTTTAAACTCTGTGTCTCTCTCTTTCTATCTCTACTGTGATGTGGGACTGAGAAGCTAAAAAGGTCAGAAACTTTTAAGGCTGACCAAAATGGTTCACTGGTATGTCAAATCTAGCAGTTTGAACAGGTTGACTGAGGGAGGTGGCTAACCACAAGTCAGTGGTGAGAGAGAAAGAGAGAGATATTGAGGGTGTGAGTACACACACTCATATGACTCAAATACTCTTTTGAATTCATCTCATTGTTTGCTTCTCACCCTGTCCTACTGGTTTTGTTTCTTCTCACTTTTATAGAATCTTGCAACATGCACCATTGTTTTAGGCTTTCATTATTCTTTATATTACCTATCTTACTGCATGAAGTTAATTTCCTTCGTTTAAGTGTTACTCAAAACAAATGTTATTCATATAATATATATATATTTTTTTTTTCCTTTTTTCAAACACACACACTCATATATATATATATATATATCAAAATAAAAATGATTTCTGTAATACATTTGTTTTT
Source organism: Dioscorea cayenensis subsp. rotundata (assembly GCF_009730915.1). Lineage (NCBI taxonomy): Eukaryota > Viridiplantae > Streptophyta > Magnoliopsida > Dioscoreales > Dioscoreaceae > Dioscorea > Dioscorea cayenensis. The sequence goes on along the minus strand of NC_052471.1, from coordinate 4,794,316 downwards.
TTGTCTATATATATATATATATAGAGAGAGAGAGAGAGAGAGAGAGAGAGAGAGAGAGAGAGAGAGAGAGAGAAACTATATAGGATGGCAATGTTTGTTTTGGCGATTTTTCTAAATTTTCTTATTCTTGATGATGGTTTTGTTGTGCATGATTAATTTAAATTTTGAAGAACATATATACTTTAAAATTTTTTAATTTGCACCATTCAAAACAGAGAACATATATATTAAGTATGGATTGAAACGATATGGTTATAACCACAAACGATGATTAATTAGCAATCTTACAAAATTACAAAGGTACAAATGGCAACAACATCAATAAATTTTCTATTATTAATTCTTAGATGTAGTCAAATGAAATTAGAAGTCTACATAATATATATATTTCTTTTTGTGACGTTCTGCGAGACCTTATATTATTAATATTTTAGCTAACTTTCCGACATTTTTTACTTTTTTTATATTTTAATTTTTTAAATGAGTCATTATCTGAATCATGTTAAACTAATGCTAATTAGTTGAGAACATGAATCTCTGTGGGACAAAGGGATGATATTCCACTAAACCAAACAAGCATAAATGTATATATAAATTAATATATAAAACCTAAAGAAAGTGATTGATTATAAATATTGTTTTTATGGAGAGAGAAAACGTGGAGTTTGTTTTTAGCATTGTCTGTAGGGTTTTGGTAGTATATGTGATTCTGAGATTGTATGAAATAAATAATACTAAGTATGTGCTTGCAAACACTTGTTCCATGCAGTGGGAATCCTATGGGTTTTTTTTAAAGGCCATCCTCCCAACAAATAACATGGCATTGAGACAATTAATTAATGCCCATTTCCTTTAGTTTTGTGTATCTGAAGATTAATTGAATTCTTTTTTTTTTCCTTCTTTTTTATTTATTATTGAGTGTGTCTTATTTGGTTATTAGTTGTTGTATTCATTTTTATTTATTAATTTATTAAGAAAAAAAATTAAGTGTTAGAAATAGTTATGATGTTTAGATTGTCAAAATTTTATAATTAAGATATATAATATAAAAAAAATTACTTATTAGATTATGGAAGTTTATCAATTTTCCAATCATTCATTTATTTCTTAATTTTTTTTAATGGTTATTATTTTAATATTTTTTTATAATACTAAAAGCTCCCCTACCTCCCCCAAGTGAGCGGAGGAGGTGAGCTTGTCCCCTTTCACTCAATCAAAGACGTGCTTATGAGTTTGTCCTTCTCCAAGCCCATGATACTGGCAAAAGTATTCGTGAATAAAATTATGAATAATTTAATAATTTTATATAATTTTTTGAAAATGAGGATATTTAAGTGTATAAAAAAACTTGAAAGATTTTTCATGAAATTAAAAAAAAAAAAATTGGAGAGATTTCCTTATACTAATTAGTTCCACTTCTCTTTTTCAATATAAGAGAGAGAGAGAGAGAGAGAGAGAGAGAGAGAGAGAGATATTAAATCTTAATATTAGAGTTGCTTAAAGATTGAGGAGGATGTATACAAGCTTCTTTCTATCTCTTTCATGAGTGTTTTAAGTATAGATAAGGTTAACACAAAACAAAAGAATGGAAAATTTAAAATTATTTTGCTACATACAAATATATATTTAACAAAAGGGCATGTGGTTTAGTGATACTCGGGCCCCTTTATTTGGGAGAGACGGTAGTTAGATTCTTTTTTATTGTGCTCCTTAGTTTTAAAAAAGTAAAAATGCGTGATAATTCTTCCACCTTTGTATGTCTTTGAGAGTCGGTGCTTGTCATTTTACCTATATATATATATATATATATAATGTGTCCAACTCATTGTTCGGACAATAATATCATATTTAATTTGACTAATATAAAAATTAATAATAATATTAGATTAATAAAATTGGTATATATAACTGTATGTACCATTGCCTAATATAATATCATATATCACACATCGCAACAACCTAAACATTAAAAAAGACAACATTGAACTATTAAGACATAGATATTTGAGCGATCAAATTTGAACACACAAGTATGATTTTTCATAATTTAAATATAAATAATATATGTCACGTCAACTTAACTCAAATGAACATTAAAAAAAGCCAAACATGCGTAATTATGGAGTGGCATGTCATTCTCAGCAACTTGACAAATAAAATAGAGAAGCGCTTCAATAAAAGAAAAAAAAAGTAAAATATACAAAATAATATGTCAGTATTGAGTTTTTGTTTAAAAATTAAATTTCAAACTAGAATTTATTTAAAAAAATTGAAGAAAAAGAAAGAAATATTAAAGGATTAATTTCACCGGTGAAAGAGTATTTTAATTAAACAATTAAAGATGGGTAAATGGGACATATGGCCAGTAAACAATTCGTGAGTTCTTATTTTGATTTATTTTAACTTATGAATTTCTTTTAATCTGGTTACCATTGGCTACAACTTTAACTTTAGAATGACGTGGCTCACCATCTCATAGGCAACTTATCACGTCAGCTTCTCCCATACCACACAACTAAAAAAAAAACCCTTCTTTTTTCCTTCATTCCCTCACTAGTGGTCGTACTTTTTATCTTTTCCTGCCAAGGTTTGGAATTTTAGGTTTTCTTATCCCAAAATCATGGGCTCAAGCAAGGGAGTGAGTAGTCGTCATAATCAAATTTTAGGGTTTTTCATCATGTTTGTTCATTTGATTTTTCTTAAGTTTGTGGCAATTAGATTGTATGAACAATCAAGTTGGTCATTCGTCATCCGTGATCAACCAGTTGTTGAAAGATGTTGAAACAAAACTTTTCTAAAATATTGAACTGATGTTGTTGATGCAGGGAAAACCAAGTATTAAAGCCTAACTGAGGTAAAGTTACTTGGTAGTTTAGTTAGTAGTTGAGACACATCAGCATTTGAACATTGTATGAAGGAAGAAATATTTAATTTGTTTTATAATCTTTTGTTGTACATGATTCTCAATTGAATATAAGCTTTTGCTATTGTTCTTTTTTTTTATAAGAGGAACAGACAGCCCGAAAGCCCTGCTAAACCGTCAGGGGCGTGCACAAGCTTCGATGGGCGCTGGAACCACCCGCATACAACCACCGCTCACATCTCCCAGAAATGTGCCATCAGCTGAGAATCAAACTCTCACCACTCAAATCGGCAACCAGAATACTAATAGACCATTTGGTCGTTGCCAAAATTAATAATAAATTTGCTATTGTTCTTTTAAAGATTGAATAAAAAGTCTATGCGATTAATTACAAGAACCTTTGCTTCTTCAAGATTCATGAGATCTTTAGCTGTAGAAGAAGGGAACAAATCTACTGGAATTCAGAGCTTATTCTATAGTTGATTAAAGCTTCACATTTATCATCAATTTGCTTCAAAACATAATCACTTTCAAATTACATCTTTTTTTCTTAGCTTATTTATGGCATAGAACAGAGGAACATGGAGGAGAAAGGAAAGAGGAAGCATTAGAGGAAAAGGGGCCTACCTCTACCTCCTCAACGATGTGACCACCGTTCTAATCGCCATTCCGGTGATTGCTTACTCTCATGCTTGACGCCTTGTTAGTTAGGGTGTCCCCGTAGAGTTAAGGGAAAAAGTTCAAGTTTGGCGGATCTGGTGGAAAAGGAGGGGCAAAAAAGAAAAAAAATGGGAATAAGGGTTTTTTTTTGGCCACGTGGTTTAGGGGAGCTGACGTGATAAGCAGCCTACGATCGATGTGGCAAGCCACGTCACTTTGTCATTAACGCCATAAGCAATGGTGACCCGATTAAAAAGAATTCATAAGTTAAGTGACCAAAATATATATATTTTTTTTTTGTTAGGTGATCAAAATAGGAAATTGAGAATAGTTTAGTGATCATTTATGTAATTTACCCTTAAAGATATAGAACGCTATTGGTTAGGATCTTAATTGCAAACAATATTTCTTAGGGAGAATTTTTTTTCTTAATGTATATATATTGTTAGATTTTATCACTAGAATTTTATTTGATTTAATATAAAAAAAACTAACGGTGCAACTTATGTAATTTTTGAATTATAAGAAATATTTTGGGATATCTAAAATGGTATAGACCTATTCAAATTACACCTAAAGAGTTAGGTTGTATGGCTCAAACTAAATGTAAGTCAACCTAATTTGTGATGGACCTAGAGTCTATTTAAAAATATTTTGAGATTTTATCATGCAATGAAATCATCTTCTTATGTTTGTGATTTTTCTTGATTTTGGATTTTCCATGTTCTCATTATATAATTTTTTTATTTATTAACATTCATTATTTCTTTTATATATATATACACACTCATTTAATTCTTGTATTTTGTTTTTAAATTTTACCACTTGAACTAAATGTTAGTTGTTAGTTCCGCCGATGTGGTTTGTGGTTTAAAAAACACTCGAAACACTCAAAGGAAACTCACACAAACCAAGCGAGAAGGAGACACACAAGTTTGGTAACCTAGTTTGGCGTCCACTCGCCTACGACTGGGGGTCAAGCCCGGAGATAAACAATCTACTAAAAGAGATAGAAATAGATGAGTACAAACACTTGTCACTCACTATCCCAACAATAAAAATCACTACCCTCTCTAGATTGTCTAGTGCTCACACACTCTCCTCCACAAGAGACACCCAGTCTCAAAGCAAGGTAGCTTATATAGACGTCTCAATGTACCAAATATAGCACATACCTTTTTTAGAATCTCCGCGGCTACTAATTTAAAAACCTTCCAAAATTAGCTGTTACAACTCTTTTTGTAACATGAATTGCAACATAGCCCTAACTGCTGACTTAACTGAGTTCTGGTTACATTGCAAACGACCTCAAGACTCATCAACCTCCCGGTCATGCTTAGTCCGAGTCGGTGCAGCCAAATCTCCTGATCCCGACTGCCGACAACTAGCCTACCTCCTCTTTTCCTCATCACGCAGTCCCCTCGTAAGGGGCGCACGTCCTTGTGCGTTTTCCGCGAAACTTACCAAACTTGATCTTCAATTCTCCCAAGTTTGGCCTTCAAATCTTTCCAAGAAAGATCTTCAATCAATCATCTCAATCATGGCAACAATAGGCATGTATTCAAAACTTACCCCTAATAGTCCTCCATCATACATATTAAGGTTTTTTCAAATCATACCTTCAATAGCCTACAATCATACCTATTAAGGCTTCTTTAAATCATACAATCAATAGACTTCAATCATATTATTGATAGGTATTTTCTCAATTAAGCTCCATCCATATTTAGTCTTCAATCAAATCACCCTAAATATGGTCTTGATATGATATTGTCTTCAAGTTGTAATACATTACCAAAAATAACTCCACCAAGATCTTCAAGATATTTACCTCCAAGTCAAGACTCCTTGCCATGTCACCATGCCTTGCCATGTCATCAATTATGCCATGTCACACAGGTTGCCACGTCATCTTAACTAAGTGTCAAATCATGTCAGTTACAGTATGGTTGCACTAACAGTTTCCCCCTTTGGCATAATTTAACACAACTGCTTCTACACCTAGACTGACTCCTGTTACAACACTGACTGGGACACATACAAGAGTGATAATGTTACAACTTTTAGTTACAACATCAACTGGAGAACATAAATCAGGACTGACACAATATTTCATCTAGTTGCTAACAAAGTACTGAGAGAATATTACAAATTGTAACTAGTGAGACAAAATACGATTAAACATCAAGAACAGACAAACATAAAAGTTCCAAAAACAATAAGACAAAATGTTCAAATGCCTAAAAAAACACATAAAAAATCTAGTCAGTCTGGTGTTGTGGCAATGTTCTCTCCCCCTTTGTGACACAATTCATGCCAAAATCTCTTTAGACGTTACAAGTCTTAGTACAACTTTTGCTGCAACTCCCCCTGTCTTCAGGTTTTTTGGTCATCATCTCCCCCTAACTCATTGGCATCAGCTCCTCTTTTCTTCTTATTCTCAAGTATTTCGAGGAGAGATAGAATCTTCTGCTTCTGTAGGGCTATGATGAATAACTCTGCAGAAAGTGATTGATGCCTTCTCTCCACTTCTTCTAGTTGTTCCTTCAAAAGCTTTTCATACTCTTCTTCAATAAAAAGATTCGCCTCTTCTGCATCTTTAGGCATTGGTGATGGAGACACCCGTCCTACAGGTAAATCAATTTTCTTACCTGGAGTAAATAGTTTCTAAGAGATCTTCAGCTTCTTCACTGTTGTGACTACTTCTCCCTTCCTGAGTTGTACTCCATGTTGCAATAAATACTGCGACAGCAAAGCAGGATACCTAAGAGATGTTGAGGAGTTTGTAAAGTCAGCTTCTTTCACAATGTTCTGGAAGATCAACCTTCCCAGATTAAACTTCTTTCCAATTCCAATGGCATACAATAAAAGTGCAAGCTCCTTTACGATGCTAGAATTGTGTGGGACAGATAGCCAATTCAAAATGCCAAGTCTAAACATAACATAATACTTAGCTATGAGGGTGGAGGCAGGAAGTTTTGTCTCTTCTCCCCATGACTCTGTCCTTCCTCCAGTAATCTCTTTCAGAACCTCCTCATTCAGCTCTAGCCCTTCTTCATAGTTTCCTTTCACTTCTGGTCTAAACTCCATAAATTTGTTCAGGCTAGTTGGAGTAAAAGAAATCTATTTTCCTCAAATGTAAACTTTGGAGATGCCTTTGTCTGATGGTGACAGATTGCTATAAAATTCTTGAACTAATGACAAACTGTAGCTTTCAGCAAATGTTGCAAACTTGTATAAATTTCTTTCTTGCAACAACTCAGTTAGACCATACTTCTCGAACGCAACTTCATCTATTACTCTTACAACAACGAGTCATCTCTCAACAACAGTCTTGAATGTCTTCTTCGAGACTTCATCCAAAAACTTGTCTTCATCAATGTCTTCAGAACGTTGAGTTGCCTTCTTCTTTTCCTTTTTAGAACTTGATGATGGTTCCTCCCTTTGTTTTGCATCTTCAATACACTTTCTCTTGGACCTCGGGGAGACTTCTACTTTTGGTTCCGAGAACGATTTCCTCTTAGACTTGTTAATATTATTCTTCTTCTGGGACTTCTTGTCTGGCATGGCCTTCTTTTCTTTAGCAATCTTGGAAACATGATCTCTGAGAGGGATATTTTCAGTGCTATGTGAATTGTCTGATGTTACAGAAGATGTTGTAACTTGTGCTACGACATGTTCAGCATCTGTAAGTACATCAGTATGTTGGTGAATGTTATTCAGGACTTCACTTAGAATAGCAGCTGCTACTTCTTCAGCACTAGAAGGAATATTTGTACTTCTTTCTCCGATAGCCTCTTCTACTTGTATTGGGGTCACTTCTTCTGTTGCAGCATCTTCAACTCCAACCTGTTGATTCTCTGAACCTTCTTCATCTGGAACTGTAGTTGAATCATCCTGTTCATCTTCTTCATTTCTCTGTACGTATGCTCCTGGAAAAGACTCACACGCCCATCTTAAGAGATCATCTCTGTCTTTGACACCTGTGGGCGCATCCTGTGATGATGTTTCTGCTTCTGCTACTCTGTCAGATGAACCAGCATTCTGAGGAGAGACAAAGTGGACGATTGCTTTTGACAGATCTTCTGATTCTTCTCCTCTTGCTAGGCTTCCACCAGAATTGGTTCCTCTCAACCTTATTTCTTCAATTCGTGCAGCAATTTCTTGTGGGGTCACGAGAGCACGGCGGGCCATCCTCTTAGTCCTCATCTTATCTCAAAATCACACACCGTCTTCTTCTTCTTCTCAAAGAACAATTTGGAAATAAATTGGGATTTTAGGGTTTTTATGCCATTTAATTAGTTATAACTTCCTAGGCATCCTTTCATATTTTCAAAAAAATAATCCCTCCCTTTTTTTAATATATTTTTTATTTTCCCCTTTTTTTATTTCCTCTTTTTTTTAATTTTTTTTATTTTGAAAGACATCAAGAGATTTTCACTCGTTGGAGTGTTTTGCTTGTTGACTTCATTGGTCCTCAATCAACACTTTACTGGTTGTAATATAATGTTATACCTGTCCGATTTTTCACCATCTTCAGATCAGAACTGGAGACCTCTACATCTTCTCTTGGCTTTTTATCTTTTTGGATCCATAATTTCTTGATTACAATAGTCTTTCCTCTGACTTTCCTTTTGATGACTACTTGCTCATATCCAACTATTCTTTCACTTTTCAAGTCTTCTTTCAATTTGATGCATTTGGGTCTTTCCTCTGACTTTCCTTTTGATATAGGCACTTCACTTTTTTGGTTCTTCCCTTATTTTGACTTGCTTCTCATCATTGTTTTGTTGAGTAGTTGATTTGACAAATACAACTTCTGAACTTTTTGTCTTGACACTTGAAGTTTCCCTAATATACCCAATAACATGTCGGGCTTTACTAGTTCTTCCAATTGATAGAATCTCGTCAAGCTTGGCTTACCCTTGTTCATGAAGTCCAAGGTCTTCTCAGCATTGCACAGCTTTTCTTTACATGCACTCAACTCTTCCTCCAAGCATTGATTTTGCAACATCATTTCATTGCATCTATTCATCATGAGTTTATAACCTGTGAGAAGATCAATTTCTGTCACCTCATTTTACTCATTGTCAGTTTCAGTGGATGTTGTAGCTGATGTTGCAACATATTCTGTAACAAGCGTGGATTCATTCATCACAATAGGAAAGGATGTATAATGGTTGCTCAGACTTCCTTCATCGTCTTTTTCCATGCTACCATCTGAATCATCACTCCATCTAGCATTGAGTGACTTTTCTTGCTTCTTGAGAGTGTTAGCACACTTGGCTTGATAATGTCCAAATCCTCCACATTTTCTACACTTGACTTTCTTTTGATGATCTTCAACTTCTTCCTTTTCTTCACTAGGGGAATATTTTCTTTGAAATTTCTTTGCCTTTTGTCTTGTATTTTCTGATCATATTGTGCATCTTTCTTGATAGAAAAACAAATTCACTATCTTCTTCATCTTCATCTTTTGTTTCAACAGCCTATTGTAGCTCCTTCTGCTTTGTTTGAAGAATCTCCCAAGCTTCTTTGGCGCACTCACATGTTGCAACATATTTGAATTGGTTCTCATCAACTCCAAAGATTGCATTGAGAGCTTTCCCATTGGCATTAGCTTTGCGCATGTCTTCAATACTACAGTTACTTTTCTTCTTTATGATCTCGTTCTTATCTTCCTCAACTAGAGTGGGAGGAGACCATCCTTCTTGTATGGCAATCTATGCACTCTCATCAATAGATTTGATAAAAGCCTTCATGCGTGCTTTCCAATATGGGTAATTGAATCCATTTAGCAACGGTGGGCGGGTGACAGAAGCTCCTTATTTTCCGGCCATCAATGGAACTTGTTAGGACCTCGCCGACTTTATAACCAAAGCGAACACGGCGACTAAGGCTCTGACACCACTTGTTAGTTCCGTCGATGTGGTTTGTGGTTTAAAAAACACTCAAAACACTCAAAGGAAACTCACACAAACCAAGCGAGAAGGAGACACACAAGTTTGGTAACCTAGTTTGGCGTCCACTCGCCTACGTCTGGGGGTCAAGCCCGGAGATAAACAATCTACTAAAAGAGATAGAAATAGATGAGTACAAATACTTGTCACTCACTCTCCCAACAATAAAGATCACTACCCTCTCTAGATTGTCTAGTGCTCACACACTCTCCTCCACAAGAGACACCCAGTCTCAGAGCAAGGTAGCTTATATAGACGTCTCAATGTCCCAAATATAGCACATACCTTTTTTAGAATCTCCGCGACTACTAATTTAAAAACCTTCCAAAATTAATTGTTACAACCCCTGTTATAACATGAATTGCAACATGGTCTTAACTGTTGACTTGATTGAGTTATGGTTATGTTGCAAACGACCTCAAGACCCATCAACCTCCAGGTCATGCTTAGTTCGAGTCAGTGCAGCCAAATCTCCTGATCCCGACTGCCGACAACTAGCCTACCTCCTCATTTAATCATCTCGCAGTCCCCTCGCAAAGGGTGCACGTCCTTTTGCGTTTTCCGCGAAACTTACCAAACTTGATCTTCAATTCTCCCAAGTTTGGCCTTCAAATCTTTCCAAGAGAGATTTTCACTCAAACATCTCAATAATGCCAACAATAGGTATGTATTCAAAACTTACCCCTAATAGTCTTCAATCATATTTATTAAGGTTTCTTCAAATCATACCTTCAATAGCCTTCAATCATACATATTAAGGTTTTTTAAAATCATACCATCAATAAACTTCAATCATATTATTGATAGGTATTTCCTCAATTAAGCTCCATCCATATTTAGTCTTTAATCAAATCACCCTAAATATGGTATTGATATGATATTGTCTTCAAGTTGTAATACATTACCAAAAATAACTCCACCAAGATCTTCAAGATATTTGCCTCCAAGTCAAGACTCCTTACCATGTCACCATGCCTTGCCATGTCATCAATTATGCCACGTCATCTTGACTATGTGTCAAATCATGCCAATTATAGTGCGGTTACACTAACATAAGTTATTTTTATGAAAAAAGTTTAGCTTATATTAGAATGAAATCTTTCTCCAAACCACAAAGTTACAAATTATATATATATATATATATATACACAAAGGGGATAAGCGCTGTCGAAGGAACATGTAGGTTCAGAGGTATACCAGCTATGATAGTTTAATTACCACCCTATAGTAATAAACCTCTGCCATATAATTTTGGAGGAGAAAAAATAATATAGACTTACATCAGGACCTGCAAAAGGTACAAATGATTAGCACTAGACCATTGTGTACAGTGCATTAACATATTACAAAGAGCAAAGTTTTGAACCCTCACCCCTTGTGCACTTTGTGGTGATTACCATTAGACTACTAGTGGTTTGTTAATTTAATAATTATTTTGTTAATTTATGAACATATATGATCCTCCTGCTTAATTTCACTTGCACTTCTCTTCGTAAGTTATGTACTTACTCTCCCATTGTGAGAACCTAAATATATATTGTATTGAATTTAGGTTTTAAAGTATATTTATTTTAATAGCTAGAATCTATAAAAAATTTTAATTAAACAAATCACACCAAACATTGGTACGAGATAAATGTGTTAGTACATCATCAATTTTTTTTAATAAAAATAAAATTAAAAAAAAATATAATTAATAAGTCACACTTAATTGCTAAGTTAATCAAATGCTTTGACATAATTTCTATTCTATAAGATAAGCACAACGTAGGCAAATGTTTAATGTTAAAATTAATAAGTTCAAAACAAGCTTGAGTCAGGCTCAAGTAATGCTAGTCTGGCCCTAATGCTTCCTTTTAAATAATAATAATAATAATAATAATAATAATAATAATAATAATTTTACATTTATACCCCTGTAGAATTATTAATTATATGTAAACAGTCATAAAAATTATATTTGCATGTATGCTTTAAAAAATAATACTAGCATGATTATTTGCTGGTTTTTAGGAAATTTACATATATACCGCTGCGAAAATTAGTTATATTTGCATGTATATTTTAATAAATCAAAAATATTTTTTTTTTGTAAATATTCAGGAGTAGGGGTCCCTAACTCCCTGCTTTGCAGGCCTGAGATGCCGACGGTATTTTCCGCCTGTCTTGCCTTTATCCGTATTTTTCTCCTTTTTTGGTGTTTTGTTGTTTCTTTGCTTTCCCTCACTGCTGGTGAGGGTTGACTCTTTCCTTTTTTTCAGTTTTATCTCAATAAATTTGTGGTTTATCCACATTTAATTCATACCAAAGGACAATAATCATTTAACAATAAAAAAAGAATAAAATAAAATAGAAGTAAAATTTGAATAATTATTTTTACTAGACATGATCATTTTAAAACTAAGTTAAAATATTTATGAAATAATAAATAATTATAACATCATTCTTTAAAACTAGGTTTCGATCAAATTTATTTCCTCTAAAATCTATTTTTGTAGAAGTTAACTATTTTAAATCACAATTTATTCATAATTTACATTAATTGATCATATCTAAATTATCTAATTATATGACAATTGACAAGAGATAATATTAAAAAAACAAAAAACTTCATCTTTTTCATAATTTCCATTCAACCATTGTTTGAATTTTATCACCTTTGCATCAACATATAAATACTTAGGCTGTGTTTGATTGGCAACATGGAAAATGGGTGGAAAAAAAAAATTTTCCATGGAAAATAAAAAAATAGTCGTTTGATTAACATTATTTTCTAACTAGAAAATAAAAAAATTTCTATAGAAAATTCAGATTTTGTTGTTTGATTGATCTTATTTTTCATGGAAAATGAAACATTTTTCATGGAAAAAACCTCATTTGTTGTTTGATTGCATCAATTTTCCTTGGAAAAAGTCACATTTTCCATGGAATTTTTTTTTAAAAATTATTAAAATTATAAACATCGCTACGTGGAATTGAATCTTACCATCAAAATGCCGCGGGATCTGTTCACTGATCTAGATAAATTTATTTAAAATATAATTTATTTTTTTAAAAAAAATTAAAAGAAAACGAAAAAAATTTCTTTTAAATTTTTAAAAGAAAATTTATTTTAAAATTATAATTGAATCTTACCATCAAAACGTCGCGGGATCTGTTCACTAATCTAGATAAATTTATTTAAAATATTATTAAATTATATTATTTATTTATTTTTAAAAAAAATTGAAAGAAAAGAAAAAACTTTTTTTTTAAATTTTTAAAAGAAAAGTTATTTTAAATATTTCAATCGTACGTTATTTTTTCACATAGCCCCTTACGTTTTTCCTGGAAAACTTTTCTCATGGTGGAGGTAAGAAAAAATTTCTACTAATTTGAGGGAAAATAGGGTCACGTGACATAGTTTGTGGAAAAATTTTCCACAGAAAATTTTGGCAAACAAACATCCTATTTAGCTGGAAAATGACTCGTTGGAAAATTTTGCAGGGAAAAAAATGGCAATCAAACACAGCCTTATAAAAGAAAGTAGCAGTAGATCTTTCCAATCTTTTCAATACTTCAAAAAATTCTTCAAATTTGTCATAATCCCAAAACATGATGAGTTCCAATTTTTTTATTTTTAAATTTAATTTAAATTAAAATTATAAAATTATTCCTGCCTTTACCCCTCATTTGTAAAATCTCACCTACACCATCTCACTTGAGCCACCAACTTCACATTTACACCAATGCACTCTCAGTGTCACTTTGCTTCCTTGCCATCACTGTGTCAAATATATTTTCAGTATTCTATTAAAATATTATGAGCACAGTGAGGGATGAAAAAATTAAAAAAATAGAATCAAAATATAATTAGAATAGAAAGATCAACTATATAATCAAAATGAAAAATGAAAATATATACACTGAGTTTTTAGGAATTTTCCCATAAAATATATAGGGGTATATACGCAATATCCTCTTTCAAAGGGTTATAAATGCAAACTCCCTCATCTTTTGCACCTTTAAACTTTGGCGCCAAATAAAGTTCCTTGAATACAACGGTCAAAAAAGCTAACCTTTCCAATAAGCAAAGAAAAGAAAACAAATGGAAATCCAAAGAAACACAAATGCCAAAATCAATACAAAAGAAAGCACAAATGTTAACAATTCCATCACTCTTTAACTCAATATAATATCCATAAAAAGAAAAAAAATTAAATTTTATCTAAGAAATTGAACACAATCATTAAAGCAAACAATTAAAGGATCTCTTCTATGTGATGAATGCTTTACTTGCCTTCCATTTCTCCAACTGGGTCCATTTCCAAAACCAAAGCAATCCTCTCATTTCAATCAAAGAATACGAAGAAAAACATCGATGAATTTAAACACTATAAATATCCTCTTCTTCTTCTCCACAAAACACAACCCAATTACAGATTAGTTTTAAAACATGGCATCTTCTTCAATGAGTTTCAAGAGATCAGACAGCATTGCCGATTCGATGCCTGAAGCATTGAAGCAGAGTAGATATCAAATGAAGAGATGTTTTGCAAGGTGATCATTTACCTTCAATTGAATTAGTATTTGAAACTGTGTCTAATATTTTTTGTTTTCTATTTTTTTTTATAGTTATGTGTCCAAAGGGATGAGATTGATGAAAAATAAACAATTGATGGATGAATTGGAGAAGTCTTTGGATGACAAAATTGAGAAGGAGAGACTCATGGAGGGGTTTCTCGGCTACATAATATGTTCTACTCAGGTTTGCGATAAATTCTTCGCAGTAAATTGGACTAGTTTACGTGTTACATTGTTATTTTATATAGTTGTATGCTAACATATGTGAGCATTTTAAAAATTATTAGGAAGCGGCGGTGATCCCGCCTTTTCTTGCATTTGCAGTAAGGCCTAACCCCGGCATATGGGAGTTTGTCAAGGTTAATTCAGTCGATCTCGATGCCGAGGGAATCACCTCGACTGAGTACTTGAAGTTCAAAGAAAGCATATTCGATGAGAAATGGTAGGTTTTATGTGAAAATTGTTTGGAAAATTAAGTTATGCGCATAGGGTTTGATTTGTTTTGTTTGTTTGGAATTCGAAGGGCGAAGGATGAAAATGCATTAGAAATTGATTTCGGAGCATTTGATGCATTGACACCACACCTCACCTTGCCTTCATCAATTGGAAATGGACTGCAATTTATTTCGAAATTCTTGTCTTCAAAACTTCATGAAGATTTGGAGAACTCGAACCAATTGCTCGATTATTTGCTTGCATTGAACTACAGAGGCCAAGTAAGAAACATTCAGATAAAAATCAAAACTAACTATGAAAATAAGAATGAAAAATATAAGTTGTTTGTGACAATCTGCAGAAACTTCTGATTAATGATAATGTCAATACTGTCAACAAGCTTCAAATGGCGCTTCTTTTGGCCGAAGTTTTCGTTTCAGAGCTACCGAAAAATACGCCGTTTCAGAAGTTTGAGCAAAGGTGATTGATTCTTACTGATCCATATTTTGCATAAATTTACTGATTCCTTCTTTTCATGTTACAGGTTTGAAGAATGGGGGTTAGTGAAAGGATGGGGCGATACGGCGGGACGAGTTAAGGAAACTCTGAACTGTTTATCGGAAGTTCTTCAAGCACCAGATCCGATTAACATGGATAATTTTTTCAGCAAAGTTCCGTGTATCTTCAACATTGTCATCTTCTCCCCTCATGGCTACTTTGGACAAGCCGATGTTCTAGGCTTGCCCGACACAGGTGGTCAGGTATTGCATATGACTAAATAATATAATTTCCGGTCACGGCAATCAAATTTCTAGCATTAGTTTGAACATGTTGAGTTCAACTCTATGTTACACTTCAACAGGTTGTTTACATCCTGGATCAAGTAAGAGCATTTGAGGAGGAATTACTGCTGAGAATCAAGCAACAAGGGTTATCTATAAAGCCGCAAATTCTAGTAGTAAGTTCAGGGCTCAAAGTATTAACCGATGTATTAAATTTATCAATGTGAGACAAGCATTTAATGTGGAAAATGTTTGAAGGTGACAAGGTTGATACCTGAAGCAAAAGGAACAAAATGCAACCAAGAACTTGAGTCAGTATTCAACACAAAGCATTCCCATATCCTTCGAGTTCCGTTTGAGACGGAATTCGGTGTTCTCCAGCAATGGGTGTCACGATTCGATATATATCCATACCTTGAGAAATATGCTCAAGATGCTGCTGCAAAAATCATTGATCATATGGAGGGAAAACCCGACTTAATCATCGGCAATTACTCTGATGGAAACCTGGTCGCTTCTCTTGTGGCTAGCAAACTAGGAATCACTCTGGTACAAATCATTTAATTTGCATGCCCTGAAAAAAGATGCATTGATGACAGTACCGATATTTTTGTCTGATTTTCGTATTTCTGAATGATGTTGGTGAACAAGGGAACTATTGCTCATGCTCTTGAGAAGACGAAATACGAAGATTCAGATGTCAAATGGAAGGAATTGGAACCGAAGTACCATTTTTCGTGCCAATTCACGGCCGATATGATCGCAATGAATACCACAGATTTCATTATCACAAGTACATATCAAGAAATTGCTGGAAGGTGAGACATTCAGTAATTACTGACAACATCATTAGATGGCTTGATTTAATCTTACAAACAAACTAATTAATGAGAGTGTGAGCATTACTGATTTCATGTTGTGAAACTTGCAGTAAAGATAGGCCAGGGCAATATGAGAGTCACTACGTATTTACGCTACCCGGATTGTGTCGATTCGTCTCCGGTATCAATGTTTTTGATCCGAAGTTCAACATTGCATCACCAGGAGCTGATCAATCAGTCTACTTTCCTTACACTCAAAAGGATAAGAGGCTTACTAAATTTCATCCTGCCATTGAAGAGCTTCTATATAGCCAAACAGACAACGATGAACACATGTAAGAATAGAGAATATGAACTACATTTCGATACAAAGGTAGTATATGTTTATGTCTAACATGAATAAAAAATGCAGAGGATTCATTCAAGATAGGAAGAAGCCGATAATTTTCTCGATGGCAAGGCTCGACACGGTGAAGAACATAACAGGACTGGTGGAGTGGTACGGCAAGAACAAGAGACTGAGGGACGTGGTGAACTTGGTTGTAGTTGCAGGATTCCTGGATCCAGCCAAGTCTAAGGACAGGGAAGAGATAAGTGAGATAAAAAAGATGCACTCTCTGATAGAGAAGTACCAACTGAGAGGCCAATTCAGGTGGATAGCCGCACAAAATGATCGGCTTCGCAATGGTGAGCTCTACCGATGCATTGCTGACACCAAAGGAGCCTTTGTGCAGGTTTGTCAAATGAGAGATCTTAGACTTATATATTCATGCAAAGACATTGTTATGTTAACTGATGTAGAAGTATTGCAGCCTGCTTTATATGAAGCATTTGGGTTAACCGTGATTGAGGCAATGAACTGCGGCTTACCAACTTTTGCAACAAATCAAGGAGGGCCAGCAGAGATAGTTGTCGACGGTGTGTCTGGATTCCATATCAATCCACTCAATGGAGACGAATCTAGTAACAAGATTGCTGATTTCTTCGAAAAGTGCAAGAAAGATAGCAACTACTGGAACAAGATATCATCTGCTGGCCTGCAACGTATTTACGACTGGTATTACAGCTAGCAATTTCATATCGATTAATGAAGTAAATATTGTATCTCATAACACCGCTCTGATGCAGCTATACATGGAAGATATACGCGACGAAGGTGCTGAACATGGGATCAATGTACAGCTTCTGGAGGCAACTGAACAAGGAACAGAAGCAAGCAAAGCAGAGATACCTTCAGTTGTTGTACAACCTTCAATTCAGAAACTTGGTAAGCAATGGGACCATGGAAACATTATTCAAGTTTGAGAAGTTAAGAGTTGATGGTATAATACCTTTGATGCAGGCGAAGACAGTGCCGATCGCCGGAGCTAAGCCACCACAGCAACCGGAGCCGTCACAAGCAGTAATAACTAGGCCACCAACAAGGCAAGTTTGCCCATTCTTTATTAATCTCGGAAAGATGATTGAACGCTTGTTTATTCCCAGAGGGAATTGACCTTGTTATTTGTAACTTGTGAGGAACCTGCAGACGCTCACAGTCAAGGATCGGAAGGTGAGGATTCAGAGAACAATAATACTTCACTTCCCATAATGAAGATGATTCCTGTTGTTTGCAGCTTTGATGATTTGAAACTATTCCCACATTGGGTTTCATTGCAGGTTGTTCAGCTCTGCAAAGTGAGATAAATGCAAGGACTGGATATGATGAATTCAAAAGTGTGTGTGATTTGTGTTAAATTATAGTGCAATTTCATACATATGGCACTTAATAATGTATTTGGTTTGACATTGAAATGAAAGCAGCTGTTTGATGCATAACAACAACTCTGATAAAGGTTTCACTTCAACAACAATATATGCTGAATAAGTTAGAATCCTCTGAAACAATAACAACAAAACACACTTCTGGTCATACAAACCTTTATTTCAGCAGAGAACAGAAAGTAAACTCTAGTTCATAGGACTAGATATATCTTTAACAATAAAACATAACCCTCTTAACATTATCTTTCAAAGCTGGAAGGGGCCTTATGGTACCACCCGGCACACGGGTTGCACGGGGTGCACCGCCGCCGGGAGTGGCACGTCCAGCTGCAGCGCTTGACATAGAGCCACTATCAGAAGTGTCTGGCTCCATATAGAAACGGGCACGGAAAGCTGCCAGATGGGCGTAGTAGGCTGGAGGCACTGTTGAGATGGAACAAGAGGTGTTCAGTCATGGACAGCATTCATTTATAATAAAGCAGTGAACTAGATATAAAGCAGTGAACTAGATATCAATAGATTAAAAGAGAAAGCTTACCTATGGAAACAGAACGGGTGCACCGAGCATAACTGCAAACAAAAAATAAAAAATTCAAGATTGTAAATTTAACATATGGCAACAAGAAGGATGAGGTGGAACAATGAAGATAGCAAGGGACATTACGTGTAGCAAAGGTTGTTGGTCAGTGACTGGAGTTCATCAGCACTGAATTTGTTCTCATCCCAGAGAACATGGTAATGAGCAGGACGACTTGTACCCTACAGAGATGCATCACCGTTAATGTTAGCATGTGATACTATTACATTCAAAATAGAACAGAAGGAACATCTAATACCTGTATGCCTGCATGGCTGCACAGATAAAAGTCAAACTCGGTTGGATGGCAGATCTTGGAATCAACAACAGTACCTGTATGTTGAGATAGATAAATTGCCTTAGCAATTGTCATAAATTCATATATATATATATATATATATATCACAGAAACTCAGATGACAATTGAAAAATAACAAGAGGATAATGTCTGACCAGGCAGTATATTTCCACTTCTGTCAACTGAGCGCTGATCTGCATGGTTGTTGGCGAAAAGCCTAGTGTGGTGACGCTTTTGCACCACCACAAAAGTTACGGGTGGCTGGTAATTAGGTTCCAGGGAAGCACAAGCCTGGTATATAAGAGATGGATTAACCTGACCGAGCCAACTAGAAAGGAGTTGAACAATGAAATAAACACAAGAATATATGAACCTTTCTAATTGCATCCAGTTCATGAAGTAACACTTGATAAAACTGTCCCTCACTAACACCATCTCTGCAGCAGAAAGAACACTATCAACAATCTTATGCAACACAAAAGCATGGAAGTAGTACAACTTCCAGAAGATGATACCTGTAAAATATAATTCTCTGAGGCTTTTGACCAGTTGCCATTTTGAAGGATATGAGAAGGTCCCTGATAACATTGATAATGTTAAGTTCTTCCAAGTGCAACTTCGAGTTTCGAAATTGTAAGGAACCGGCCAATTAAAAACGATAAATTGTTGATATTGGTAAGATCAGCCATACCTAATCATTCCACCAGAGACACTTCCTCGTTTGGGATCTTGCCAAACTCTAAACAGATCTTGAATCAGTTCTTGACGATGTGCCTGAGCAGAAACTAACCCAGCATATTTGGTGATCTCAGGCCAATCTTGAGAAGCAACAACCTACACACAGCACATTAATTTAGCAGCTTCAGTTACTTTGTATGCTTCCTAACAAAAGGAATCCCAAATGATATTTAATCCAACAGTAAGAGAAAAAAAGAAACGAAAAATAAAACACAATTATTCCATCGCACCGCTGCAATGGAAGGACTGGAGTCCTCTCCGGGATGAGGATGCGTAACATCAGCACCAAATATAATTGTTGGTCTATCACTGACCAGTGGTATTCTTCGCGTCAGTGCATCCATAAGCACCGTGTTCCTGCCCCCAACCTGCAGACAAAAATCAGTTTGGAGTGAGCAAATAAAAGATTTATCAGAAGATTGCACAAAACAAATAAATATGCACCTTCACATTTATCTTTAGCGCAACATTTGCCAAGTACTGCTTGCTCATCTTGAATACATGTTTAGTCAAACAACATTGTGAGACCAACCCAAGATCAGTCTCACAAATTCGCTTAAGATCCCCTGTCAAATTGACATGAAAAATCTCAGCATATTCGATCAAGATCCAATGTAATGTGAAGATCCGTAGGAGAGACAGTAAATTCGCACAAATAAAAAATCTGACAATGACAAATGAAGTTGCTAACAAAACAAGGCATGCTTGATAAGACTTAGATACCATAAAGGGAACCATTGTTGTCCGGCAATATTGCAATCAACAAATCAAGATCTTTTCCCTGAGGTTGGAGTCTGAGCATTGCATCATGATAGCGTGCTTTCAGAGCTCTCTCCACCTGCTCAGGATGCGCAGTTAGTGGTGGAAGCACTGGTTCCAAAAAGAAATCCTACAGTACACAAACAAGAAAACCATTGCGTGGAATCAGATAGGAGCTGCGAAGCGAGTTGATGTACACAAAGATGGTAAAACATAACCAACAGGAAGACTACATACCATGCCAGATATTTGGCACATCTGCGCTAGCTCATAACAAAAGCTACGGGCAACATTATCTTGAACATTCCTTGCAAAATTGATGCATATCCAGTTGTTCACTCGTCCGCCATTCACCATTTTCTAAACCAAGCAAAGAGGTCATATGAACAAAATATAAAAGAAAGCCTTAGCATGACAAGTTTTATCATACAAATATGAATATTATACACTTCCATCAATAGAGGCAGCTACTAAAGTGACAGATTATGCACAAAATCAGTAAATATCATTGGATGTTCACAATGATTAAATCTGATAAGAAAGCAGAGGTAATTAGCCATGAATAACAACTTGTGAAAGGCCCAAGCAATCACTTACAATGCTTAGAACCATTCACATTGCACATGCATTACTGATTTTATTTCAGGTAATGAATTGTGAATTCTTCCATTCAATAAATGAAAAGAAAACATCACATTATCAAATTTGTGTAATCCAAAGATTTGTCCAAAGTAAACTCACCAAAAGTATCTTAATGAAAAACTTAATGACAACACCAAAAACCTAGACTACACTGACCATTAACTACAATATAGTAATATACATATAAAGAAGAATATGCAGAATATGAACCTCACAAATAAAGGAAAACATATGTCAAATGTTAACCAAAGGTCCAAAACTTATGAGATATTACCTTATTCATCATATTCCATTGACCAATTTTGGGCAAGACATCCTTCTCCCTACCGGTGTCATTGTATTTCAGCTGTAAAGAAATCAATGTATATCAATAAAAGTTTGACAGTTCACAAATAAGTTGATATTTAATAAATTCTCTTTTACTCTTGGGGCAGGCAAAATCCGGGCCTCAACTGATGCAAGTTTATCACTAATTTTAATCCCAAACTCCTGAGCATAACGGTCACTTCCATACTCATTATGTTGCACAGTCTGGAAGAAGGAAAAAACATTCAGAAATGTCGAGGTCCATAGTATCCAAACTTGCAATTTAATTATGCAACATTTAGTATTGGTAACTAACAGTGTACGGTGAAAACAGATATGGAAAATTCTAAAAATAAAGCAATCAACCAGAAATGATGTCCATGTAATAGCGAAGTCATTAGGCATTGAAACCTTCAGTGATACCAGATGCACAAGCACAAGAATCTCAAAATTAAGATGTTATAGACATAGCTTACCTGTATGATGTCAAGTTCACGCTGATGAGGGCGCTGACATGTAACCTTGAGAAGAGCAGTGATCTGCCTCTCATTTAATCTCTTAGAATACCTTTGCCCTTCCACTATCTTACACACCTAGAATCATTTCTTAGAAGTAAGCATGCAATTATAATTTATAAAATAGGATCACTCATGAAATTGAGAAAATGGCACAATAAGAATATCCAACCACTAACCTCCATAGGCAGATAATTTGGTCTCTGTTGATTACCAACTTGCAGGCAAGGCCAAGTTGTATGTTGAATGGGAAAACCGTAAGTCTCTTGAAAATATTGCACAACAGACTTCATAGTGCCTCTTTCATCAACTGGGAAACTGTTCAAGTAAATTGTAGACATTTAAACCATAAAGATGCAAATTGTAGAATAAACATAAATGTGTAAAGCTAGGTTCACAAAAGAAGAAATCAGGCTGAACGATCAACAGATTCCTAAATGAAAAGGATGAAATAGAATTGTGTTGGCAGCCATACGTCAGCTCTCTTGTTGCTTGCGGTGTTAAACCAGAAATGCGATACTTTCGGCGCATATTACCCCGATGTGTAACCTCAACTTTGATGCCTCTAAGAGCCTTCTTTATCTGAGAATATGAATAATGCAAGAAAATAGATCAGTATAAGACAGCCAGCAGCTTGTCCAAATGGAAATGCAAAACGTCTATATTATTTTACTGCTAGAAACTCTCATAATTTGGGTCAATTGAAGAAGAGGGTTTGTCAACCAATAGATAATGGAAACACCTTAGTGGACTTGAAATGTGAAACAGCCATTTACATTTATATTTAAATGACAGAGTAAAAGAAATGGTAAATAATTACTCCACAACTTAAAAAGACTAAAAGAAACAATTGTTCGGAAATGCAAAAGGGCACTTGATCAAGATGAACCATTTCAGGAGAAAGAAAATACAGAAAACATTTACTACACTCCTGAGACAAGCAAATGAAACCAACCTTCACACGATCAGAATCAGATAATGGTCTAGCTGAGACATCCCTATTCAGTAGCTGGGCAACAAACTCAATGACTGGCAATGGCTCAATAAAAGCAGTGGATGACATATCTGCAAAAGAAAAAAACTATCTTAGAGTGGAACCAGTATAGTGAGTTGCAAATGCAACTACCCATTACATACATCACCTGCATATAAGTCTTTCAAGCATTGCAATAAAAACAGGTACACACACTTCCAAACTAGTAATATATGTTCATATTTGGATTTGATGGTAGCCTAAAGTTGACAAAGGTGGGAAAAGCATCTAAGATCCACACCAGAATTAGTGCTTCAGCATACTTAATTAAAACAGTAACATTTCAGTCGCTCCAACATTTTGACTGTCAAATTTATCAAGCCATTGGATACATGTCATCAACTATGCATTTGGATTCATAAAGCAGCATACAAAATACTAAGGAAGAATTCCAAAAATACAAGTAAAAGATTGAATCTCCAAAAACATGAGTCAACAAGCATCATTTGAAATCATTTTATTGAGTAAACAGCACTTTTATATTAAGTAAGCATTCTATTCTGAAAAATTCTAATCAAGCCAATGACATAAGCACTTCACATCACATGAACTAAGCATTCTATTCCAAAAACAAAAATCATCCATTTGGCATATTTTCAGAATTCTTGGTCAGTACTGGAATTGAAAAATAAGATCAATGTTAGATACAAGAAGTGAGATGCATGGGCTCATCACAAAAAACAAGATGGAAAACATTGATTACCAATCTTTAGCATCTACAGGTGGGAAAGAAAATCAGTAGCAGAATATGCAACATAAAACATTCACAATTGTCCATAAAGAAAATTAACATCAAAAATATACAAATATCCTTCAAATATTCCACTTAGAGTAAAAATTTCCCATTTACAGATCACTTGCACCTCCATTAGCAGCTAATTGCCCTACCATAAGTTCATTTGGTTTATTTAGTTTGATGTCTAATCCTAGCAAAAAACATAAACAAAGGGAAAGAGTGATATACCAATATTCAGCGACAGGCCCATTTGTGTTGGCCGAATACTTTGGTAGAAGCCACGCCAACTTTCTAAACCTTCACCAAGAGGCTGCTTTCTTCCCAGATTAGCTGAATAAAAGGACCGGCCAACAGGCGTGTATCTGCAAATCATTTCGACTTTTCATTTTTATTTTTATTATTAATTATTTATTACGTATTTATTTATTTATTTGTGGGCAACCATTGATCAAACAATAAATTCAAAATGAATCAAAGTCATGGTTTCACCTTTGGTTAGGTAATTCCCGCAGCACAATGTCAAGAACTTGAAGGGCTTCCTGGGGGGCTTCTGCATGCTTCCCATCCAAAAATAGCTGTAAATGGTGAAGATCAGCTCGTGCAGCAAATTTAATCACAACATTGAACTGCCTCTGGCGCCTGCATAGAATAACAAAATAAGTATGCTACATGAAGATGCAAAAAATGCAATATTACTACAAAGGGAAGATGCACCTTTCCATTCCAGAACCATCATCCTCGTCAATTAAAGTAATTTTGAACTCCTTAGAGGAAAATGGCAACGGACCAGCTGTATATAGACTTTTTCTACCATCATAAGCCGGAAGGCGGCCACCCAAATGGGACTCTTGGTATAGGGCAATTAGTTGCCTCATGACAGCACGGTTCACTCCGCGTGAAGTGACTTCAGGGGTAATTGAAACCTGTTTAATCCATGTAAATATCATGAGTGATGCTGAAAGGACATCAATTTTGCAGTATGAAGTAGAAGACACCTACATCATACTGGTGAAGGTCTTTATCAGGTAGCTCAGCAAAAAAATGGTTTGCTTTCACCACACATTTGGTGCCATTGCTACCCTTGCCAGGACGCAGTGGAAATCTCATAGATCTGCTTGAAGGAGCCACTGGAACCACCTGCTGACTTGCCTGGCTGGTGGGAACTTCATCCTTAAGAGAAAGACTTTCAATATGTTCCGTCACCTGAACAGCAGTCATCATTGGTGATTGCGATGGGCCAGCTATTGATAATGATGACGGGGCAGCAGGATATGGAGCTTGGGTTGCTTGGTGCAGCTCGGGAACCGACGGCCTGGATGGACCAGCAACAGAAGGTCCACCTCCAAGCCCACCTGTCATCTGGCCACCACCCCTGTGTCCCCCATGGTATTGCTGTTGTGTCATCCCACCTCTCTGTTGACCCCTTCCACGGACTTGATATTCAGTAGGGGGACGAGCACCTTGTTGCGGTTGGGCCATTCCCCCATGAGTCTGAGGTCCACTACCACGAACTTGGTAGAAACCTCCACCCCGACCACCATGGTAAGGCTGCTGAGGGTTGGCAGGAATCCAACCCCGCCCCCCTCTACCACCCCCCTGTTGCTGTAGAACCGGGCGTTGAGTCCTGCCAATGCCACCAGGTTCCTGAGACCCAGAGCCCTCCTCGGATCCAGAAGGCTCAACTCTTGTCTTTCTCACCATGATGATGCCTGCAAGTGAAACATTCATGAAACATAGCACACTAGGAACAGTGAACAGAAAACAAAACGCAAAAACTTCAAGCCATCACACTTTTGTTCAAGCACAACTACCTTTAACAGTAATCAGAACAAAGATGAAGCTAACTATAGTATGCAAACAAGCATCGCTCTCACCAGCCTCACCCATGGTAGCTCTAAAGAAATCAGATCTTATCAGATAGCCTGATCTATATTGTTTGACAAACCACAATGACCTATCACCTATTTATAGTCAAAGAGCGTGTCCAGAAGCCGAAAAGAAACAAGAACAATAAATTCGAAAAACCCACTACTTAATTACAATCACAACCAAATAGGCAAGCATCATTGCTCCCAATAAATGATAATTAAAATGTATGATATATGATAAGGAGGAGATAAATGAAACCATCTGGACAGAGCCGAGCCATTACACCCATTCGATGTTCCATCAACAAAGAATGACAAGCAAATATACAGCAAGAATTACTGAGTTATTTCAATAAAATTCAACCAGGTATGGAACAGATACATAAAAGCTAATTAATCATTCAGCTAAAAGGCTTAGCAGACTTCATGAGCTACAAAGGTTCGAATATTAGAGAATCTTCCACATGAGGTGTAAACCATTTATCAGCAATCAAATAAGAATAGGTCAGCACAAATGAAACAACCATAGGTATAAAGACAATAGGAAAACTTGAAATTGCTATGACATTTTATTCCTACAGAGCCTGTATAACAGATCATTAGACTCCGATGAAAGAGTTCCATGTTGAGACAAACATGTGATTTGAGTGAGTTTTTGTTTATCAAAAGTCTCAATTCCAGATTTCTATGTGTGAGATCAACTCGACTTTCACACTTCCGATCAATTTAAGCATGCCACGTCTTTCCAATCAGTAAAGGTCATTGGTCTTGCTTCAACCCACTTGGGGAAGTAGTCTGCAGCGGTGATAACAAAATAGTGACCATAACTGGAGGAAGAATTGGCCGGTTAGAACCGGGTCTGAAAGAAAGACGTTGAAGGGGCATGGATGAAATCTCCATGTTAAATCCTTACACCTACGCACATACTCTATGTTGTCCGTCTCCACTTCCCCATAGTCAGCCAGCCAATATTACCCTAAAGATGTTCTCTTAGATAGAACATGCCTATCATGATTTGAAACTCCAACATAAATATATGAGCCAACTAATTAGAAAAGCAAAGAAACTCAAAATGCACTACACCTTCTGACAATGATCACAGTCACAAACAAAACATGTCCATGTACCCTTGGCACTCCCACTATAACAAAACATGTACTTAATCTAAACCAAAAACTAACAAATGAAATAATAAAAATTACAGATTGGAAAAAAAAAAGCCAGCAATGAATCAACTCAATAAACAGATTGTGCTGCACACAAGTACCAATCCACTCCCAAAGCTGAAAAACAGATGAAATAAGAAACCAAATCGCACTTCACAAAACAGAGCTTAGAACAATAAAATGCTCCAAAACACTTAAGAAAAAGCAAACCAACCGATCAAAACAAAAATTTAAAAAATCTATTAAAAAAAAAAACAGATCCAAGAAAACAATAAGATCAAAACCGAAGTAAATCACAAAGCTGAAACCTATAAACTTAGAACCACAAACAACAAATGAATTCACAAAACCCTAACCCTAACCCTAACAGTACTTAGCAAAAACAAAAAAAACCTACAATCACTTGACAACCACTGGCAAAACTAAAACCCCACTACCCCCAACATCCAATCTCACTCCTCCCCACATCTCCCTCATCCCTAAACCCAGACTTCATCAAAACCCTCATCAAAACCTCCAAGGCAAACATTCAAAACCAAAACAAAAACCAAAAACCATCAAAAATCAAACAACCAAAAAAATACCCCCAAACCCGATCTACAAAACCCCTCAATAACAACAAGATCAACAGATCCAAAACCCTAAAACTCCAACCAACCTCAAATTCCAACACCAACCAACCAAAAGAAGGCAAAAAAAACCAAAAATTTACCTCGATCTGAACCCCAGAGATCACCCCACAACCCCGCGTCCTCCCCTCCAGCAACCCACCACACAACCCCTCCACTCTCTCGCCCCCTCCGCTCGAGAGTGCGAGAAAAAAAAGCTCAAAAGAAAAGAAAAAAAGCTCGGCTAAAGAATGCCACGATGAGTGAGAGCTTAAAAGAGACGCAGGTGGGCGAGTCCCGGTAAACGACAAAGACCTATCGGACCCTAGCGCGCACCAACGGACCCCACCACTGATCTCACTCACTGCTGACGTGGACACAAACAGAGATATAAGTGGCTGAGTGTGATGACGTGGAACAAAGATGGACAGAGTGGATGACACGTGGTTCCCGCCAAGGAGTTGGTGCGGTGTGGGGCCCAGATGGGGGGTGTGTATCGAGGGGTCGGATCACATGATTGGCCCGCGAGGGCCTGTCGCACTGCCAGCGGAGAGGACGAGGGCGTTGCAAGAATCGGGCAAAATTTGGGCAGGATCCGCTATGGAGACCGGTGTACAGAATTCTCGTACTACCCCGCTCCAAAAACTGTACACGTGGCTTGGTTTGAATTTTTTTATTGTTAAGTATGATTTCTTTTTTGAAGGGAAAATTGCTATGTTTGTGTATGTCGTGCATGTATGTGCATTTTTAGAGTATTTTTTGTGTTTTTTATGGTATGTGTTGATATTGTAGTTTTTTTTGGAAAAAAAATCTTTTTTGAATTAAATCTTTTTTTATATGTATTTGTTATTATAAATGGCAATAAGTTATCTATGGATGTTTTTAGAACATCCCTAGTAACCAAATAAATAAGAGGGTAAAAAGAACAAGCAAAACACATAAAAAGGAAAAAGGGATTAGACTCTAATCTAATATGTTTTCTCTCTCTTATTTTTTTAATATACTTGACATTTTTCGTGGCTTCGCATCAAAATTTTTAAAATTTTGAGAGGTTTTGAGATAATATCATGTATAAAAAATAATATAATTAAACAACTCCTACATTAAAAATTGTTATACATCTTGATTTTCAAAGGTTTTATAGATATTTATTGCACAAATAAATAAGTGTACTTAAAGTTTTTCAATTATTAATATCATAATTAATATAAATAAAAACTCAAATGTAATAAAAAAAAACTTAAATTATTCCTTGAATCACTCTCGGAACAAATTATACACGTATTATTAATGTTTTCAATGATTTAAGATTTAAATTTGATTAATATTCTCTCCTTACACTATTATCTAATGATGATGTAACTCTTGCGTATAAACATGTCTAAAAAAATACTTTTTTTTTGTAATAAGAGAATTAATTTTTTAATATATTTTAACTATTTTCTTTTTCTTTTCATAGAGGTGTCAAATAACAAATAAGCAATGTCGATTGACCTTTAAAAGATGGGCGGTACCTGGGCCAGGCACGGTGCTAAGCACCGTGCCAAAGCCAAGCAAGGCACAAACCCCCGACCAATGCTAGGTGGGGGGTTTGTAGACCACGGGTTATACTGCCACTAACCAACATCGAGCCAGTGCAAGTGCAAATGATCACGCACATGCAGGTTTCTTTTTTGTATATTAAAAGTTTTTAACTAACGCGACCTTCATTTTTATTTTTCTAGATTTTCACTTTTTCTAATAATTTTTTCTAGCTTTTTGGGTTTTTTTATAGTTTTTGGGTTTAAAAAAATATATAAATATAACACAATGGGTTGCCCCATGTGTTGGGCCTACCTTGGTGGTAGGTGGGCAATGCCAATCCAGTACGAAACCCAACCTAGTCGTGCCAGCTCGCCACGCACAATGCCCACCCCATAATGGGCCTGTGCAGTGCGAGGCTGGGTTAACCTGTTTGACATAACCCTTCCTTTGATTATTTGAGAAAAATAAATCATAATATATATATAAAGAATTATATAAATTTTGATAAAGAAAAGATAGAATTTGTTGCAATTGTTTGGATATGAAAAAATAATAAAGTTTAGTTTTTGTAAAAATCGGTCTAATTGATGCCAAAAATATTGAAATTTATTTTTTAAAATCTTAAAAAAATAAAAAATATATACAAATATAAAAGTTTTTTTTTTTGCGAAAAGAGAGTTTATTTAATATTTAAATAGAATTTTATTACATGAAAAGTGAATATTAATCAAGTTTAAATATTGGTCATTAAAAGCATAAATGACACATGTCAAACATCTAAATATACATTAAAAAGTAATGAATGGGAGGTGTATTGGACTCGAGCAAAATCCAAAGAAAAAGTAAGTGAAATAGTAATTAGAATAGTTTATAATTTTTATGTACTTAGTGTAGAGTGGGTAAATATGCAAGTGTGACGGGTGGGAAATGGGATTCTCATCCCCATCCCTGCCACATTGCATGAATTTTCTATCTCAAAATTCCCAGCGGGGGAGAAATTCCCCAAACTCACTCTCTCGTAGGGACCTCATTGGGATCCCTGTGGGATCGGGGAATCCCCGCAGCAACAAAATTTTTTTTCCTATAACACTACACATGTAGTAGATCATATTGAAATTAAAAAATAAAATAAAATATTACTGAAAATAAACATAATATAATGTATAAAAAAATAACAAACTAATTATTACAAATAATATAAAGTTTAAAAGTAAATTAAATTTACAAATTCATTCATAAAATTTATAATACAAAAGCTAATAGAACAATTTCATATTTTATTATTATTTTTTAATTCTTCGAATCATTGAAATTAGTTATGAGTTATTTTTAATAAATTATATATATATATATATAATATTTAATTTAAAAATCGGGGAATCGGGGAGGGGAATACACTCCCCATCCTTGTCCCTCCCCGTGAGTCAAGGAGGGGTTTTCCCCCGTTCCCCACTCCGCAGGATTATTTCGGGGAATCCCCACCCCCATCCGGATGGGTCTCTGCGAAAAACGGAGATTCCTCGCCCCTTACATCCCTAAGAGTGGGTTAATGAGTATTTGTTTGTTTAAAGTTTATTTGGAGGATGGGACAAATCATCTTGAAGAACACTGACTGACTTGCAACTATTTGGATATTTGGGTTTGCAACTCATGTGAAAAACATTATTTAACTGTTAGATTTTGATCTAACAGTTGATCTGATGTATACACGCCCCTAGATTTATTATCCATGAATGTGCATATGACTGACCCTCTTACTATATTATTATGAAATTTTATTTGTACAAATATGTAATTTTATTTTACTTGCATTATGCAATTAATGCACTCGATTCGATAGATTAAAATAAATCCGAAGTTTTAGAGATGTCATTTGTTTACTTTGAAACCAATGAATAAAAATTTGTTAAATTTAATAAATTAGAATATATAATTTTTAATTATTATAAATTATATATTTTTGAAAAAAAATGACCAACTCTACCATGAATAATTTTAGAAATTCTCAATTAATAATAACAATCTCTTCATTTATTGGTATCAAATTCTTATCTAAAATATTTATATTCTTATCGAGGTGATAGGTTCAAATCTCAGTCACAAATAATGAGTATACAGACATAATAAAATATCAATTCCATATGTATGTTCATTACTGACACATTATTTAAAACCGATTCAATGTTCCAAGCTTTTACCATTCGAATTTCATCACCACAGTCACAATATAATGCAATAAACATAAATCCTTCAGAAATATTAAATTTTCTATGCTTTTTTATTTAATTCTTTATTCATTTAGTTAAAACATTTTTAATAAAAATAAATTTTCTACTTTTCGTAGAGGCATTATGAATTCCCCTCAGTTTAATTATATTATAATTACCTTGCTATCGGCTTAAGTAATATCTAATTCTATTTATAATTATTTTTAAAACATAATTATGTTTTTGTATGAATAATCATTAAAAAGTTAAAAGTGCGTTCATTAATTTTATCTTGGGGGTAAAGTGGTGTACTGGAAAAGTAATTGAAGGGAAATGACTTCGCTTTAAATATTTATTATTTGCTGTGCGAAAACATTTTCCCTTCGACACACTTTTCCATTTTGAGCTAAACTTTTATCCGATTTATTTATTAAAATAAAAAAAAATTTATATAAACCAACTTCCGCTCAGTTCAAATTTTTTTTCCACCCTCTATTAAATAGATATTTAAACTAAACTATTAAAAATATATTAAGTTCCTAAGCATTTTACAAAAGCGGTTTTTTTTTGGCTTGAACCAACATTTTCTTATTTATGCCTCAACCGTATATTAAAAAATAATTAAGTTTTGGACACTTTGTACAAAATTCAAATACTTTTAACTACTAGACTATTATATGATAGTGGCAGTATGATCCTATTGTTTTTGTACAAAATTGATAAACACTATATATATTTGAAAATATGTGGTTTAAACAGTAAACCCGCTCCCACAACCATGGATCCATTACCATTACTATATTCTGCAAGACTTAAACTCAAAATTTTTTAAATGTCTCACACTCATTTTTTACAATAAGGCTAATATCCGAATGGTACATAAAATAAAAATTAATTATCTAGTCAATGCGTTCTCACTTAGGGGTATAGGGTTTGAGCAGTAAACTCGCATCCACAATTAAAAACTCATTACTATCACTATATCTTATAAAGACTTAAACTCGAGACCTTTTAAATATTTTACATTCGTTTTTCGCAACATGACCAATAAGATCAGGTATGAGACTTTGGTTAATATAATCCATATGACCCTCAAAAACTAAAAATAAAAATATAACAATATCATGAGGTGAATATAATCATCAAATGAAAAACAATGTCAGCACCTATAAAACTAATAAAATTAAATAAAATACCAAAATAAAGTATTTCTGTCAGTCAAAATGCACATCTTTGAATATATATATATAGAAAATTTGTGGGTAACTTCGATTCCAGTTTTAACTATAAAAAAATAGTTCTAGAAGGACAGGATGTAGAGAAGATGGACGGTGGAGAAGTGGAAGCATTTGGCATCGGATGATGGTCATTCAGATCTCGAGGAAAAATATTTTACGGACGATAATAAGATCAGAAACAGTTGGAGGCTGTGGGGTAGTGGGGCCCAGATGTGCCGGCCCCTTTCGACGATCCAACGTCATTCCAATCGTACGGATGGCGACGTGTCCTAGTTTCAAAGGTGGTTAAGGACGACAAAGTGGGGCCCACCAAAGCTTATGCGGGTCCCATGTGTTGTATCACGTGACTTGCGCGGGCTACCAGCTAAGATAGGCCCAGGCCAGTCTTGAAACTTGAAATGGATGCCTATGCTTGCCACGTGTCTCAGTTTAGCTAAGCTTTTTTAATTTATTTTAAGAGAGTGTTATTAACTTATGGGTGGGGAATGCAAATGATTTTTACATAAATCGTAGCACATTTTATTTTTAGTTTAGTTAATTAAATAAAAAAAAATTACGAATACCAGTTAATCGATGACCAGACCGATAGCCAATCGCCGAAGGTCGGTTTGATCATTAGTGGATTGCCGGCGTGTCATCAGAGGTCAGCCGGCCGATGGGCGGACCACTGGTGGACTAGTGGCCTGAGGCTAGCTGATAGGGGACCAGATCGCCGGTGAACTGGTGGCCGGTCACTGGAGGCTGGCCGGACTATCGGTGTGTCACCGATTCACCGGAGGCTGTCCGACCGGTGGCACTAGTGGCAGTTCGCCGGAGGCTAGCGAGACCGCCAGCCAAACCGGTGGCCGGTGCTCGAAGGACGGTCGGTCCGGTGACTGGTCACCGGAGGCCAGCCGGATCACCGGTGGATTGGTAGCTGGTGGTTGGATCAAGAGAGAGACTTTTTACAATGAAAAAAATATTCTACTCTTACTAGTGGAATATTTTTTTATACCATAATACCTATCTTATGCTATAATTTTCTACTATAAAATAAGTACCTAAACAACCAATATAACATAATTCTCAAGGTCTGTTTGCCTGCAAAATAAAAAAATATGGTATAATTTTATTATGCAGGAAGTGCAAGTGATTATTACAGAAATTGTAGCATATTTTATTCTTAGAATGAGTATTTGGGTAACAAAATAAAAAAATTACGGAGACTAGGCAATCGACGAATGGACCGCCGGTGGATCGGTGGCCAGTCGCCGGAGTCGGCCGAACCACCGGTGGCCTGTCGTCGGAGGGCAGCATGTAAGCGGCCGGATCGCCGGAGGTCGGCCGGACTACAAGTGGACTGCCGGCGTGTCACCGGAGGTCTGCCGAACCGACGGTTGGTCACCGAAGGCGTTCTGGACCTCCGATGGGCGGTCGGCGGAGATGGGCCGGACCACCGGTGGACAGCCGGTGTGTCACCGGAGATCAATTGGACCAGGGGCTGGTCCCCGAAAATTGGCTGGACCACCGGTGGCCGGTCGCCGAAGGTCGGCCGAATCGCTGGCCGATCGCCGGAAGCTGGCCGGACCATCGATAGGCCATGACTGGTAGCTGGATGGAAAGGAAGAGAGACTTTTTACAATGAGAAAATATTCCACTCTTACTGGAATATTTTTTTATGCCATAATTTTATACTCTAAAATAAGTACCCAAACACTCAATATGGCATAATTCACAGGAAATATTAAATTATGTCATATTGTACAGATTATGGCATAATTTGTGGCTATCCAAATATGCCCTCAGAAATGTTAAAGTATAGCATATTATACGGATTATGCCATAATTTTGGTGTATCCAAACAGGCTTTTATTATTATTATTATTATTATTATTATTATTATTATTATTATTATTATTATTTTATTATTTTAGTAATTAAAAAGAAAAGAAAAAGAAAAAGCTGTGGACAGAGATAGTGATGGGGCTGATTGAGATGAAAGCAATTCTCAAACACTAAAAAAAACAGGCCTTTAATGTCACACACATAGATAGATACACATACACACACACTATGATGGTCCTCAAATCAATAGACCAGATTGGCACAAATAACAACAACAACAATATTAATAATAATAAATAATTATAATAATTAAAGTAAATTGTTTATATAGGGTAACCAAAGTAGAATGTTTTGATTTTTCAAGAAATGTGCACTTCTTTATAATTACAAATAAATTTTCTAAAATTTTTGTCCTTATTTTAAAAAAAAAACCATAGCTTTAATTAGAGTCTTTAATTTTTTTTTTTTTTACAAAGACCAAAAGTGGCACCCAATAAAAAAGATTAGCGAGGGTTTAAAGGATAGACAACTACAGTAATGTACCTAATTACGGTGACTTGATTAATTATTTAAAAATCTATCAATTCGACTGAATGTCACTTAGAGTCTTTAATTTATAATTAACTATGAGTAAGGTTTTGATTGTGAAATGTTAATGTTGATTATGTGAAAATAATGATTATAAAGATTTTTTTTATTATTTTTGTTAAATTAAAACCAAAAGAAAAAGTTATGAGATTTCAATTGATGGGTAGTAAGGAAAAATGGAGAAAGATAAGAAGTACAATGTGAAAGAAAATGACATTGGAAAACATTGTTAGAATTTGAGATCAAGGCATTATTTAAGATATTTTTGAAAGATATGGCATTTGAGAAAATATTCTAAGAATATTCGGGTTTCTATGTAATTTTCTTTAACCCTAGGTTTATAGAATATAACGTTCCATTATGGATTTTAATGCCTAAGAATGTAAAAAATAAAATCACTTTGATGGATATATTATATTATATTATTTTATTTTGTTCACATTAGAATATCTCTAAATATGTTCTCTTAATTTATTTGTTACGAAAATTATTGGGAAATATAATATAATTAAATCATGAATTAGTTAAATAATATTATATATAATTACTAATAAAAAAATAGGTTAACAATACATGGATGATGACCATACCCTTATTTATCTTTTCCCAATAACTTTGTTCTTATTTTAGTTGGTAAAATGATCAAACTACTCTATAAATTTTACTAAAACTAAAAAATAAAATTAAAAAGAAGTCATGTGGCAGCTCAAGAAGTAATATCATTTTTATTATTTAAGTATGAAATAAAAAATAAGGTATAATAGTAAACAAATAAAGTAAATAAGTAAAATAAACCAATGAATTAAAGACTAAAAGTTTAAACACTAAAATATGTTAACTTTATTTTTATTGTTATGGTCGCATGACATTTGTGTGGCTAGAGGACTCTTTCTAAATTTCCCCATATCATGTAAAAATGTGTAACATGCTAATGCTTGGTAGATACCAATTTAGGGACATTTTTAAAAATATAACAACTTTAGGATTTTAACTTTTCGATAAATCAAAGCTAAATGATTTTTGCTATTTATTTGTGTAATGCCACATTCTTATCCGGCTAAAAAGTTTGCATTTATTTATATTCTAAAAATACCTATTGATATATTTTACTTTATCTTAATTAAATGCATATTTTGATATATTTTAATTTTCTGCATTTGTCTCATTATTGTATAAGAAAAACTTAAAACTTTTTATTTTTGTCATATAAAAATAATCAATTATTTTATACATTTTTATAAAAATGATATTTGTTTATATATCTTTATAGGTCATTTTTTATTATTTATTTATATACCCATACCCGTCAAATCAAAAGTAAAACAAATAAAAATTAATTCATATTTTGATAACATTTTTAAGTTGATTTTTAAATATAAGGGTATATAAGAAAATAGAAAAAAATATTTTATAAGAGTATATAAATAATTTTGATTTCTATTGAAGTATATTACCAATTATCTATTAAAAAAAAAGCATTTTTATCTAGAGTTATTATTAGATCTATTCTGTCCTTTTTTTAACGGTAAGAGTTAATTATTTTGTATTAAATGCATTATTAAGGGAAATCTAGGAGTATAGTTTTGTAATATGATTATATCTATTTAAATTTTGTGTGTACCAAAGATGTCGAAGGAAAATGCATATAAATCTTTAAATTGAATTATTTATAAATAAAATGTGGTGTTTTAATATTCTTAGAAATCAAATTTATGATAGTTAAATTAATATAAATTTGGTCATATAAAAGTATCTTGCAACTTATAAGCCAAACAACCTCAAAAGAAATTTAACAATATCATTTACCCTAGATAGGTTCAGATTCTCATTTTCATAAGAATCAAGAACCCACTATAATCAAATTTGCCTAGAAATTTAATAAAAATTTATGAACCAAGTATGAGCATCTTAATTATATGCCCGTCAAACTATTTTGAGAATAAAAAAAAATGTTATGAACTAAATGCCTCTAGGAGGTATCTTGACATTTATTTAAATTTGAGAGAATTATATATTGCATGAAAGTCAAGTGGTACAAAATGAAGTTTTCAATGAAGTATATAAAAAAAAAACTCTTATTTCATTTTTTTTCCCAAAAGATTACAGTGTAAGATGAATGAGTTGTTAGAGTTGACTTGATTGACTAGTTTATATCCAAAGTATTTTACTAAATGTTGTCATTCCAATAATTTTGGATGTGATATTATTATCCAAGGGTTAAAAAAAATAAACAAATGAAAAAAAAAGACAAAGTTTTGATTCTTTTGAATAGACTTATGTTTATTTCTAAATGCAAGTATCACTGGGGTAGAGACTTAGTGAGAAAACAAACAAATAGAAAAAATTGAAATGAAAAGGGTTTAGATGGACACATCCCTGTTCTTGAATGTAATAGACTTTTCGGCCAAACAAAAATTACTTGAAAACTGATGAGAGCTCTCCTCTTTTAATGTTTTCATTGTTTAGTTGGAATGCTTTAAGTGCCAGAAATTATGGATGTGAAAAAACAAGGGGAAAGCTAATCCTTAGAGGATGATGACTTAATTTTCATAAACAAAATCGAAATACCAACTTTCTGTTATTTATGAAGATAGTTCAAAAAACCAAATATGATCTTTATATTCCAAACTTTGGAGGTTTTGACTTTCTTTAGATATGTTACAATATTTCTAAAATTTTTTAGTTTAAGATAGTTTATCATGTGTATGTTTAATTCCTTCCATGTTACATATATATATATATATATGTATAGGTGATTAGGTTTTCGAAAATGCAAGCACCATGTTTCGCTGGGTGATAAATACTATTCACCCAAGAAAACATTTTGTATCTTCTTATAAACATATGTTTTTGAAAGTATATTTAATTTAAATATTGTAAAAAATAAACATGTTATTATTATGAAAAGTAGATTTTAAATTTTAAAATATTGAATTTTCATTATTAGTAATCAACTAAAATAAAATCTTATTCTTATACTTTTATCTCTATTCCCCTTATCAATATCATCGGGTGATAGTGAAGATTATGAAAATTAATATAAATAAGAATTAAAACATGATTAATAAAATAATTAAGAACTATTTGATCATTTGAAAAAAAGGACTAATTGGAAAGGTTGAAAATATCTAGAGACCAATAAATAGCTTGATTGGCTTATATACTCACTCTCCATAAAAGTGAAACTCATATTTGAGCCAATACTTTATAAATCACTTATATTTGTTTATATATCAAATGATTAAAAATAGGTATGTGGCATATTACAAAAGAACCTATAGGTTCATTTTGTTTTGTTGAAATTGTAAACATTTCTTATATAACATATACTATTTATTATTACTTTTTTTTTGTCACTTTCTATTTGAGTAAAATCACTAGGCCAAGTAACCTAAAATAAGCTAGTTATGACAGAACCGAGAGTGAGCTCACCTAGTCATGCATGAGCTTGCATACACCATGGTAAGTGTCACGGAACCCCGAGCACCGACCCCTTACAGTAAGCCCATATGCATGACTACATGAGCTCAAGGTTTTGGTGGGCTATCACACATGGTAAAGGATGCTCGAGGCATGGTTGAAAAGCTATTTGTCAATTTTCTAAGCATGGGTATGGCTTTATCCCCTATTTTCCACTCCTTCAATGAATGCAAGCAATGAAATACTATATCCTTCAATTGAGACAACCTTTATCCAAACAAATCGTCTTTTTCCCAACAAAACATTATCCTATAACGAAAGAACTTGAAGGTTATTAAGTTTCCCCAACGTCACAAGTGGGTCGTCCTTCAACATGACGAGGTTTGTCAGGAGGCATTGATTACTGACTTTAGGGAGTCTTTCTAATTTTGCATTTAAAAGAAGAACTTAAAGGTGTGTATGATGGGACGCTACAAGTATTGAGCTTGGTATTTTATAGTCAAACTCTATTGTTAAAACCAATTCAACGAGGTTGTTTAGGTTACCACGAAAGACTATCAACCCCTTTCCATAAGAGTTGCTGGCACCATAAATCAGCAATATCCTCAAATTAGTCATCTCCTCTAATCCCTTATATAGCCATTTACCTATTTTAATGTATCATAGAGTATGGAGATTTAGCAAGCTGCTAGTTGATATTTGCCCTTTGATTGAGCGGGAACGATATTCCATTTACCTCAGATTACTTTGTATTTTCCATATTTCACATGATAGCGTAGTGGTAGTAGAATAATCATTCTGAATTTGAAGTGTTTGCAAATTGATGAGTTCACCAATGGAAAAACTATTTGATAATTTGAAAAACAAGGACTAATAAAAATATTAAAATAGGGACTAATAAATAACTTGATTGAGTTATACACTCCATAAAAGTGAAGCTCATATTTGCGGCAATGCTTAATGAATCACTTGTATTTATTTATATATCATATGATTAAAAATCAATTTTAAATATTATAGAAAATGATTTATCTCAAAGAAAATAAATTATAGGTGTGTGACATATTACAAAAGAACCTATGAGTTCATGTCATTTTGTTAAAATTCTAAACATTTCTTAATTTTTTCAAAATATACCTTGTATATCTTTATTTTTGATACAATATTATTTTTTTATTATTTTATTTATTTTATCATGTATTTTATCACTTTTTATTTAAGTGAAATCACTAGGCCAAGTAGCCTAAAGTGAACTAGTTAAAAAATGACTGAGGGTGAGCTCACTTAGCCATGTATGGGCTTACACGCACCACGATAAGCTTATAAGCTTGAGCTCAAGATTTTGATGGGCCATTACAAATGGTAGAGGAGGTTCGAGGCATGGCTGAAAAGCCATTTGATATAGCCTAATTGATTTTTTATCGCCTAAGGAATTAGGAATAATTGACAAGATGGAAGAGAGGGCTCTTTACCTCCTAATCTAAATTTCACACAGTTGTCATAACCCCTACAAGGGCATCAATAGAAATGCTAAGGATAAGAAGTCATTGTCATAGGAGCAGAGTTTGGTGTGAGCTGAAGTCAACCCTTGCTTCCGATGTCAAGTTCAGTAGGGGACAAGGAAGTTTTTAATGACTCTTTTTGTTTACATTCTGAGCCCACTAATTGTGTGGAAACAACTCTAACTTCATCATTAGAGAGGATTGAAGATGAAGAAGCTAATACAGTAGATATGCAAAAATTGGAAATGAAATAGAACGGTGCCCAAGACCCATAGGGCTCCATAATACTGGACAAGGTCTAACCTGGAGCTTGAAAAAAAAAATTCTCATAAAGAAATCATAGCATACCCTCAAGATCCCATAAAAAAGGGAGATTGAACTTGGATCATTAGAGAGGATAACTTTTGAACCTTGTTCCACAAATTTATAAGGCAATTTCCTTTCTTAACTGTTTGTAATTTTCTTTTTTCCCTTGATCTTTTCATATTGTTCTCATAAAATTATTACTTAGAATTGCAGAGATGTTCTAAAACAGGTTACCTTAAATCAAGGTTGTGGGCTTATGAAGAAACATAATCTCGTGGTGACTTGCCTAGTTGAAGCCAGGGCAAATGAATTTAGAAATAATTCTATTATGTTATAGATTTAATAAAAATTGGCTTTGGGTGGTAATTTTTATAGATGGTCTATCTAGTGGCATCATCACTCTGTAGAGCCATTATGTTGGCATGGTGAGCCCCCTGGTTATTTCAATCGGTACTTCATCTAATAATTTTTATAAGTTTTTCCGATGCACGGATTTTGATAGAAAACCAAAGCGCACTAATTCAGTATCTTTGCGCGTGATTTTCCAGTCATGATTTACAACAGGAGCTTCAAAGAACTGTTCAATGGATATATAAGGGTCACATAAGACCGACCTTGTAGACAAGAGTGCAGCCACTGCTTAACCCATCCTTTCAGTGTGGACCATTCAAAGAAACAGCTAACCGCTTGCTTGGTACCAAGTGGTTGGTTGGCAAAGAATAATAAGCAAAAAGCAACTAAGTTTTTTTTTTTCAACACATAGTTGGGAGATGCTGCTGCTGCTGGATGTCATGGTTCCGGTCCATACTTTATGATGGCTAGAGCACTAATGTTTAGAAAAATATGTGGAGAGAATTCTTGGGTATTTCTAAACTTAATCTCCCTTGGTTAGTTGTTAGTGATTTTAACTCTATTTTATCCTCTGTTGAGTATGGAGGAAACCCTTTTACTTATTGCTCTTATAATATTAGTTGCTTAAATAATTTTATTTTTTTAATAATTTACTTGACATTGGACATGCTTGTTTTGTTTTTTACTTGGTGCAATCGACTAATAAGTTTCCCACAAGTGGGCTAAATTAGATAGGTTTTTTCAACTAATGTTCATGGAATTCTAGCTTTAATTCTTATATTGTTTTGCATCTTCTTCATGTTTCTTCAAATAATTCTCCTTTGCTCCTAGTTGCTTCTTCTCATTCTTATAGAAAAATAGGACTTTTATATTTAAAAATTATTGGGTAGATCATGTTAGCTGCCATGGGGATGTGTTTTATTTTTGAAATTTTAACCATCATTTTTCTCATATGCATGGGTTTTCCCATCTTCTTGCTAGAACTAGGAAAAATCTCATAGATTAGAGAATTAAGGATTTGAATTCCTTGGAGGAAGAGATTAGTAAGACTAATAACATGATTAGTGAAGAGACTAACATGTCAAGGCATAACTCTCAAGACAACAGTGATCATCTTAGGACTCTTTATAATAATTACGATGTGTTGCCTAGAAAGAACATTATCAAATGGGATAAGAGAGCTAGATTGTTGTGGGTCCAAAATGATGATAATAACACTAATTTTTTCACAATTTTGCCCTCATTCATATGTTTAATAGTACCATTTTTTTTTTTATTACTGATCATCACCAATCTAATTTATTCTGCCTTTTCATTAGGATAGGTTTTTTTTTATATATTCGTATTCTATATTTCATCAAACTCCTATATTGTTGCTGCTACGTAGCTCCTTATTTATGTGGGAGCCATAAATGTCTTAATTATAATTGTTGTAATGTTCATAAGTGGTTCAAAATATTCTAATGATTCCCATCTTTGGACCATTGGGAATGGGATCACTTCAGTGGTTTGTACAAGTATTTTTTTCATTAATTACTACTATCCCATATAAGGTACTATGCATCAAGCGTTATAAAGAGTTGTTTCCTCAAATATTACTGTAAAAGGTAGCAACAATCTAGGCTACTATATTTTCCTAATCTTGTCCTTGCACTACATCCAAATTTAAGAACTATCTCTTTTATTGATTGTGATTTTTTTAGTACAAACATTCTAAATATGAAGTTTTTCAAACTCTTTTATCTCTTCCATTAGGTAAAATTAAGCCTAGGTCTAGATAGTTTCAACTTTGAGTTTTACAAGTTTTTTTTTAGAATGTTGTAGGAGATAGATTATTTTCTATTATATATATATTACTTTCTTCTATTTCAAATTCCTGGGGTCATACTCATGTGGCTTTGATCCCTAAAAAGGACAAGTGTAAATATGTTAGTGACTTTCATACTATTTCATTCTACAATGTTAGCTACAAAATTATTGTAAAAATTTTAACTAGCAAACTGAGAATTATGTTGCCTAAGCTAATTGATAAGAAGCAATGTAATTTTATTAAAGACCATATTCCAATAGATAATATTATATGCATGTAGAAAATAATGCATTCTTTTAGAGACCCCTAAGGATGTTAATGGAGGTAGATATTGAAAAAGCCTATGATAGTCTTAGTTGAAACTTATTTTTGCCACCATTTATAAATGAGTTTCCCCATGCAATGGATGTTTTGGATCAAACTTTCATTAGTATTGTTACTTAATTTTACACTTTTGATCAATGGCCAACCTTCCCAAAAAATTAGACCTACTAGAGGCCTGAGACAAGGGACCCCTCTCACCCTACCTTTTCATTTTAGTTACTTAAACTCTCACTTCTATGCACAATTATGCAATGAGACTCCACATGATTATTGGTTTCAATAATAACCTGCCTTGTAATTTCAACCATTTAATGTATACCGATGATTTGGTTATTATTACTAAAGCCTTCGGAAAGATGACCTACAATTGCGAGACTTTTATTTCAATTTATCCCTCTTTCACATGGAAAAATCCTAATATTTCCAAATCTATTATTTTCTTCCCCAATTGGTTTAATGAAAGGGTTGCTAAAAGTTTTAGTAATATTCTCAAATTCAAAATTAGCAACCACCTTTATGCTTATCTTGGTATTTCCATTTCCCTTAAAAAACTTCATGTTTCCCTTCAAGGACATGATTAGTAAAGCTAATAGTAAATTTTTTTTATTGGAGTCGCCATTTTCTATTAGAAGCTGGTAAGATTATTTTGATCAACAACATTGTCATGTCGATTTCTCAATACTATCTTTTCAATTATCATTTTCTTAACTCGATCATTAAACCCATATTTTAACAAATGGCTAGGAAATTCTTATGGTATGAGGGGGCAATTGCAGCAGCATCCATCTAAAAGGGTGGAGCATAAAAACTCTTTATAAGACCGTATCTAGAATTTAAAAATTGTTAATAAGGCTCTAATGATTAAGAATGCATTTTACTACCTTCATGAAAGTCCAATTATTTGGGTATATATTATCACTGATATATATATATATATATATGCATGGAGTCATCAACTATTAGTCTTATACTATCCCTTTAAAATGATCTTAGTTCTACAGGGTTTTATACATCACCATTAACTACGTCAAGCCTCAACTATAGGTGAAGTCTATCAACTCTAGTGATATGTCCATTATAAAAGACTCTTGGTGTTTTGAAATTCCTCTAAGCTTAAAACCAACATTCTTAAATATGGATATTGATGATGATTCCCTGCATATCTCTGGTTTTATTTCTGAGTCTATATGAAACTATGAGTCTCTCATAACCATGTTGAGTACCAACCTTAATTCTCTTGTGGTGAACATTGGAAGCATTAGCCCAGAGGACAAACACCACTTGGTATGGTTCTTAGTTTTCAACATTAACAAAGTCTCTACTTCGGCCTAC
The DNA here is from genome assembly GCF_009730915.1 of Dioscorea cayenensis subsp. rotundata. Taxonomy (NCBI): domain Eukaryota; kingdom Viridiplantae; phylum Streptophyta; class Magnoliopsida; order Dioscoreales; family Dioscoreaceae; genus Dioscorea; species Dioscorea cayenensis. The sequence continues at coordinate 4,750,796 of NC_052471.1, read as the reverse complement.
AATTTTCTCAATAGTAAAGATAAAATTGGTTATTATTCGCGCGGGGGAGGGGGAGGGGGATGGGTACAGGAAAACCCCTTAGAATCTTAATACGTCTTTAGAGTTAAATTTTTTAACTGGTTGGCTTTGCATGGTAAGATCAAAACTTTTTTATATATATATTTTATATTCTTTGAAAATAGGGAAAGAAGATGCGTGTGTTCTATATGGTTCAAGTAAAGAAGATGTTGAAAATCTCTTCTTTCTTTGTTCCAAATTCCAAATGCTTAAAGCCAAGGTGGATGCTCTTATAGGTTGCTATATTAGTATGTGGGGTGCTTACCATGGGGCTTGGTTGGATTATTCTAGTGCTTACTAGGTTACTATATTATTGTAACTCTTGTATGGGAAGTATAAAATACAATGTGTAATGTTATCTTTGTTGGAGCTATGGCTTCAATACAACCAAACCTAAATCATAGGTTTTGTTTTAAAATACCTTAGCCTGCAGACCCATCACATCCTCTCCCTAAAAAGCCACAACATTTCACATCGTAGCTTATAAAATATTTCATTCCTTTATTAACTAGTTTGTATCCGTTGATGCCATCCTTTGTGCTCCTTATAGCCGTTGGATTAACTTATATATAGAGAGTGATATGAGCAGCTGAAGAACTTGATCATCATTCTTCTTCTTCAAAAACAAAACTTGCAAGCTGTGAGATTAAAAAGAAGCTTTGTTTTTCTTTTCTCATCATCTTCATCCCTTGAATCTTCATCATCGCTTGAATCTTCTGGGTGCACTTGGATTATTTCTCATCGCCGAACATGCTAGGCGGGGAGTGTCTTCTACCTTGGGTTAGCGTATTCCTAGCGTTTGGAATGAGGCCGTAGAAACCCGCACGAGGAGGCCAATTCAGCGTTAGGGCAGTGCTCCGGCACGCCTATCCCAGGCTGGAGAATTTTAACTCTTTTATACTTGTTGAATGCTTAAATACATACTTGAGTATATCTTGAATACATGCTAAATACAGAGTTTTTTCTTACATTCTAACGCTGAATTGATACTCTTATAGTAGATCTGCATTCTTTGTATTGTAATTGTTTTGCGCTTGTTCTAAATCATCTATATCCTGTCAGCGTATACTGCTACAGTACTATACTTCGTATTCATATTTAGCTACAGTGATATGTTTTAGTCATACTACTGTTGTGGTTAAAATATTTACAACTTAGATATTTGTTCTTGTCTTAGGAAACTATATATAGTGTATTGTATTTTGTCAATATATTTCTAGCATATCATATTTCTACAAGTATAATCCTACATATTCTATTTTGTGAGTGTAACACTGTAAACTATATTTATATCATCATATTTTGTTATATTGTACCTATGCAAGTAAATTTCTGAATATCATATCCTGACTATATATTGCTATAGTACATATATTGCTACAATACAATGTATTTCTATAGTATTTCCTGAGTGCTGAATTCTGCTTGTTTAAATTGCTACTATTTAATTTTTGTATTCTCTGTTTTTCTTAAAAAAAAAACCTGAAATTTGCTTGTGTCACATTAGTAGACCTTGAACCTGATTAACATACATTACACACACATGAATGCACAATCTGATAATTCGTGTAAACCTGTTAAGTTTGACGGTAAGGTGAACTTTAGAAGGTGGAAACATCAGGCTGAATTTTGGTTATACACCTTAGGAGTATCCTCAACCCTTACCCTATCATCTGATTCTGATTCCTCTGATCTTGATCCTAGTGGACTTCGCCGATTATCCATCTCAACTGTAGACCAAACCTCTAGCTCCTCAGCTCATAGTAGAACTCCTGAAGAGATCGATTTCCACTGTCGCCATAGAATTCTTAGCATTCTTTCTGATCGTCTTTATGACAAATACTTTGATTATAAGACTGCTAAGGATATATGGAGTACCCTAGAAAAGGAGTATGGCCCTGATAATGCTACTAGGATTAGCCACCTGAGCATAGAGTTTGAGAACTACAAGATGGTAGATGGGGTAGAGATGGGAGAACAGATTCATACCTTTCAGGACTACCTTAGTGCCATAGAGAAGTGTGGTACCGTGTACAATGAGAGCCACATTGTGTCCATTCTCCTGAACAAGCTACCATCTTCTTGGTCAGGCTTTGCAAATGGACTTAGACACAAGATTGATTCCTTGGACCTTGTAGGAGTTTACAACACCATTAGAATTGAGGAAGCCAACCGAATTTTCTCTAAGGGTGTAGATTCTCATAAAGATCGAGTTTATCTAGCTGAACATAGTGGTAACCCAAATAGTTCTAAAAGCTCTAGGAATTCCCACTCTTTTGATAGAGGTCGCCAGTTTTCCCTAAAGGGAAAACCTTTAAGGCCAAGGGCAAGCCAACCCATTTTCGTTCTCAAAATTCTCAGCAACCCAAAACTTCTGCTCCTAAACCTTATGAGAAAAGTCCTAAACACTATTTTGTTTGTGGTAGGAAAAACCATGTTGCTCGTGATTGCTTCTTCCATAAGACTAAACCTGTCAAGACAAATTCCGGTCCACCCAAACCGCAAGTAAATGTGCTTGAGATGTGTGAACCCTCCTCTGGGACTTTATTTAGGTCTCAAATGGAGGATGTGTGACTCTTGGAAATGGCTCAGTAGCACACGTGTTAGGGAGAGGACGGATTGATTTGAAGAAGACATCTGGGAAAGTTCTCACTCTGTTAGACGTTCAGCATGTACCCGATATTAGGAAAAATCTGATCAGTGGTTCCTTTTGATTCAGTCTAGTTATAAGATTGTACTTGAGTCAAACCGTCTTGTAATCTCCAGGAGTAATCTTTTTGTTGGTAAAGGTTTTGTATCCGGTGGTTTATTCAAACTTAATGTATGTGGACCTTTTGATTTATCTTTTAATGAAAGTTTTGATTATTCTTGTTCTTCATCTACTATCTTGAATGTTGAATCTTGTGATCTTTGGCATGGAAGATTGGGTCATGTGAACTTTGGATCCATTAGAAGGTTGATGAACCTTGAACTGATTCCTAAATCCAAGATTGATCTAGGTTCTAAATGTCAGATCTGTGTTCAAGCCAAATTACCCAAGAAACCTTTCCATCGTATTCACCGTAATTCTGAACTGCTTGATTTGATCCACAGTGATATTTGTGATTCTTGTAGACCTCCTACCAGAGCGGGAAACCATTACTTCATTACCTTTATCGATGGTCATTCCCGATTCTGTTATACCTACCTGATCAAATCCAAAGATGAAGCCCATAGCAAGTTCATGATTTTTAAAACCGAAGCTGAGAACCAGCTAGGTAAGACCATTAAAGTTCTTAGAACTGATAGAGGTGGAGAGTATACTTCTAATGCTATGTCTTCATTCTGTGAACAGAATGGGATTGTGCATGAGTTTACTGCTCGTTACACTCCTGAGCTAATGGGGTTGCTGAAAGGAAAAACAGGACATTGATGGACATGGTAAATGCCATGCTATTAAGTTCTGGTGTACCTGAGAACTTGTGGGGGGAGGCTTTGCTCTCAGCTTGTTTTATCTTGAATAGGATTCTTTTTAAGGACCATAGCATAACACCCTATGAACTTTGGAAAGGAAGAGCCCCACAGCTCAACTACTTCAAAGTGTGGGGGTGTCTAGCTAAAGTCAAGATCCCTGATCTTAGAACTCGGAAGATAGGCCCTAAAACCCTAGATACAGTGTTTGTAGGGTATGCTTTAGATAGCAATGTTGGGAGATTCCTAGTTATTAACTCAGAGGTGAGTAAAATAGCTAGAAACACCATCATTGAAGCTAGAGATGATGTTTACTTTGAGAACATCTTACCTCTGAGATCAACCTCCAACCCCTCTCCTTCTATACCTCTGATCTCTAGCTCTACGTCTAGATCAATTCCTATTCATGTACAAGAACCTAGAAGCAGCAAAAGAGGTAGAGTGGAAAGGAACCTAGGTGATGATTCTGTCACCTTCATGATTGAGGATACTCCTACTACTTATCAGGAGGCTATGGCTTCTGTTGATTCAGTGTTTTGGGAAGAAGCTGTAGATGATGAGTATCACTCAATCATGAGTAACCAGACTTGGATTCTTACTTCTCTGCCTCCTGGAAGTAAACCTTTAGGCTGTAAATGGGTCTTTAGGAAAAAGTTGAGACCTGATGGATCCATTGAAAAGTTTAAGGTCAGGTTAGTTGCAAAAAGGTTCAGACAGAAAGAGGAACTTGATTACTTTGACACCTACTCACCAGTTGCTCGCACCACTACCATTGGGATTCTTGTAGCACTTTGCTCTGCTTTCAGTCTTGAAATCCATCAAATGGACGTAAAGACTGCTTTCCTAAATGGTGATTTAGAGGAAGAAATTTACATGGAGCAACCTGAAGGCTTTGTTATCTCCAGACAAGAGCACAAGGTTTGCAAACTTGTAAAATCTCATTATGGACTGAAGCAAGCCCCAAAGCAGTGGCATGCCAAGTTTGACTCTACAATCATCTCTTATGGATTTGTTGTAAACAACTATGACAGGTGTGTTTACAGTAAATTAGTAGATGGCAAATGTGTTATTGTGTGTTTGTATGTTGATGATTTGCTTATCTTTGCTTCTAATCTTGATCTTATTTGTGATGTCAAGAACTTCCTGAGCAGTAAGTTTGATATGAAAGATTTAGGAGAAGCTGATGTTATCCTAGGAATCAAGCTTACGAGATCAGTATATGGCATCACTTTATCCCAATCTTATTACACTGAGAAAGTGTTGGAGAAATACGGATATCTGGATTATAAACTGTTGCTACACCTTTTGATCCCAGTGTACAACTTAAGAAGAGCAAAGGTGATATGTGAATCAGGATCTCTATGCTCAGATCATAGGATCCCTGATGTATCTGTCAAACAGAACTAGACCTGGCATTGCGTATTCTATATCTAGACTGAGTAGATATACCAGTAACCCAAATCTAGAACACTGGTTTGCTCTTGAGAGGGTTCTCAGATTCCTAAAAGGTTCTATTTTTTTTTGGACTGAGGTACTCTGGATTCCCTAGTGTGGTAGAAGGATATACAGATGCCAACTGGATATCTGACTTGGTAGATCTTAAATCAACCTCAGGCCAAGTATTCTTACTTGGTGGAGGAGCTATCCAATGGAAATCTGCTAAACAGAAGCTCAATGCTAGGAGTACCATGGAAGCTGAATTGATTGAGCTTGATTCTACATGTACAGAGGCTGAGTGGATTAGAAATTTACTTTCTGAGATTCCTGTTATGTCTTCTCCTATGCCTCCTATTTATATACATTGTGATTCTAAATCTGCTATTGAACTGTGCAAGCGTGAAAGTACTAACGATAAAATGAACAGGCATATGCGGATCCGCCACAAGTCAGTATGGAGACATCTTAAGCATAACGTTGTGAGCATTGATTACATAAAGTCAGAGCTAAACTTAGTAGATTGCTTGACTAAAGGCTTATCGAGACAAATGATAGCCGAGGCGTTGAGGGGAATGGGGCTAAGCCCATAAAGGTCAATAACAATGATGACCCTACTTCTTTGAATGGAGATCCCAGGATAGAAGTTCAAGGGGAAGCTATTGATTGGTTGACTGGGAGAGCACCCTATGCATATTTGAGATATGTATAGTATAACTCCATTCCTATGACGTGTGCTCTCATGTAGTGGTGTAAAGGTTGAGCATAGCTCTTAATGAGATCAAAGGCTGGTTAAGCGAGATATTACACTACAAATATCTCTAGAGATCTCACCTATATGTTGATAGCTGTCAGGCCGCAGCTATGAGAGTCAACGGGTTAACTCTCTAATAATCTCCATGAAATGATATCGAGCGCATGGCCACTAGCGCGCCAACCCTGTTTATCCAAGTGCAATCACTAGATTGTCATTAAAGTTGAATTCTGATTCAAGGAGCTGTAGTTCAAGACTCAGTTCACTACTGTCTCTATCAGTTGGAAACTCTAATGAAAAGTTAAGGTTCAAGTCTTCAAAGATACCTTAGCTTGATCTAGTGAAACCTATGATTCAGGCTTTGTTCATCGCTTCTTTTCCTTTTGATCATTTTATTATCTTGTTGAATTATTCTTTGATGTTGATCGTATTTAGGTTATGGTTGTAATGGGGGATTGTTGGAGCTATGACTTCAATACAACCAAACCTAAATCATAGGTTTTGTTTTAAAATACCTTAGCCTGCAGACCCATCACATCCTCTCCCTAAAAAGCCACAACATTTCACATCGTAGCTTATAAAATATTTCATTCCTTTATTAACTAGTTTGTATCCGTTGATGCCATCCTTTGTAGACATGGCCACGGTTCAGGAACCGCCGGTTACGGTTCCTGAACCGCCGGTTCCGGTTCAAGGAAACCTTGAACCGGAACCGAACCGCCTAGGCAAGGTTCTTGGCGGTTGGGTTCCGGTTCGGTTTCGGTTCTGGTTCGGGCGGTTTGGTTCAATGGTTCCGGTTTGACGGTTCATACGGTTCGGTTTTTTTTTAACTAAATAATTCAATAATTCAAATTAATTAACACAAAAATACAAGAATTAATTTAATACTAATATAAGATAGTAGGTTAAGTTAGTAGGTATACGGTACACCCAAGGTTTCAATGTTTTATTTATTTTGTTGTTATTATTTTTAATGTTCATGTATGTTATTTGTTTTTCTTTAGGAATTATTTTTATTTTTTTTCCTTTTTCTTTTTGATTTCTAGTATACTTATATAAGTTGCATAGTTTACAAATTGAAAATCTTGGGAGTTTTATCTATATATATATATATATATCTCTTTAAATGATCAACAAAATCAGGCAAATTGATATATATACACATATATATATATTCATGTTTATTTTATTTTATTTATTTATATATTTTTTTAATGATTCAAATGTTTTACATGAGAGCATTTTACTCAGTATATTTTCATTTATATAAAATAAATATAATTTAATATGAACTATGTTAATTTTGTAAGTTTCAAAACGGAAGATATATAAAGTCTAGTCTTTGTTTTTTATATTAAATTATAAAAATAATATGGAAATCTACTAAAGAATTGAATATTTAAGTACTTCTCGTTAATTAAATTGTTTTAATAAATCCATATTTAATTTGTAACTAATAATTTGTGGCATAATCAATTAATTATAACTTATCCTCTTGCATGAGTAACAAAGTTTCGCATGGCACTGTACATATAAATTGTACAAATGTCACAAATAAGACCTAATCGGCTAATCAAGTATTCAGAATCAGACCTAATCAATAATCAATTTGGTTAATATCTTTAATTAATTATTTAAAATATTTTTAAACATGCAATTACTTAATTAATTACTAATTACTGATATTAACAAAATAAAAACCTAATCATAAATGACGTTATTTATATAGTATGACATTATTCATATTATATTTATATAATATAATATGAACTTTTGTTTTGAACCTTTGGTTGAACCGTTTGTGGAACTGCCGGTTGAACCGCATATGGAACCGCCGGTTCCACGGTTTTTAAATTTTGAAACCGGAACTGAACCTTGTATGAAGGTTCCGGTTACGGTTTTTCCGGTTCCGATTTCGGTTTTTGGCGGTTCGGTTCCACGGTTTCGGTTCAAAATGGCCACGTCTAATCCTTTGTGCTCCTTATAGCCGTTGGATTAACTTATATATAGAGTGATATGAGCAGCTGAAGAACTTAATCATCATTCTTCTTCTTCAAAAACAAAACCTGCAAGCTGTGAGATTAAAAAGAAGCTTTGTTTTTCTTTTCTCATCATCTTCATCCCTTGAATCTTCATCGTCGCTTGAATCTTCTGGGTGCACTTGGATTATTTCTCATCGCCGAACGTGCTAGGCGGGGAGTGTCTTCTACCTTGGGTTAGCGTATCCTAGTGTTTGGAGTGAGGCCGTAGAAACCCGCACGAGGGGGCTAATTCAGCGTTAGGGCAGTACTCCGGCACGCTTATCCCAGGCTGAAGAATTCTAACTCTTTTATACTTGTTGAATGCTTTTAAATACATGCTTGAGTATATCTTGAATACATGCTAAATACAGAGTTTTCCTTACAATCTTTAAAGGAACTCAACCAGATTTGCATCTGATAGCTTGGAAAAATAGTTGATCATGTGAAGAAATATGACTCTATTGCAAAAAATCTGATGATTACTTTATTTAAAAGTAGTAGTTTTAATGCTTTCCCATTCTATAATATATTTACAGATGCTTCTTGGAATGCCTTAACCCAAGAAAATGGAGCATGGTTTTTCATCTCAAATTCTAATTATAATATAATTGTGGCAAGAGGCTGTAAAATAGAAGCTGAGTGTAGCTTGAAGGCAAAAGTTCAAGCAATATAGGACATGAGTCTTAAACAAGCAACAAATTGGTAATTAGAAGTGGTCAATGTTTTTATAGACTATGCATTTGAAGTATTTAATCAAGGTTGCTCAGAGAACACATTGAGAATTTATCATAAAATCTCAAGCTTACGTCAATTAAAAGCTAAGATGAAAGCTCTACATGTAGAGATATCCAAAGAAAATAAAAATAATTAACAGACAAAACGTGCATCACATGGTAAATTATTTTTGGAGATGCCCTCGTTCCACAAATGTATGAAGCTTCCAAAGCGGCTTATAAAGACTATTTAAACCATGGGATTTGTTTTTTAAGATTGTTTTTTTTTTCCTCATGGTGTTATGATTATTCATAAAGGCATCTATTGAGTTTGTTTGGATTTTTTATGTTTGATTTCCTTCTTTTTACTATATCAGCAATATTGTAGCTCTTTTTAACTTAAATTAAAACTTGCTAGGCCATCATAAAAAGGAGGATGATAGAGATAAGGTTAGTGGTAATTTTGTAAAAAAAAAACATTCTAGACTAAAAACAATTTTTTTTAAATATAAAGACTTTTATCATGTTATTAAACTCAAAACAATATGTTAATCATATTAAAAAAATCTCGAAAGAGACTTGTTTTATTTATTTATTTATTTATTTATTTGAAAATCATATCATCTCTTATTTTATTCTTAGTTAATGTTTTTTTAAAATAAATTCTATATATATTTTTTTAATTTAAACACACTACAAACTTAATGAAATGTTTGGTTGCTCAAATTTCTTCAATTAATAGATAATACAAGATTTCAGACTCCATTAAAAAATAAATAAATTTTGCTCAAACATACATCGACTTGGATATACATGGTCTCATTTCATAATTTTTTTAATTTTTTTAATTTTTTGCTTGGAAGTTATTATTTTTATTAATTTTTTTATTTTTTTAATGTTTGCAAATTTTATATCGAAAAAGATATCTACATGACTACAAAGCTCATATGTTGTGTTTTCACTATAAATTTTTTTTCCGTCATAAAATGATTAAATTATTATTATTATTATTATTATTATTATTATTATTATTATTATTATTAAATTAATTTAAAATTCTAAATATGTCTATTTCCAAATCAACCCGTTAAAATGGGCCCAACCAAGCTTGAGGTCAGCCCAAGTAGCTCAAGTTATTTATTTAAATATAATCAATCACTTGAATATAATATCAATTATATATTTTTGCGATGCAAATGAAAACCACTAATAATAAATAATGAACAATCAATGGGCATTGTTTAATATAATTAGATTATTTGATCATGCCATCCTCTATTATAATATTATTATTACTTAACTCATGTATTTATTATTACTCATCAATACTCAAATAATAATGATAATAACTAATCAAAACATAAACTTAATTTTAAAATCTGCAAACCAAATTTTGGCCAAAGTGCGATGCAGTGTCAAAGATTCACCTTGCAACTGTTTCGCAGGTGTCACTAATATTAGTCTATTCTTGTTAAGTCTTGCTTCACATCAATGGATTATATGACATACTCTCTATTGTTAATCTATCATGTTTCACTTAATTTTTCTATTAATCATTTTTTCAATAATTTTAAAAACTATTATTAATTTATTTTTTATTAAAAGATTATATATAATATATAATTTTGGATTAGTAATATTCGTCACATAGTAAAAAGTTTAAGTATGAGAATTTCATTATTCACGTTTAAAATTTGTTAAGTACAATAGTGGTAACAAGTTTCTAATTGTGGGTGTTAGTTAACAGCCCCAAATCCATGTGATCGAGTAAGGACTCATGACCGTATGTACAATTTTGTTAGATGTGCACACGTTTAACATGTCTATATATATATATATATATATATATATATAACTTTAGCAAGAATTTTAGTTTCCCTTGAAGAAAATCTATTTGAAAGCAATCTAAACAAAGTGTATAAAGAAAAAATCAAGCATAGTAATAAAAAAAAGAAACACATAAATAAAAGTACATACCATTTGAGAGAGAGGACTTCTTTGCACAATCAGAGGCCATGAATTGGGAAGCCATAAAACAAGGGAAACAGCACTGCCAAATGCCAAAGCACAAAAACAAGAAATGACACCTTCAAAGTGTTTAAAAGAAAAGCTTGAAAAAAAAGGAAAAGAAAGGTGGAGGTGGTGCACTTCTTTTTTATATTATGAGAAGAAAAGGAAAAGAGATGATGATGGAACTCTTAAGTTTTAGAGTAGTATATATAAAGAGCTTTTTAAGATGATAGACTAGAATTAGCTAAGTTTGGTTACAAGGCTCTTATCATTGAGTTTGGTGAGAGAGAGAGAGAGAGAGAGAGAGAGAGAGAGAGAGAGAGAGAGAGAGAGAGAGAGAGAGAGAGAGAGAGAGAGAAGTAACTTAAAGTTTGCCCATTGTTTTGGTGTTTTGTGTTGTTGGATTTAAGCATTTGTAGTTATCCAACTTTGGAGAGAATCAAATTAGTGTTTTGGATGAGTTTGATTATGCTTTTACAGTAAAAATACAAAAAGAAGGTGTTGGGAGGATTCTTTTGATGATATCATCAATATTGACAAATTTAATAGTTTAAAATTAAATTGGCTAGGATCTTTTTTTGTGTGAGAAAATTACTCATGTAGGCCTCTAACAATCTATAATTACTAATATACCCTTCTAAATATCGAATTTGATTATATTTACACTTTCATAGACGAAGATGAATTTGTAAATTTTATCAAAATATAAAATATTTTTTCCCTGATTTTTTTTCTGTGTTTAAATGAATGAGGAGAAGTGGACAAAAATAGTTGAATTTAGTGTTTTTATAAAATGTTATAGTTAAATTTTTTTCCAAAGGTATTTAAAAAAATAAAAACGATTTGTGAGAGTATATAAACAAATATCATGTATATAGAGCTATATAATAAATTTTTTATTTTTGCAAAGCCACATAAAAAAAACCCCTTTTAAAGAAAATTCTTTTTAGGTAGTATTTGAATTGTTAACCTTCATATTTTCACAAGAGTTGAATTTTAAATAGATTTTTCCGTGAATTAATATTTTTGTTGAAACTATAATGATAAAACAAATAAAGGTTAACTTTTGTCCTTCAAATATTTAATTTTGGTAATAATGATGGCAAGACATGACTTGATAATGCTAAACATTATAAACAATTTTTTTTTTTTTTTGTTTTTAGTTTAGTTTAGTTTTTCTTTTAGTAGCATCGGATAAAACACTAAATTTTTAGTACAATAACCATATAAATTTATAAATAAACAAATGGATGTATTATCGAATCATATTGATTAAATGTACAGACATATTTATTCAATATTTATTCAAATAAAATCATAATAATTTAACGCATAAATATCTAATAAATTAAGTAATAACTAGGTAATTTACCATAAAAATGTTTAATTATAAATTCAAAATCCATTTTAAATTTTACAAATAATAATAATCCTCAAATTATTGGTATATAAAAAAATAACAAACGCATAAACATCTAATAAATTAATAAATATCTAATAAATTAAGTAATAACTAGGTAATTTACCATAAAAAAAAATATTTAATTATAAATTCAAAGTTCATTTTAATTTTTTGCAAATAATAATCATCCTCAAATTATTGGTATGTATAAAAAAAATAACACCAAGTAAAGAAACAGTTATGAATAAAAATTTCGAGTAAAATTATAATATTATGATAGCTTAGAAAATATGGCGAAGCGACAAAGATTATGTTATGATTTATTTGAAGGAAAGTAATGTCCTTGCTTGCCATTTGGACAAGCAATGTGATAGTCCAAGGGAAAAAAGAGCCAAATATTATTGGTATTATTATATAAGAAAATGATTAATGAAACAATGAAGTGGTTGTAATGAAACATCATGTCTTTTTGTTTACATTCCCAATTAATTTCATATAAATTAGAAGCAAATAAAAAACATTAATGAAATTTTGCTATTTTTTTATCCCAGAATTAAACTTTGTATATAAATATATAGTTGATAAATTTTCTTGCTTTGTATCGGAGTTTTTATTTTTTTAATTTTTATTTTAAATTTTAAGTGTTTTAAAACAATATTGTGTAAAAAAACATATTGAAAACTCTAATGCTGTGATTGAAGAATTTCTACAATGGAAACAATTTGGATATCTTTAGTTTTAAAAAAAATCTTGTAGACATTTATTACATAAACAAACAAATATGTAAAATTAAAAACTTTTAATTATTAATATCATATTTAATATATATAAAAAATTGATTAATTATTTGGTTTTTAATTATTTATTTTTAATTTAACAAATTGTAATAAATATTATATTACGTGTTATATATCATATAATTAAAAAATAGTTTATAATTCTAAAATAATATTTAAAAATATTTTTGATAACCTAGCATTTACTAAAATAACTAACAATTGAACCATTTAACTCACGAACCAAAGATTTAAAGGCTTTGATGCAAGTGGGGCAAAGGCAGAGAGGGGAATGAGATCTCTATCCCTATTCCCGCTTCCCATGGGGTGGAGATTCCCTGTCTCAAAATTTCCTGTAGAGGAGACATCCCCCCCACCCCTCCCGCACTTCTCCGCGGAATCGGGGAATCCACATTGTGGTACCCTGTCCTAATTTTTGGACCTTTTGCCCTTTTTTCGATTTTTGTGCATGTATTAGGGGCAAAATGAAAATTTTGCACTAGTGGCATCTTTGCATGATTGCATAGTGGGTTGTGTGTGAAAACTAGCCGAAAACCAGGGGCAAAACGGTCATTTGGACATTTTTTCTTTCTTTTTTTAGTATTGAGGGCATTGTGGTCATTTGAAATTGTTAAGGATAAGAGAGCAATGTGGCTCTCATCCCTTTCTCTCATTTCTCTTTTCCTTCTACGTTTTTCTTCTTGTTTTCCTTCTTCGGCCGAGCATCCAAAATTTCGAAAAAAAAAAATTTGTTGTCGAGTTGTTCAACAAATCAATACCCCTATTCCATTCCTCCCACTCTCTGGAGCTTGGTAAGGTTTCAATTCAAGGTTATTTCTTTGTATTTTCCTCGTATTTAATTGTTTTCGAAAATCCTTGAAACCCTAGAAATCAACCTTGGTTTGAGTTGTTTTTAGACTCAAATCAAAGCCCTCTATCTTGTGATTCATTTGTGGGTATGTTTGTGAAGAAATTTCACGATTTGGAGTTGTAAATCGTCGATTAACCATTGATTAAGGCCAGGTTTTACTGTAGCAAATTCGCGGATTACTGTAGCTATCTAAAAACACTGTAGCACCGGGAAAACTTGGCATTTCTTGTAATTCTTTGGTCCAAATCAAAGTCCTTCTTCCTAGGAACTCATTGGAACTTATTTTACTTTGACCTGAGGTCATTTGGGTCCAAAATGACGCCCTTATCCCCTAATACTTAGAGTTACATGTTCGACATGTAACCTTGCATTCGCATGCATTTTAGTTTCCGTTCTGGTGTTCATTAGTTTTACTTTGTTTCCCCTAATAATTGTTTTTGGGTTCATTAGAGTTGCATTCTTTGCAGGGAAAGACTTTGCATGCAATTATTTTACCTGCAAAATAACATTACAACGTTTGGTTATCCAAATCAAAATTGTAATTACTTTGCATGCAAACTTAATTCCCACGTTTGGTATGAACTTGTTTTCAATGTAAAATTAGGTTTATTCTCATTTTTGCCCTTAGTTGTTATAGTTACTAAATTTGGGTTTTTATTCAACTCTAATAATATTATTAACTTAGTCCAAATAATAATTAACCTATTCTTCATAAATTAAAAAAAAAAAATCAAATGGTTCTACTTAATATTTATTTAAGTAGAACCATTTGATTATCCACACTAGTTCACATTACTTTTGTTTTCAAAGTAGTTTTATTATCTACATCATATCTATTACTCAAGATTTTTCTATTACAACAACATAAATCTTAGGGAAAAAAAAGAAGATATATATGAAGTTCAATAAACCAATTTTTCAAAAAGAATGTATGAAATTCGCAAGCAAAAACCCTAAAAATGTTGATGAATTACATTGAATTTCATCAACTTTGTAAATATCAAAAAGGCATCCTTTTTCATTTGCATAAATTTTACCAAGTTAACAAAAATTAGCAAAATATGAAATTTATGAACATAAGAAAAAGGTTTGCACCATTATATCTACAATTAAATCCCATAAAAATAAAAATATATGTTATGCAAAACATGATAAAGAGACAAGAAATAATATTGTTAAAATAAGGAATTAATATTTTGATTTGAATGCTTCTACTTAATATTTATTTATATATCTCATATATTTTAAAAACTTTGATTCACTACAAATACAGAACAATTTTTCGTGGGAATTAAAAAAAAAACAATCGTGGACAAGTAAAATATATATGTCTCAAGTTCTTATCTTATCATGTTGGATTATTATTTCAACATAGATTTGATTTAATCAAAACAAAAAAATTCTCCAATAAAAAAATTTTTATCCAAACAAATATGAAATTTATTTATCTTTGATCCATTTAAAAATATGAATTTTTACACCAAGAAAAAAATTTAACAAAAAAATTTAACACAAAATAATCTAACAAACTTGAGAAAAAAATATTACCAGGATTTCTCCGATTCAGAAGTAGCGACAACTCTTCACCGAATTGGAAATATGATCGCATTAGGGTTTTTTCAAAGACAAAACAAACGAGAAAGAGTTTTATGTAATAAAGGGTAGTTTGGTAATTTGACAATTACCAAACTTTCCCATCCAACGGTGTAAACACTTTCACACCACCCCCCCGGTGAATCACTTTCCCTAGTCAAGTGAAAAGTGATTACAGGGAGACCATATTATTTTTAATAACCAAACGCTTGAAATAGATTCACCCCTCTTACTTTGCAGGGAAAGTAACAACTTTACATTATACCAAACGGGCCCTAGGTGGTGAAGCTTCCTCCCAGGGGAAGGAAATTGCCGACCTGTGAGAGCGTCTCAAGATGAGACGACGTGTTCAGTGAGTGGTTTAATTGTTAATTGCATAGATTTAATAAGAGTATGATAGTATTTCTTTATATGTTTTATATCATGAATTTGATGCTAAACCAGATTTCATTTGCTATATATATCTATATATCTATATATATATATATATATATATATATATATGGATATTTTGAGTATGGAGTTATTTTGGCAAAGATGATTCTAGTATACTTATACATATGTATTTTGAAAGATGCATGTTTATGTGTATATATATACGTATTTTACATGCAAAGGCAATATAGATTGATGTATATTTTCTGTATTTACACATCGTATGCTTGATTCCTCGAGTTGGAATTGGAAAGAATTGCATCGTGGTATTTGGATTTTTGATGGTTACATGGACATTAGTCCGCCACTATAGTGGATGGGTTCCACGTCCGGCCTAATGGGAGGCGGCGTGGTTAACCCTAGTTTACCTTGGTCAAGAGGTGTGCGGAGCCATTGAAAGGGGGTCTTTTATGTGAGAAACCCGGGGTCACCACACGGGGATCTCAATGGCCAACGTCAAGGTTATGAATACCTCGATGGCTATCAACCTAGTCGCGACGGCGGCTAAGTCAGAGAGTGTTTTCAGGCCAATGACTTGAGATTGGTTTTATTGTTCAGTTGTGCTAATATTGATATCATTTGTGGATTGTGATGAGGGGGCGAAGCCCAGTTGTCGTTCTTAGAATGGCAGTCTCTCACACATAATGATATTATTTTTGGAATGTGATGAGGGGCGAAGCCTAGCTGTCGCTCTTAGGAGGGCAGTCTCTCACGAATATTTATATCATTGTGGACTGTGATGAGGGGGCGAAGCCCAGCTGTCGCTCTTAGGATGGTAATCTCTCACAAAAAGATTTATATTTTCGTCGGAAAATTTGACTTACATGTATTATTTATAAATCATTATGGTATCTGTTACTCTATTGAATATTTGGAGCTACCTTGTTATAGTATTGTGGTAATTACTATTTGGAATGCTTTACTATTCTGTTATATCTATGCTGTCACCACTCACTGGATAACATTTGTTACTCAGTACTCTATGTTCTTCTTTCTCAGGTTGCGACGTTGGACTGGGTTGTGCTAGGCAGGCAGTGGGGTGACTTACTATTTTTCACATTGTTTAGGTTAGTGCAGTGTGCATGTAAATTTTATGGATGCACTAGACTCACTTTTTGTATATTTGTATTTTCTGGTTGTATTTGGAACCTGGCTGGTTCTGTAGTGGAGGTTGTTTCCCTCTTCAGTTCATTGTGGTAGCGGGTTTGTTTTGAGCCTTACGATGAGTAGGAGGTAGGATGCGGCAGGGTCCACTCCTTGTTGTCGTAGCGGTTGTCACGTGCCCGTCTAGGGTCGGGGCGTGACACACACTCTACCAAATTTTTTTTCTACAACATTACAAATGTAACACATCATATATGAAATTAAAAAAATAAACAAAATATTCCTCAAAATAAACATAATATAATGTATCGGAAACAATAAACTAATTATTACAAATATCATAAAATTTAAAAGTAGATTAAAAGTACAGATTCATTCCTAAAATGTTATACATACAAGTTGGGATTTCATTAAAGTTGATAAATATCTTATTTTATCTAATCTTAATTTTATTATAACATATTTATTTATAATAGAAAATAAAAAAATTTTGATTAAAATTTTAAGTAACACTACTTTTACTAAAAATCTAAAACATTATTAATAAATACCAAATATATATATTTTTTAAATCCAAATATTTAATAAATATAATATTATATTAATATTGATTTTTTTAATAAATAAAATTAAATATTATATATATATATATATATATATATAATATTTAATTTAAAAGCTAGGAAATCCCGACGGGGAGCAGGGCGGAGAATACATTCCCTATCCCCATCTCGGAAGTTGGGGAGGGGTTTTCTCACGGGGGAGAAGGGGGGTGGTTATTATGGGGAATCCCCGCCCCGTTGAGGAAGTTCTAGAGGGGAATGGACGTTCCCCGCCCTATTTGCATCCTAGTTCCAAACAATAGTTGATATACTTTTTTTCCTACAAAATAAAAATATTTTTTAATAATTATAATTGTTTGAAATGTCTAATTGAACATCCAATGCAAACAAATAAATTGAATTAAACATTTTTGGAAACTAATATCACATCTAATACAAAACAAATACTTAAATGTAAAAGGAAAAATTTTTAAAATATTTTAAAAACCTTCATTCAAACTCTCTCAAAACATATTATACAACTACCGTGTGTGTGTGTATATATAGAGAGTTTTATTCACAAGAATAACTTTTTAACCCGAAAGCTCAATTACTTTAAGGCCCAATTCGACAATTATCTCGTCGGCCCAATTATTTCCCAACAATATAAAGATAATATGAGATTTTTTTTGCATATATATTAATAAATGTTTCAAAAATTCATATTTAATTCCCTAATTATATAATTAAATAATCATATATGTATGCAAATATCTAAATAAAAAATTTCGTCTAACTTTTCAAATTAATAGTTACTACTAAAGAAAATAAAATAGTTGGGCTTTGGGCTGTGTTAGCACTATTCTACCAATATAGGCCCCAAAACGGCCCACTATATATTATTAATTATTTTTCTCAAATTCTATTTAATGAATAACCATGTTATAATTTCTTAAGTAAAATTTGACACCTTTTGTAAATAAAATTTTAAAAGGATGAGCGATCCGCTTTACAAAATGATATTTATAGTAATAAATAATATATGAGCAATGCTAGATTTCGTGAATGATGTGGATGTAAAGTTGACATCCACGTCATTTCTTCTTCCATAAATTTAAAATTCAAATTATATAAATCCTAAAGTCTAAAACTATAAACCATTGTAAAACACTGAATCTAAAACCCTAAAATCTTAAATTCAAGTAATATAACTCTATACCCATAATTCTAAAACATTAATCCCTAAATACCAAACTATATCATAAAGCCTAAACTCTAAATCTAAACTGTAAACCACAAAACTCTTAGGATTTATAGAGGAATTTCTAGTTTTTTATTACATGTTTATGGTTTAGATTTAATGGTTAAATCATGAGTATAAATTATTTTTTAAAAGAAAAAAGATGATCAAGGTCAAAAAAAAAAGAGTGACATGAATACTCACATAGCATTTGCATGTTTCGGAAAACATATTCTAAAAACTTTTAACATAAAATATCATTACTCATAATATATGACTTAAATTATTTGCACCGAAGCATAATAAACACTAATAACTTCTCATTTTATTTAATTGTTGGATAATTATCAATATTAAAAATCCATTACGGCTTAAAATAAACTCCAAAAGACTTAAAAATTAATTAATGCAAATATACAGTTAGGATCAAAGAGGAAAACACCAAATAAAATTCAAACATTTCCTTATAATAATTTTTTTATTAAATACAAATATAATAAAAATAAAATCAAAGTCATTAAAATCACTAAAAATAACTCACATAATATTAATTTTCCATTTACCCCCTTAACAAACCCAATAATTACATTTAAGCCCTCTGTGACCTCACACAGTTGACCCACATAATACTAATTTTCCATTTACTCCCTTAATAAAGCCAATAATTACATTTAAGCCCTCAGGGACACCACCATTCATCTCCTTCAATGCGTGAAGGGCCCCACAATCAAAACACGCATCTCAACGCATGGCAATCCGCAGGCCAAGAAAACCGGCGCCCTCGACGCCGAATATGTGATTATGCGAATATAAAAATATATTATTTTTTTGCAGATAAGTCCAAGAAGTAATTATTATTAGTTGTGGACAATTGTGCACAAACAACCAAAATTTAATTATGAGAATTTATTTGGGTTGGAACGAATTCGGGCTGAATGGCCTGGTCACACCGTCCTTCATATCATCATTCGTTCTGCTGGAACCTCACCATCATTCTCTTTTATTTTATTTTATTTATTTATTTAAATTTTCTGACAACACCCTTGAATTTTATGTATTTATTGTGGGGGACCAAAAGGGAATTTATGAGGATTTTGGGAAATTTGGGATTGAGGGACTGGAACGGAAGTTTGGGTAGGTTTTTACTGTTAACGTGTCATTCTTGATGGGGAAACCCGGTTGCGTGTGACGTTAACGGGTTCGGATGCTGACGAGGTTTTGCTTGTCCCGCCTGTTATGGTAATGCTTTGAGATTCGTGAACGATGGGCATTTATTATTATTATTGGATTAATTAAATTGAGTAATTTGGTTATTGTTCATATATATACATGGAAATGGTAATTTAGATATTATTATTATTGGATTAAAAAAATTGAGTAATTATGTTATTGTTCATATATATATATATGAAAATGATAATTTAGATACGTCCATAGGTTACTTTTCTCTATGAACTTTTTAATTACAATCATTGGATTATTATCCAATGGATGGTTTATTTATATAAATATATTGTATAACGCGTTTTGGTACTGTTTATTATGATCATAGTTACATGATTACTATCCAACAGCGTGAACGGACGTCTCTAGATTTTAAATCTAAAAGCATCCTTAGATTACCGGTCCTCATATATATATATATATATATATATATATATAATATAATATTTATCTAACATGAATGATAAAATAAAATTAATAATTTAGAATCTATCTAGCAATAAAATTATTGTAGTTTTATACTTAAAATTTTTTTGAAACTAAAACTTTTTTTTAAGGATTATATTAAAGAAGAAAATTGAGGAGGATATATATATATGTGTGTGTGTGTGTAATTGTGGGTATATACAATTTATAAAATAAAATTTCGGATTTTATAATATTTTTTTTAAAAAAAAATTGGTTATTGTGAAGAATTTTATTAATACATGTCAATTAGGAAGTGGAATTCATTGGTATGTGTGTGTGTTCAATTTTATTTTTTATCTATCATGTTATTATGATGAGAAACTTATAAAGTTAATTCAATTGTGTTTTTATCTTCCTTTTATCATGTTTCATCATTTACTTTCTCAGTTTCATTGATCATCTAATTATAGTTATCCACATTTTTCCTTTTTATTTCATTTTTCTAATGTTGGATTAGCATTAAAAATTAAATTGTGCA
This sequence comes from Dioscorea cayenensis subsp. rotundata, assembly GCF_009730915.1. Classification (NCBI taxonomy): domain Eukaryota; kingdom Viridiplantae; phylum Streptophyta; class Magnoliopsida; order Dioscoreales; family Dioscoreaceae; genus Dioscorea; species Dioscorea cayenensis. The sequence continues at coordinate 4,730,224 of NC_052471.1, read as the reverse complement.
AGTTTTTTTTTATCTCTATAAATAACTAATATTAAAAAGAGGCATTATTTTAATAAGTTTCATATTTATAATTATAGGTGAAAGTTTTGGGTTAATTTCTTGATGGTTTGATTTAACTTGTTGATACAATGATATTAGTTGGTTTTGAAATAAGACTTTTTTTTAATATTATAATAAGTCAATATTAAAGTGCATAATTTTGTCATATATTTATTAATTGTGACTGATACAAGTGGTAATCTTTGTGTATCCAAAAAATAACTGTTAAAAGAGGGGTAGACTCTCATTATCTCATTTGGGTTGGTTAAAAAAACATAGTGGATCAAAATTTTAAAAAAAACCATATCTTTTTCCACCTTTATTCTCTATCTGATTTTGCCAATATTATTCTTTTCTCCACTTGAAAAAAAAATCTAAATTAATATTAAAAATTAAAAAACAAGATAAAATTTTGAAGAAGAAGAAGAAGAGAAGCATTGAATAAGTATTAAAGCAATGCAAGGAATAACAAGCAAAGAAGGAAAGTAATAAAAAGTAATAAATGGTTGTTCCTTTTGTAGAGGAGAAGAGATTATGGTTCAGAGTAGGGACTACAGTGAAGAGATATGCATAGCTCTCTAGCTCTTCACTACAAAACAAATGCTTTTTCTCAAACAAACCAATGAAATTTGTTCATTCTTAGTTCTTTCTTTTCTTTCCTTCTTTTCACAAACAAGTAAAAAGAATATTGAAAAAAACTTCTTTTTTATTATTAATTATATATATATAGGGATTTGGGAAGGTGGAAGACAGAGTTTGTCCATTTATTTATATATTCTTTCTTTGCTTTTTATTTTTTTTAATGTAAGGGTAGAGTAGGTAGGATGATGGAGAGGTGGAGTTTTTGTAATGGTTTGTCACTCACTTTTATAATGGTATTTAATTAAAAGAGTGGTGAGATTGTGTGCTTGAGACAAAAGGAAAGGATCTCTCAGACATCCTTCTGTCTGCTTTTAGGGTTCTACCTCTCTCTGTCTCATGCATGCTTCTTCTTCCTTTCCTTTTATTTTTCTTTTCTTTTTCTATGTTCAATGGTTATTTATATACAACATACATACATATATACATATACATTTGTTAAATGTATACACACTATGAAATACCGTAAGTTTTTAAGATTTCTTGGTTTATTACCTATTAGCTTTGATCTGTTGCGTAGGATATTCATATTGTTTATATTTCATAAACAAAAAAAAAAATTTGTTCTACTATAGTAGAAAAGTATAATGAAATTGTAAAACATTATATCTTAAAAATATATACAATCACATCTTTTAAAAATAGACAAAGCTTATCTAATAAATTTTTGTGATATAAAATCAAAATTTGTGAAATTAAACATAAATCATTTAAGAATATTAATATCATGGGAGAAGGGGAACATGGGGGCGAGAGGTGGGATGGAGTGGAGGGATCACTAGATGTTGATCTAACGGTTCCCATATGATGAGGGTGGGGTGGAGGGGATAATATATTAATATTAGATGTTGATGTAATGGTCCACAGACGACGGGTGTTGGTCAAACTAAAATTTAAAAACCTTAAGTAGAACATTAAATATTTTCTTCCTTTTTTTTTGCTATAATGGTAGCTAATGTGATTAATGAAAATTTCTAATAAAAAAGGTGAACTAAATGTAACTAACGGGAAAGGAATTTTGCTCTCATTATGCTTTTAAATGGCTCAAGTTTTTGATATTTTAATAGCTATACATATGTATATGTTTTAAAAGTATTATACATAAATTTTCATCTTGTCATGATGTTTGAAATATGAACTACCTTTAACTAGAATTTAAAACCCTATTTAAAATATAAAATTAATATTATTTTATTGTTATAATATAATAGTTAAAAACATGATGATGAACACAACTTTAAAAAAAAAAAGTAAAATTATAGGTAAGCTATACAAAATTTATTTAGATTGTAAACATTTTTAATATCAATTCATAATTTTAAAAATATTATTTAATAATTTGTACAAAGTTTAAAAAAAAAAACAATTTATACAAAGATAACAGGGTTCATCATCCATATGACAAAAACACCCAATAGGTATTATATATATTTTTTTAAAAAAAACCCTAGCAAGACAACTTTATTAGGTATTTGCCAACCTCTGGCATGTCCAGGAGGAATTTTCAGATGCAGCCAGATATGGCTTTCAATTCCTTTTTTCAGATGCTGCAGTCTGGTCCTCTCTTTATATACTTCTTCTTTCAAACTCTCTCTCTCTCTCTTTCTTTCTTTCTTGCTACTTATTAATGTTGTTGTTGTTGTTGTTATAATAATCCTCTTTCCAAGAAGTTGGCACTTGGCACCATCTATGACTGATTTGAAATGCCCTAATTTCCATCTAGAACACCCATTTGAACTCATGGACACATGTATTGCACAACATCCATCTTCATTATATCTCACTGCTTTCTCTCTCTCTCTCTCTCTTTCTAGGGTTAGGGTTAGGGTTAGGGTTAGGGTTTATGGGTAGTGGGGATTTTACTACTGTTATACCATTGGTTCTACCTAACAGAGCTGACTTTGTGACAAGATGTGAGATGTTTCCATGTTTGAATACCCATTTTATCTCTCTTTTTTCTCTCCACACTTGTAAAAACTAGGGTTTGCATGTGGGTAAAATGGTAAATTCAATATTTCTGCTTTTTTTAATATATAAAAATGAAACTTTCCTTTATAAGCAAACTCTAATACCCTAGACCTAACCCTAACCCTAATCCTAAAATATAGAAAATATTGAAAACCAAAGAGCAAGTTCAGGTTTGTTCTGTGCATGTACTCATGACACTCTTGCACTCTCATCAGAGACTTCTCTCACTCTTTCTCTCTCTTTGTGTGTACAAAAACATTTTAATGGAGACTGAAGAGGAAGAAGGAAGAGTCAAAACTCAAAAGCCAAAAATTCCTCTCATTCCATCATGAATATTATATTTTTTCCACAGATGTTCAGAAGCCCGTGACAAACAATTCCTTTCTTTTCCCATTTGTTCTCTCTATTTATATATATATATATATATTCATTAACATATAAAGAAATAGCTTATATTATTTATATATTAACTTAGTAATGAAGAGAATATATATATATAAAATATTGTTAAAAACTACACCTCGTGATCTGTGAATAGAGAAAGAGAAAGAGAGAGAGAGAGAGAGAGAGAGAGTGTTGTGTTAATACTGGACAGTCCCAACGATATTTAGAGCCCCCATGACTCCCTACTCCATTTCAGAAATACTTGGGAACAAGTCTTGAAGAAGCTTAGAAGACGAAGAAGAAGAAGAAAGGGAATTAATGGGAAGTTGTGGGAGAAATGGAGCAGTGAGACAGTACGTTAGATCCAAAGTTCCTCGCTTGAGATGGACTCCTGATCTTCATCACTGCTTTGTTCAAGCCATTGAAAAGCTTGGTGGCCAAGATAGTATATGCACATTATTCATATATATATATATATATATATATATATTAGCTTCTTTTTTTCTTTCTTTTTTTATCTTGTTCTTATGGTACTTTTTTGTTTATATAATTTTTTGATGGATAGAAGCTACACCAAAGCTTGTCCTTCAGCTCATGGATGTCAGAGGCCTCACCATTTCTCATGTCAAGAGCCACCTTCAGGTATACTCTTTTGTGTGTTTTGTGTGTTAAAGGCTTCCAAACTCAACTCTGTCTTTCTTTGTGTGTGTATATATATATATATATATATATATATATTGATTGAAGTTAGATAATGAACTGTTTTGATTTGCTTAACATTAATGGTTGGTTCTGTGCAGATGTATAGAAGCATGAGGAATGACATGAACAGACTAGGTGACAACACCAATCCTCCATGCTATTAAAACTTTGCATGATTATTAACCTTTGCAATTTGCATACATACATACCATTAACACAATATTCCTTTTGAATATATGTTTATGTACAGAGTTGCAAACCAGTCAAAATAAAGACAATGATACTGCTGGTGATGAGCAACATGATGGAAATAGTAACCCTAATAATACCATCACTACTACTACTACAAATAGTAGTAATAGTGTTTCTCCATCTCCTCCATGTTCAAAGGCAGCAACAGCAGCTGCAGCAGCAGAAGCAATGGAGTTGGAGTTCCACCACTATCAGTTCATGTACCCTTCTTCTCCCCCACCACTGAAAAGGTTAGAGAAAAAACACAATGTGGAAAAAGCAAATGAACCAAAACACTCTCTTCTTCTCTCCCAACCTTTTTGCAGCCTTTTTACTCAACTTTACTTGTTATTATATTGCAAATGCAGCCAAGGAATATGTGAGACAGTCCTCTCTCAGTACTGCTTTGATGATTACATGCAAGCTATAGCCATGGAAAGTGGAATAAAGCACTGCCTTAGAATGCAGAAAGATGCTGTCCAAACAGGCTTCTTGCCTGCAGATTACCATCTTTCCAACTTGCTCAATCCCATGCAGTACATGAGAGAAGAAGAATCTAACAACACTTTCAAGGTACACCATAAAAAAGCCCTTCACTTTTCTGGCCTCTTATTAATTTTATTCAAAAATTAAGCTTCAGCTAGTGTTCATTTATGTACTCTTCTTGATAATATATATATATATATATATAAACAGATGATAAGGAGATCAGGATATGAAGATTATAATCAATGGTCAGAAAGAAAGAAGAGAGTAAGAGTTGAAGAAGTGGAGGAAGAATGCTCATTGTCTTTGACTTTGTCATGGCCTCCTAATTCTTCTTCTCATGTTTTATTGTCTTCATGGTCTGGTTGTTCTGATGGATGCAGTGGTTATGGTGGTGCTAGTGTTAATTTGGAACTATCTATGTCTGTTTGTGGTTCTTAGACATATATGTATATAATATTGATGGTTTCTTGTTTCTGTTGTATATATAAATATCTGTTTGCATGTTTTGCATGTTTTCAACTTTTTTGGATGTTTATTATTCTTCAGAGTTTTTATATATATATATATATAATATTGTTTGGAATGCATTAGGTTAGTGTTTTCTATTTGTGTCTAAGCACTTATAAAGAATGGGAGAAGTTTATTAAAAATGCACTTTTAATCTTTGAAATTTGCCTATTTTATTAATCTTGGTTCTTCAAGTCAAAATAGATAAATAAATAAATAAAAGTGAAAAATAAAAAAGCCCTAAGTTAATATTCTTTCCTTTCATGTCTCATTCTATACAAAGTTTTTTATAAGCTGGGTGTTTGTGCACCTTATTTTATTTGAATATTAATTTTAAAATATATTTTTATGAATTTTTATAAATGTATTGTTTTTCATCACTGGTTTAGATGATCAGGTAAACATAATGTTTATAAAACTTTTAATTTAAATTATTTTTTCCTTGTTTATGAATCTATGATACGGTTAAGGTAGATATATTTATAATAAAATAAAAGTATATTTTTATAAAAAAATTATTCAGGCTCTAAAATATTTAAAAATTAGTATTATTTTAATCGATGTATTTTAATGTTTGAATTATATCTATTTTAATAATCTTGATCCTTCCACTAAAAAAAAAATTAAATTTACAAAAAACAATTAACTCTCTAAAGCTTCAAAACCAATGTCTTTAATTATTTATACACAATATTAATCACAAAGGAAGATATTTTTGTATCAATATTTGTGTACATATGATAGTAAAACTATTTTAAAAATACTATAAGAAAAATAATATAATATTTTTTAAAAGGGCATCAAAGTAAAATGTAGAGATCGTTGTGTGCTACTTTTAAAATCATGTTAAAATAAATAAATAAAAATCTAAAAGAATAAAACAAAATTCAAAATTATTCTACAATTGAATATATCAATTTCTATAATCAGATAATTAATTATATACCCACCAACTGCAAGACCTCTTTTATGTTTGGGTGTTCCCCAACATAAATGAGAAATATATTTTATAATTTAGAAATTAAAAACAGCAAATACACTAAACACACACTAACTAATAAAATTGTTGCACTTGACACATGCATGTGGGAGCTCCTCTTTAAATTATTTAAGGAATAGGTCATTATATTATATAATTCATATAGAAAAAATATGAGTGAAATACTCGAAATGGTCCCTCTATTTTGTATTTCATACTTTAGTCACTTTAATATAAAATCATCTTTTTAATTAAATTACGTATTTTTTATATTTTTCTTTTTGGTCCCGCCAGTTAGCCAGGATGCTGCTTGGCCTCTGGAGTTGATTGGTGGAGGATAGATGAAATATGTAAATAAGATTGAGGTGGATTCTATTAGGGGCCAGTAATGCGAAATCGAGGAATGAGGCGGATTTTATAATCAGAAGGGTAAGGGCGGAAAATAAAAAATGGGGCCAGATTTTGATATTTATACAGAAAATGTAAGATAATTATTTTTTGATTTATTCATTTTGTTTCAAATTATATATATATATATATATATAATTTCTTACATATAATGCAACCATATTTATGGAGAAATTCTATTTTTTAAATCTTATACACACTGTTAATTTATTTTGAATATTATATGACTTAGTAGTGCACATGGGCAAGATGGATATAATTGGAAACACACACAAAATGATACTTGAAACGCGTTCGCCTTGATACTATTGTTGAAATGTGCATGTGTGGGCACTGACCAAAAATATAAAATTTTATATATATATTATTGAAAATCCCTATTAGTTAGAGAACTGGTCCTTCAAACATTAAATTGGGAATGGCAAAATTGTGTATGGATAGGCAGGAGATGTGGATGATTTGTGTTGAAAGATTGAATCACATTCAGTGGGTCAAGGACAAGAGTTGCAGCCACTGCAGTCTTCTCACTCTATCAAAGCTTTAAGTTGTACCAAAGGTTTCACACCTAAAGTGAACAATTATTTGTCATTTATTGCTTACATTTATTTTATTTTTTGATAAAATGACAAGCAGCTTTATCGAAGGCATGCTAGATGGGAGATAAACCGTGATTGCTGATGATTTAATGATCATCCAAAAATTTATTATATAAAGGCAAATTAACAGATGAGGTAATGAAGATCACATCGTATCGTCAAAATGATTATATGGATCGATTTTTATGATGGTAAAATCACCATACAATACAAGCCCTGATAAACAGTAAACAAAACAACATTGTAATATATTTTATAATATTATAAAATTATTTATATTTACAAAATCAAAGAGTTCGATACTTATGCCGCTCTCAATGGTAATTATGGTATCTCTATCTGACTGGATCAAACAATACGTATTAACTGA
>NC_052471.1:4601972-4721912 GCF_009730915.1 Dioscorea cayenensis subsp. rotundata | reverse complement strand
AAATAACATGAAGGAATTGAAAGTATTTTAGTTTTATCTAAAATAAAATTATGTAATTATCTTCCCTCCAAAATATATATGGTGGGAATTAAAATTATTTTATTTCTTTTGAAAAGAATCAAGGCAAAAAATTAAAGTGGAAATTGCCAAAAAAACCCTTTAAGTTTGTAAAATTGCCAAAAACACCCCGTTAGTTTTTTGCAATCCCCAAAATCCCTCCTTTTAAACTCTATGTTTTTCAAACCCCAAACCCCGTAGAACGGATGTGAACGGAGTGAGTTTCAAATTTTTGGACTGAAAATGCCTCAGATGGGGAGTCGCGGGTCACAGCCCTATCTCGGCGATTCAGAGGAAGTGAGGCTTTTCCGTAGGGTAATCCCGAGAGACGAATTTAGTGGAGCCTTTTACTTGCTTTTTCTCAACTCACGCCTTTAGCTTTTCCATTTCCGGGTCGCTCCGGTTGTTCCCTCACCGCAAGCCTCCTAGAATTGGCATTTCATCGCCTTTTTCCCTTTCCACCCGTGATCTCAAGGAGAAGTCCCCCGCACAACTAGTTGGCATTTCATCGCTTGAAATCTAAGGTATTGAGTATGGTTTTTATGTTAACCTGCTCACTATAAAGAAATATTTTTTTCGGTTTTGTTTTGTGCTCCTCGCTTTTTGTCGGAAGATATCAAGTCTCAGGGGATTTCTACTCGGGGTTTTGTTAGTGTCCAGGAGATTTCTCGGCTAGGGTTTTGTTTTGTTTTTGTATTTTCGTATGTATACACTACATCGAAAATAGTTTTTTCGATTGTTATGATTTGTTTAATATTTATAATGTACATTTCCCTTTCGCTTTGATATGGTTGCGCTTTTACAAAGGAGGTCGACGCTTAAGAAATGAGATGTTACGCTTTAATATTTGTTGTCTCTGCTTAAGTATTCTCGCCTCTCGCTTAAAAATGGGTCTCTGCTTAACATGTTATATCTCTCGCTTAATAACCGAGAGTTTACCGCTTAAAACCTTATATTTCCGCTTAAACTTTTGTCAATCACCGCATGTTGAATGTGTTGTTATTGTCGCAGTTTGTGATTACGGCGGTCAACCTAGTTAATGGGCGATGCTATTTGACACCTGGCCAGGAGACGTTAGCTGAATCTGAAAGATAATACGACCCCTCGACACTCGGGAGATTATTCAAGGACACCGCTTGCGCTGCTCAATCGAGCCGGAAGCTATATACCAAGAGAGGGCCCTTCTTGATTCTCTTTTGCAAAGGTACGATGGTCGCACCAATAAATTCGTGGATCGGGGAAAGCCTCGCCGAGTTTCGCACCTCAAGATGTGGCCCTCGCTCTGGTCTCAGCGCTATGATGGCGACGTAGTGGTCTTTCGTAAGAAGAAAAACCAGTCACTGCTCAAGGGCGTGTATCTATCAAAGACCCTACGAGAGACACAGAGACTCCATCAAGAGCACTCGTGCAACTTGTTCGATGCAGAGGGAGAAGAAGATAATTTTGTCAAACTCCCGATGGTGTACCTCATGGGGATAGTCCCTCTTTCCCAAATACATCATGCTCGGGCCCGAATCGGATCGTTGATTACGCCGATGATCTACTAGCCCATGGGGCGATACGCACGGGCGCAGAGCGACGCACAAGTGGCTTTATGGAGGATATTCCACAAGCACCGACCCGAGTGCAAGATAGATGCGCCGGAAGAAGACCAACACATGGTACATTAAGGGTTGCTCGGTCGCAGCTTAACGTCCCTGGTTTTACGAGATGACCGAACGGGAAGAAAGTCCGCTTTCGCAAGATCCCAAGGATGTTGTGCTACGTGAAAGTACTTTACCCGAAGCAAGCGACTAGAGAAACGAGCTTGTCATCGCTCGATGGAAAAAGAGGTAATAAATCATGGACAATGTTTAATATAAGTCTTTAATGTTTAAACATTTTATTTAGCTGCTTAACTTTAGTATTTACCGCTTTAAAAACTTATTCATACTGGTTTAAATATTTTTGTTCTCCGTTTAATTATATTCTATAACGCTTAAATATATAAACACTGCTTAAATATAGTTTTTTTATAGTTTAAAATGAATGATTTCACTGAAATTGTTTGGTTTTACATATGTTAGTTTCCCCGAAACTGGTTCCTAGACGTCAAGAAGAAATATTTGTTGGGGCCAACCGACGGATGGATGCCATTACTCCGGAACCACTTGCTCGAAGACAGGATGAGAGGGCAGCCTCTATCGTGCGCTACTGGACGCTGCTCTCCTACTTCCACCCCACCACGCACACGCATTCCTCGACACGAGAAGCCCTCCCCTACCCCCAGATCGCAACAACCCCCCTACCACGACAACGACAGTCCCCCCGATTGTGGCAGTCCTCCCGACCATGGCAGCCCCTCCGACCGAGTACCTCACCGGTGACATTAGGGCGTAAGATGTCACCGCAACTCTTACGCAGTCATGCCGATATTGACGACCGAAGTTTTCGGCTTGTCGCCGTGTTGAGGCGCCGAAGGACGTTCACAACCGGCCGCGCCATCCCTCGAAAGAATCAAGCACCCTGGGACGAACGAGGCGCCGGAATTTGACGACGACGACATCATCGGGAAGGTCATTCCAAGGCGCCACATTCAAGAGACTTGCGTAAAAAGAGGAGAACAATATCGCCTCCGCTCCACCGCTACCGACGATGAAACAATAGCAACACCATCGAGCGGTCGATGCCGTTGTTGAGAAGGACATCGAGATGATGTGGTCGCTGGCCGCTGAGAAGGTCGCTGACTCTTCTCGATGAAATCCTCGACCCTGGAACCGGCCGCCGAGATTGCGCATCAAAGATGGACACAATCCTCAAGATCAAGAACAAGTTAAGGGTGTGTCTCCAAATGATGCTGTTGTCATGGCCACGGTTGAGAAGATCGTCGAATCCGCTGTGCGGGCCGTGGCGCGGCCGACAAGATCACAGCACGCAAGGTGACACAATCCCACCACAACAAGAACCATGTAAGGATGTGATCTGCGATCGATGTCACGCCGCTCGTCCCTCAGCATCGGGCCGTACACAATCCCACAACAAGAACAACCATGTAAGGATGTGTTCGCAGCTGATGCTCGCCGCCATCGCCCCCGGATCGAAGGAAGATGCGTCAAGACCCCGACCGAGCAACGAGAGATGATCAAGGCCAATCAAAAATCGACCGCACTGGCTCGGAAAAGCTTTTTATTCAAGAAGAAGAAATGGGTTGGCTCGAGTCGTTTTTAACAAATACGAGCAGTGAGTTGATGAGGATCTTCCTCAACCGCTCTATGGATCGGGTAAGTGTAAAGTTTTTTTATGATATTGTTTAAAGGTTTTTATTATAGTGTTTAACTATTACCTAATAGTGTTTAATACCTTTTATGTTATCATTTAATTTTGTCTACTTAACGCTTAATTATATATAATATCATGTAACAATTGATAATATCATTTAAATATTTACAATATGGTCTTATTATATCTCGTTATCGCTTTAACCTCAAAGACCGTCAGGTGGAAGAACGACGCCGCCAAGACCACACGCCGACAAATTATACACGCCGCTGAGGGGAAGGAGATGGTCACCGATGATGTGATGGACGCTTTCAGATGCATAATACAAAAAGTCACCGAGCAAAGAGCCATATCCTTACAAGAAGCGCCGCCCATCACCGGACTCGCTATACTGCTTATGTCAAAAGCAGACGACGCATTACGACACAATTATGGCTATGATCGGGGATGTCGCGCAAGAACCGCATGAAGTTCAAATTGTCATCCTCCCGATAATCATGAATGGCCACTTCCATGTCGCCGTCCCCGACAATGATAAACAAGAATACAGTGCATTATTCTTCATGTCCGGTACGATAAGGACGCGCTGGACATGGTAAGTTCTTTAATTATGTCCGATTAATATCCTGCTTGGTATTTAAATCGGTATTCTAATCTCGACTTGCATATCTCGACAATGAATCTATCTCGACATTTGTGTCGATATGGAGTTCGACGAGTCGGCGACGCAGAAAGTACCCACTGCACGCACATAGAAACCCCACGCCAAAAAAACAAGGAAGCGCCGATCGCGCCCTGCCTCACGCCACGCGGTTTATCGAGCAATTACTTTGGGGTGAGAAGTTACGGCCACCGCAGCATGCACGCTCCTTACCCTCGGGATTAAGGTATGTTACCCGCGATACTTAAGGAGGGGAGGGCACCAGGCCCATGACAAAGGGGGGTCGCCACAAGCGGGTTAAATTTTTGTTTTTCAAGAACATGTCCTCGATATCCGAATGTCAATTTTGTTTTTCGAATGTAACTCGACAAATTCAATTCATTGTTTTTCGTGTTCAAGAGCATGACTTTGTATATCTTAATGTAAATTTTGTTTGTTTTGAATTGTAAAGCAGTGTTAAATTCCATTCGGGCCATTTCATTGTTTAATTTACGTTCTAATTGTGTACATTTCACTTTCATTGTTTAAATATACTATATATCGCTTTAAACATCGCTGAAATGTTTCAAATTACAGCAGTATCCGCTTAAAATAACAATGTCTCCGCTTTAAATACATTCAATTCGCTGTAAAGAGTAAGAGTTTAAATATAGAAAGTTGCCCATCAATACACAATGTTTCCCCGCCATCGCCGGGCTTTATTTACAATGCCTAGTCGGGCGACGCTTTCATCGCAAGATCTCACGATCATGACCGGATCCATGGCAGTGCCGCAATGTAACTCGCGGACATCAAACGCCATGCGACTCGATCCTCTTTCGCCTCAGGCCGCCCAGTCGCCTTCTCGCCACAGCGGTCGCAAACGAAGCTCACGATTTCCGCCCTCAAGGCCCGCCATCGCTTGCATGGGGAATATAGCTTCCTTGTACGCCAGCTTGTAATTGTCGACGCTGAAGTACCCGCTAATAAATCGATGTACGCTGGTGTCTCGTCGCATTATTGTCGCGCAAGCGTGTTTGCAAGGGATACCATAAACTTGCCACCTTCGACATGAACAAGTTCCGATGGCGAGATCCACGTAGTTGCCGGACCGGGTCGATCACTTCAGAACGATCATCGACACAACGACAAACACGAAGATTTCGGCTGTCCTCAACAATGATCTCTACCTTCGAATGTATGTCTGGGCATAAATAGGTCTCCCATTTGTTCGCTTTGTTCACGCCCGTTACATAACATGCGCATCAACTCGAACCTCGCAAATAAGGTTAAACAAAGACAAATGATGGTTAAATAATTCGTAAACATGGTTAAACATTATTGTAAATATTTAAACGAAAGGATTAATATTTAAAGTCGAAAAAGTTTAATTAAACAAAGATTGAGAATGTTTAAAGGGTAACACTAAATGTTAAGTGTAAACCAACATTCGCAGACCTTATAGAGTCGCACCATTTTCGCCACCCGTAAATGACGAGCTTCCTTGATCCAAGCATCGAACGACTCCACGACGCTTGAATACATCTCACCCCAACGATCACCTCCGAATGTATAATTCGACCAATGTGCCATATCCGATTTATTAATCAACCAGCTGATGAGCTTCGGGTGATGTGGCCTCGCAGCTCATTCACTAGATCATCGAAATCTTTAGCCGTGGATGCCCACGCAATGCGAAGCATATAGACCAAAGACTCTCCCTCAATGCCTTCCCAAGTCCGACATTGGCTTTCATAAAATTGGCCTCCAAATGTCGAAGACAGATGCATGTGGCGAAGAAGGGAAGACTCTCGCAATTGCGCTCACTAGGCCCTCGACTCGTCTCGAAACGAAGGTAATTATCTCATGATAATCTCCATCCTCGTGATAAGGCATCGCCTAACTTAGATATGAACCAAGTCCAATTGGCATCGGGTCTCGTTGTCGACTATACCGAAGGCGACGTGGAAAAACCATTGTTTCCATCTTTCCCCGTGGCACCCAAAGAGTGTACCCTCGATATTTTTCCAAGGAGGTGGGTACCATCGAGAAACAGCAGCCGCCCCGCAAGCCCTCTTGAATCCCACAATACACGCTACCGAAAAGAAAAAGAATGCACGCTTAAAACGATCACCGCCTCTTTCCACGATCGCAACGCCGCCGGATTTGTCTCACCCACCTTATCCACATACCAAAGCAAACAACAGAGTCGGAGATGTCACCGCTGGCCGAGGACCACCCGGCATGCTCTTTTTCCCAACCAAGCCTCGCTTGTATGGTATGTGGACACCATGTTCCCCGCAACATGTCCTTCTCGAATGTCGATGGCCTCTGCATAAGGGACGGTCCTTGAGCTTCGAATCACTCGTGGCGCTAACCCATTTTTTTGACGCTTTGGACGCGACGTCAACCTATGCCACCACCGCAAGTGTGCGACGGGTTGATTGTCTTGATTCTCGAAAGTATTTTTTTGTTATACTCTTTTGATGCATGAAGGCGCTTAATGACAACCATCGGCAGCAGATTCCACACCACCCGATGTTTTTTTCGCTCTTTATGAATTTGAAGTCAAAAATTCCTTTTTGATTGCATGATTTCAAGTACATCCTCGAAAATGTTCGACATCGACAAAAACGCTGTCCAATATCCAACGAAAAGCACTTCGTAATGATCTCGACGAGGAAGGAAGACATCCCACGCCCGCCGTGGTCACCATGGGAATGAACTCGAGCACTCGCAGAATCAATTCCCTCGCCAACACTTCACCAAATGAAAAGATCAATATGTTAAGCGGAGAATATAATGTTTAAGTGATAATGACAATATTTAAACGTTAAATTAAATACTTAAGCAGCTTAACTAATAACGTAAACGACTAGTACAAGATTTTTAACTAGTGACGTGACATATTTAAACACTAATAACCCCTGCATAACCGGAACAATTAAAAAGAGAAGGAACTTACAACGAGTAAAAACTCGCTTTTCATTAGGATTCGCAATGGCACATTTTTCTCGCTCTCGACGACAAGATCAACTACAAAGACATTTGAAGATGGAGTGCACGCGACACATCCGACTGAAGTCAACATCGCTTTTCTATTGGGCAAACCGCTTTTATATCCATCCGTGTGATGAACTTAACCCTCGATAATAGAAACTTCGAGACCCCATCGCCACAAATCTCGCCTAACACCAACTCCCAAGAAGTCTCGAGCCGTGAACATTAGCACTCTTCCCTCCCCGCTGAATCTAGCAATACCACAAAAAAACTTCCATAATATATCGGCCGAAAAACCAAATCAGTACAAAACCAAAATGAAATGAAGAACAAAAATAAGCCGAAGAAGAAGTAGAAGAAGAAGAAGAAGATGTAAACAACAAACAGCAGTCAGATAGGCAAACAAAAAAAAGTGCATATATATATATTACTGTCGCGATGAAGACAAAAAAGTGCATAGAGGTTAGACTAGACGTGATGTGATTGGGCGGTATTTTTCCCTCCATCCCAAGGGCAAAAAAGTAAAAATATATGTCACCGTCGCGATGAAGACATATTGTCATCGCCGACATGAGTATCTGCTTTAAACGTCATGATTTTTTATGTTTAAACGGATAGATATAGTGTTTAACATAACGATTACCGGTTTAAATAAAGTCTATATCATGTAAATAATACGTGAAAACCGCTTTAAATAAAGTTATTTAACCTGCTTTAAAAATATATGTTATTGTTTAAATTGAATGCTTTCACCGACATCGCGTTGAAGATGGGTACCTCCCGGTCACTCGCTTAAAACATCTTTACGTATTTTTCTTAAACACCGTTGTCATTGTTTAAAGAGTAACTAGAGTATTGTTTAACTTTTTTTCTATTGTTTACACCGCTGTCATTGTTTAAAGAGTAACTTTTTTTCTTAAACACCGTTGTCACTGCTTAAAACATATTTACATATTTTCTATTGTTTACAATGACGCTCTTTTTGTTTCCCACATTGTTTTTTTACTAGGTCTCTGCTTAAATTTCGTAAGTTCACATTCAAATAAGCTTGTTTCGCTTTTATTTATAAAAGATTTACAACATTTACAACATTTACAACGTCCCTCTCGACTTTGATCACTCACGACTCGACCCGTCGATAACTAAACAAGTGTCTCAGACACTCGAATGCTCACAGCGGTCTGCATAACATGCGCATCAACTTGAACCCTGCACAACGTACAACATTAAAAAAAGGTTAAACAAACACATTCATGAAAACGACTATTAATCAATGTGTCATCGTCGGACTTAAGCGAAGATCCTGATAGTTAAACACAGAACGTAATAGTTGTACACTGACGTAATGTTCTTAAACGGTAAAAGAAAGTCTCAAGTGATAAATATCAACCCCGTCTTAAAGGATGTTTCCTGATCTCCCTCCTCTAGAGAATCCTCCGCAATCACGAAATACGTGAAAACTTTCTTTTCTTACCCAAGTCGAAATGCTCGCTTAATTGCTTGCCCGTCATCCACCATCAAGAATCCTCCGCATTCGTGCAATTATGAGAGCATTTCGACTAGGTGAAAAAGATAGTTTAACTTGTTGCGTGATTGCGGCTAAATGATTCTCAAGATAAGGAAGAAGGTTCACGAAACATCCTTTCAGATAGAGTGGTTGTCCATGGGAAGAGGAGGACGAGGAGGAGGAGGAGGATGATGAGGACGACGAGGAGTGGTTGTCCATGGGGAGGGTTCTTCCTGGTTATTTATGGTGTGAATTCCACAAGCAGGCTGACTCTTCATATCCGAGAAAAAAGTTAAACGCACAGTGGCCGACATTGACTGATGAGAACGAACGGGTGTTCGGATATTTATGTTACCGTGCATAAGAATTAATGACGGCATTAATTCTTATGCACGGGATACCATAACCTTGCCACCTGCCCGTGCCACCTGCCAACAATTCAGATCAAACGAAAAAGATCTCCGTTTTACGCAGAGACTTTGATAATTTACACGTTAATATTAATAGTTATACATGTAAAGATAATGTTAAACGGAGATGGCAAGTATTAAACGGATATGACAATTATTAAACATATTAGTAATATATTTAAACGGATAATAGCAAATAGTTAAACATTATTTAAACAATAGTTCTTCTCGTCGTAATACAACTTTACAACCATAAACGAGAAGACGACAAAGGCACATGCTGTGCCTCGACAATAAAATCGACTACAGCTCATGTGAAGATGAAGTGCACTTGACCAATCCGATGGAAATCAATTTCATTTTCTTTTTGAGAAACCGATTTATATATTTCGGGTATGATAATGAGGAGAACAACAAGATGTAATGCAACTCCTTGGCATTGTCTATCAGAAACCAAGCAGAAAGCCCTTCAAAAGGTTGAACATGATGTTATTTGGCGCTTTCCTTTCCCACCATTTTCAAGGCCAAAAATGGGATTTCACAACATGGACCCATTTGAAGTGAACGGTAGGGGGTAAAAGGGAAGTTAAACACTAACGGAAGGGCTGTCCGGGGTGTGTAAAAGTAGGAGGGGGTTTTTGGGAAGTTTTGAAAATTACGAGGGGTGAACAGTAATTTTCCCAAAATTAAACAATATTTATTTATCTAATAATTTTAATATTTCATGTTGGCTTTTATAAAATCAATTTTACAGATAAATTTAACAATGTGACTTATTTTATGTATATATAATGTGAAAGATTAATTTTGAGACCATATTTTAATATAAATATATTTGTTCATATTAACAAAAAATTAAAAAAAAAAAATCCCATATAGATCATGTTTTACTAGGGCCTTATGAATATTTACATTTTAAAACTTGGTTCACTAGATACATGTGCTTTCCTAATTTATGAGTGTCCTAATATTGTAGAATTTTTCAATTAAAATCTCTCAAAGTAAATATAGATGCATCTATGATCATGATCTTTTATAACAAATATCTACAAACATAATTGCTCAAGGATGTAACACCCAAGCTATATTGTATACATATCTTCATACTATTATTTACATTCCTGACCAAATTGGATACATAATATAATATTGTATAATAAATATAATTTTATGTTGCATATAATAAATGATATAAAAAATCAAATCTTAAATCAATTTTTATTTGGACTTTTCATTCGGTTAAATTAAAATATCTTTTAGTTTGAGTATAGCCGTGAAACTTATTAAACTTCGGGATAGTGAATTAAAAATAAATTAAAACTTCATTTTTCTAATGAAAATTTTGTTCTTAAATCATCTGAATTATAACTAGAGATGTTAATAGGGTGGAGATTTTGGGAAAAAAAAATTTCCCCTCCCTGTCACTATAGGGATTGCCTGGGTTCAAGGATTTCCCATTCTCTTTTACTATATAGATACATTGAATATATTATTTTTTAATAATATATATTTTTAACTAAAAACATATATCAAATTTATTCTCTTTTAATAATATATATTTATATAATATAAATATTTTTTAATATTTTATATACATATACATAATATTTAATTTTTATATTTGAGCAGGGATTCCTTGTCCCCTACCCCATCTCCGACGGGGATTTACACCTCTTTCCAACCCCCGTTCTCCAAATTTTAGCTCGAGCCGTCCTCGTCGGTAGGGATGGCAACGGGTCGGGTCGGGTGCGGGTTTTACCATACCCGTACCCGTTCCCGCTACCCCGCTAGTATACCCGAACCCGTACCGAACCCGAACCCGACGGGTTTTAAAAACCCTAACCCATACCCGCACCCGACGGGTAATCGGGTACCCGCGGGTATATTAACAACTATAGCTACAAAACTATACTCATAACAAATTAAATTTTAAAATTACAATTTGTTATATTTATTTAATGTTTGTAGTTGTATATTGATAATAGCCACTATTTTCTTAATGTGGCTAGTATCTAAATTTTAAAATCATTATTGCCACAAGAAATTAATATTTGTAACTAAATAAACTATTTTGCTATAGTATATTATTATGGCTAAAACATAGTGGCTAGAAAATTAGTTATTGCCACAAAATTAAGATATCAAAACAAAAATAATCTATTTGCTATGAATTAATGATCACTGTAACTAAAAAATTTAATCGAATTATAGATAGCTACAAATGACTTTGCTTATAGCTATTGTAATGTTCTACCTACAAAAATATATTTTGTGGCTATGAATTTGTAGCTATAGATATAGATTGTTGTAGTGACTCCCAACATTGTGTCTTTATAGCCCATCTTTGCTTCCTTTTTACTCTTCAAGGCATTCACAACCTATATACATAAAAGAACACCAAATACACAATATGAGACATAAACCATGGTAAAAATGATGCTCAATGCATGTAAAACATATATAAAAATATGTCTACTCAAGCACTTATCAGTACTCTAGTTCTGTTGTTGATAAAGGAACAATGAAATGTCTTTTATAGAATGAAGAAAATGCTCCTAGCCAAGCTTAAAATACACTCGATGGTTAAGCATTTGGTATCATGATCATTTGCATAATCAACATCATAATAACTAACTAGCGTGCAACCTCCACCTTTCTTATATAGAATACCACAACCAAGTGTAAACTTCACATATCTGAAAATTCTCCCAATTGCTTCCAATCAAGCTTCTTTGGATTTTACATGTATAGGCTTGATGTGTTTATTCTATGTGTGTCTATATTTGCAAAGTGCTAGTCCACTCTCCTCTCTTTTCTAAGAGGCACATGCACTAATCACTTTTGTAGATTAGATAATTAAAAAGAGTTATTACTAGTTATTATTTAGAACAAATCATATGATAAATATGGTTTATAATAACTATGTCGTGTATTCCTTAAACATAGGAGTGTTATTAAAAAAATTGGTTAAAATACTTCAAATCTATCAAACAAGACCAAATAAATTGAATTTCATCAATACATCTATAAACACGAGCATGTTTCTTACTGTATAACTCTTTGGAATCTTCATAACTTTATTAAAGAAAATGCATGCTCTGAAAAGCAACAAAAAAATATGTATAATTAAGTACTTAACATGGCTCATTATACCAACTATATAACAAATATCAAGTCTTGTTAAAGTTAGGTAGATCAGACTACCCACTAATTATCAATATGTTATTGTATCTTCCAAATCTCTACCTTCATGTGTATATATTTCAGCATTTGGCTTTTTTTTTGGTATCGAAATTGGTTTGCACTTCAACATTATAAATGGTTTGAACAAATATTTAGAGTATTTTTGCTAATGAAAAATTATTCCTTCTTAAGTACAATCAAGCTTAGTATCAAGAAAGTATTTGAGCTGTCTAAGTTCTTTCATCTAATTTAAACAAACTGATAAATTTTCCTCCATTTGGACAGTTGCTTCCTCATAATCACCTGTAATGATTAAAACATCCACATACACTTTCACAATAACTAGATTTCCTTTAATGACTTTGATCAACAAACTAGAATCTATAGGAGTTATCAATTAACCACTTTGAGTTAGAAATTCAACAACCTTATCATACCAAGACCTTGGTGCTTACTTTAATCCATATAGTTCCTTCAATAATTAACTTATACACATATTTATAATGGTCTTGATTCAGGTAACCATTGGTTGAGTTATGTATATCTCCGATCTAACTCTCTATACAAAAATATATTCTTTTCATCTGTTTGCCACAAGTTACAATTTTTTCGAGTTGTAAGTGCTTGTAAAGTTTGCATAACCGTAAGCTTCTCAACTAGACTAAACATTTCATTATAGTCTATTACATATTGGTGAGTAAATCTACAAGCTACCAAATAAGCTTTGTACCTCTCAATTAATCAATCTTAGTAATGCTTTTTTTTTTGTAAACCCCTTTACAAGAAATAGACTTCACATCTCTTGTCTTTGGCAAGAGTTCTAAGTCTAATTTCATTCTAATGCAGTGATTTCTTCTTCCATAGCCTTAGCTAACTCTAGATTTTTAAATGCTTCTTCAAATGTCTCCGGATGTTTTGTATGTGCTTCTTCTACTATGGCAGCATTAGCATATTTGGGATTTGACTTTTTAATTCTCGTGAATCTTCTAATTTAAGTTAGTGCTTTTGCTTTTTCCCTTGGTTGTATTTTGATACACACCATTTTGCCAAGTATTTTCAGCTACGCCTTCTTCGACATCATCACCATTATTTGCATCTTTAGCCTATATCTTTAGCCTGCATCTTTAGCTTCACCTGAACTCAACAAATTTTGACCATAATTTAGCTCATCTTTAAAAACATCTGACTCTAGTAATATCTTCTTTTTTGAAGTCCACTATCAAGATGCTTCATCAAATACCACATTCCTAGATGTGTAGCTTCTTCTAGTTGTGGGATTACACCATTTCCACCCTTTTCTTTCATTGTCATACCCCACAATGATACACCTTACAACTTTCTTGTCAATCTTACTATGCAAATGATCATATACAAATATATAGCATACACATCCAAAAGTTCAAAAAATAGTTGATTGTAGGTTTCATGTTCTACAACATTTCAAAGGCTGAAAGAAAACATAACCTTTGTTAAGGAAGCCTATTTATTACTTATAAAAAGCAATAGTCCTCATTGCTTCCACCCAAAATATTCTTGGTATATTCTTCGCATGGAACATACTTTGATAGATTTTTGCAAGGTGCATATTTGTTTTGTCTGCTATGTTATTTTGTTGCAGAGTATTGGCACTTGTGAACCAATGGAGCATTCAGTTTTCTTAAAGGACTTTGGAAAATTATTCTAAGGTATTCTCTCCTCCATTGTCAATGTGCAAGCAATAAATTCTCTTGCTAACTTCTACATCAGCTTTCTTCTTAACCTTTGAAAATGCATTAGATTTTTCCTTCATAAAATAAACCACACATGTCTTGAAAAATCATCAATAAAGGTCATTATATACTTCATCCCACCAATAAACACTTGCTTAATAGGTTTGAATACATTAGAGTGAATTCATTCTAATGGTTTCCTTGCTATAAATTTAGACTCTTCAAACTGTTACTGTTGGCTTTATCGTACTAACATCCTGTATAGATTGTGTCTGTTTTTACTACAAGTTAGGGAAGTTCCTTCAGTATTGACCTTTCCATCATTATATTTAGCTTCAAGTAGCTAATGGGACTTAACCATATTCACCATAAGTTATCTTCTCGTTCTTCCTTATCTTGTTAATATATGTGGTCTTTACTGACATTACAAACACTGACTTTAGTCTTTATCCTTCTATCATTAGTTTTTCTAAAATCTTAAGTTCATAATATACCTCCACATCATACGGGCCAAACAAATCAAAGTGGCATGATTATGTTAATTGTGCTATTGAAAGAAAAGTTTTCTTCAAACTTGAACATAGTAAACATTTTGAAGTGACACCAAGTTAACACTAGATTAAGGAGAGACTACTGAATTACTGATATGAGCTATTAATAACTTTGAGTAGTTAGTTGTCACCACCACACAGCTTCTATTATATTCAGACAAATTCTGTAACTTTTGTTTATTATCTTTCATACGATTTGAGTAGCTCGAGTCAACAATCCAATCATTTACATAATAATTCTGATTAGATGTCATTACTGTGAGTGCCAACTCTTCTTCTTTTATAGTAAAAAATCATTTCTTTAGAATCAAATAACTGCCAATTTCTTGGAATTTCCTTTTTGGTGTAGAGTGCTTCATCTTCACTCATTAGTGAATCTTTTTCCATTTTCTTAGCTATATATACCTTCTTGATCGATAAGCAAATTTTTAAACTCAACAAGTGATGGTTGATTTCTCCATCCTTGTACTATAGCAACAAATCCTCTATATTCAGGTCTCAAATATTAGATTATTATTCTTTTCATCTTGGCTTCCCCCAACAGAGCTTGTGGACCCTACTCAAAAATTTCATCACATATTGACTTTACCTTGTGAAAATATTTTGTAATTTTCATATTATGTTGTGTTGTTAACATTGTTATTATAAACAAAACATGCATTAATGCACTAGGTGGTCAAATCACCTAGGTGTAAGGCAAAGGCACAAGGGCACACCTTCTAAAGCAAGGGGGAAAAATTAAAACAATTAAGAAATCATAAAATTTATAATACATACTAAAATTTCATAAAATAAGGAAAATCAAAGTTTATAGTTCAAATTTGGATAAAACATGCATAAAGTAAAATAACAGGGTAAATAGCTTGAGTGGATACTGTATTATGGTCAATTTTTAATTTGAGCATCAAACTTCAATTTGTTTAATTTCAATTACCCAAATTCAATTTAGTTTTAACGAGAGGGGACGAAGAGGTTTCTGGGTAGAATATGATGGCGTTGCTGTCGGAATTGCATCATTAATAGCAATTCACGGAGTCATCTAATGATGCGTATATGCCAAATCATCAATGATGTTAATGTGGTCACCTATTATGCAAATCAAAGATGTCCATGCATACATAATATGTGGCGATTTAGACATTATTGATAATGTGGCATGTACGCGTCAGTAGATGATGCCATGAATTATTGCTGGCAACGCAATTCTTACAGCAACGTCATCAAATTCCAGCCAGAAACCTATCGTATCCACCCAGTGAAAACAAATTGAAGTTGGATAATCAAAATTACACAAATTGAAGTTTGATGCTTTAAGTGAAATTGACCATGATACAGTACTCACTCAAGATATTTCCCCCAAAATAGCATATTATCAATGTATTAAGAAAATTACCACACTACTACTCTACTACTACTAAGAAATACTATTATGCTAGGATATCCTAGCTGCCATCAGCTTCAATAACTTCATCATTTTCTTTATTATCCTCCCACTCAATTTCATATTCATCCTCTCCTCATCTTCATATTAATATTCTTCTTCTTCTTTAAATTCAAACTCCTCATGTAAGTCTAAGAGAATCAATGAGCTTCGTCCTTTTTTTTATTAGAAAACTTTTTTTGCACTTGGACTAACACTTGGAATGGATGTTGATATCACATCTTTCTTTTAGTTAACCAAGTTTGATAAACTAGCCCCCTAACTCCATTAGCCTTATCAACCACCTCCAATGTCAAATTATCAATCTCAAACACCAACTCTTTTTTATCATTTGACTCCCCATCCATTTTGCCCATCAACTATTCATTACTATCTTCTATATATCTAAAAGAAGTAAGATCAATATGGCCTTGTGCATTAGATCTATGCTTTAATGACATATTGTATTTCTTAAACATCATGTCATTCAAGTGGCATTTGAGTAGTCTATTTCTTTGTTTTCTTTTTTCTTTTTTTTGGTTATCTATCGATAGGAAAAATGTAAATTAATTACATAATCTTCATGATTCAACAAAAAATATAATAAAATAAAATTTTATAGCATGCAATATTATCCACTTGCTAGATAAAATTACTTACATGCTCAAATATGCTCCAATTACACAAATATCCTTATGTGTTACAAGTGAGGCTAAACAATTTATAGTAAACTTCTTTAATTTAGAAGTTGAAGTACCATAAGATTTCCTTATCCATTGTCACTTAATAAAAGTATATGAGTTCAATTAATATGGTTATAATTGCATTATTTACATTGATAAAAAAAAGGGAAAGAAATGTATTTATTTAATTTTTAATAGTTACTTAGAGATATTGAATTTCATTTCCTAGCTAATAGCAATTTTCATGCTAAATAAACCGGGGATTCAAATAATAATCCATTGCATGCAAAGATCAGTAGAGTTGATTTCCCCATCTTCTATCAATTATTTTAAATAATTCTTTATATTTCTTCTTGTTGTTATCAAAATACTTCATTATGGCTTCCTTATCTCTATTTGTGGACACATAAATGTATCTCATAGCTGATATCTCCCCGTCCATCAATCTTAGTACATGAAATAGACGACTAAAAATCTTCAAAATGTAAACAATATTGCTCCAAAATGAGGGCATCGTAATAATGTTACGAACTCTCTTTCCCACAAGCTTTTTTTGTCATTTGAGTTTTGCCCAATCAACTGAAATGAATATCTATTTCAGGAGGACTTAAGCTAATGTATGTGTTGAAGTATGAGAAAAGCACTAGCAAATTTGATTGCCCCAAGCCTGATAAGCTCTCTTTGGCTTGTGAACTTCCTCAACAAATTTACTACACCCTGATGAATATAGGAATTCGTGATCATTTCTCTCTTCAAAGTTGAATTAAATTTGGAAAGTTTCCCAATATCTTCTAAGATCAAATCAAAGAAATATGCGACCCATGAAATTTGGTAAAGATATTTCCTTTTCACCTCCAACAAGCTTCTTGTAGAATTAAAATTCATTAAACTTCACAGTTCTTATTTGAATTTTTAAGTACTATAGAAATTAAATTCAATGACAACCCCATAATAATGATGATGATGATGATGACGATGACGACAACGATGACAATGATAATGATGATAATAAATAAATAAATACTTGAAACTCCTATTGGCAAAAATGTTAGGAGATTCATTACTCGTAACCATTTAAACAACATTTTGCTCTCCAATTTTTTCCACTAATCTATCAATTAATTTAAACATTATTTCTCCAGTGTTTGTATAATCGAAAGAGTCAATTGATTTAATGAAAAAAATCCATTGAGGAGAATTCACCGGAAAACCATATGAGTGTTCTATGTTCTTTATTCGTCCAACCAACTCCCATGATAAAACACCTATAGTTTACCAATTCCTCTTGAAAAGAATTCATTGATGTTTTTACATCATTTACTTCTTTCTTCAGCAAGGGTTTTCACACCTCATAATGGCTTGGAGGTTTCATGCCATTTTCATATTGGCCAATGGCCTCAATCATCGTGGTAAAACTCAAATATTATACTATATTGAATGGAATTGTTACATCATACATCCATCATACTATTTCTCTAAGCTTTATCCTAACAACTCTTTCTTACACCATTATTTATGGTGGTTTGATTGGAATTCTTCTTCTTCTTCTTTTTTTTTTAATTCTTAACCACTACCTTAGAACTAAGTGTGAAATGAAGATTCATTGGGACCTTTACCCTCTATGTCTTTTGGGTTGGCAAACGACACTTATATCAACATCCAACTCTTTTTTCACTCAAAATTCTTTTCATTCCATGGAAGTTGAAGCCTTTTATAATTATTATTTAAGAAAAAGGGTAACCAAGGCATCCTAAGCTTCTTTTGGTGTTCTAGCATCCAAGACATGCTCTAACACTTCTTCTTTGATTGTAATCTTTAGGGCAAAAATCGCTTTGCTTGATCTTCTACTTCTACAAGGTACAAGTCACATCTCCTATCTTTGGGTGGGTAACTTTGGTTTATCCTCCAAAGATTTTGACCTTACATGCAAGAAATTTTACATGCTAGTCATGTATTGTAATTTTGGTTATTGAGCTTTATGGTTGTCCAATGACTTGAAGATCACTCAACATGTTGACAAAGAAAAAAAAATTCATTCCACTTTAAGAACCTGACTTGCATAACACAATATAGAATATGATAGGGATGTAAAGCAATAATAGACTCAATAAAATGAGAAGTGTACTATCACGCCCCGAATCCAGCTGCACACCCACAAGGAGGAAACACTGTAGGCATGCAAGGCATACAAACCTGACTCAGAGCAAAATACGATCTAACAAAGCCATGAATTATAGATATCTTGACAACCTAGTAAGAAATTCACTAAAATATTTGGGAATAATAAAGAGTTCAAAATTCAAATTCCAATATCAAGTGTAACAAAATTTGTACACATGTATATAAAAAGTAGAACATAAATCACATGTACCGAATACAAGAGAGTAATAATAATTACCAAAAGATAGGTTTCTAATCCAGAATGTTTTACAGAAATATAGCTTCATAAGAGGTTTTTTTTTTCCAAAACATACAGAGTTCTTATGATTACAAAAATCTAAATATGATAATTATCAAATAAGTCTTCAGATCAAAAAGTATAATAGAGGATAGGGATTCCAAAGGTAATATATTTCCAAGGTTATATGTCTCCCAAACTTACTAAGGCTATTTGTTTTACCTTTGTGTCACCCGAGTCAAAATATTGGAGCCTATTTGTTTTACCTCCATGGGCCAAGTCAGAATGATCAAAATCTATTTATTTTACCTTGGTGGCCAGAGTCAAGAAACTATTATTGTTTCACCGATGGTCCCACGAGAAACTATAGCTTCAATTCACAAAATTTATATCTACATGGTCAATGTTGACCCCCATTAACCTAGTTAGTTCATAACTTATTTGGAGACTAAAAATATTTATAACAAAATAAATTTTTTCAGAAGTATAAAAAAAACTACTATTTTCAAAGAACTAGAGGTTAATACTTGCTTATGGTGATGGTGAGTAATGTTACCCTCCCTGCCGCAAGTGCACTGGTCGTCAAGTAATAAATTTCCCCGCGTGTGAGTGTAGAAAGTTGTATCTCTAGGGCCCCAAGAAGTACTATTACTTCCTCTTCGTGTCACTATTTAGTCTACCAAACAAGAGTATGATGTTTCAATTTAAATTAAAATAAACTAAGAAAAGAATACTACCAAGTGACTCAATGGAGGGAAAGACTATGAATAAAGTAGGCCTCGGGCAAGGATCTCCTTTGGAGTACTAACAAGGCACGGATTTTATGCAATGTAAAGGAGTTGTTAGCAAGTTTGGACCACGGGATTCTAATGTCGGCTACCCCAAAATCCTTCGGTGAATAACCCTAATCTCATATGGGTTTCGCCTGTCGGACACCCATACAATTTCCTTGGGCACCTCTAATGCAGAAGGTCATTAACACGTACTTGTAACCTCCGGTGTGTAAGTACAATGAAATCTCATTAATCTAATTATGACCTAGTAAATGCAAACATCCCGTTATACACATAAAATCCAAAATTAACATATGGAATCCATCTATTGTAGATTAAACATGAAGCATCATAAATTAAATCCAAAGAACATGGCAACATACTTTAATACTAAAGTTAAACAACCATGCAAATTTTTCCTCCCAAGGTTTACCGATGCCCAGTGGCCTTAGGAGTTTATTTTGATATACATGGAAGGGGAATCACAAATTCAAGAAGAAAATGAGTAAAACCCATGATGAAACTCCCTATCCATCGACTAGTGATGAAGGTGGAGAAGCTTCTAGGATTCCAATGACACCACCCTCCAAGAATCCCCAAAATGCGGCGTTACTTTGATTTCCTCTTTGTTGAAGCTCCAAAGATGAATCCTTTGAGATCTCCCTTCCTTTTCCTTCAATTTAAACCCAAAAGAGTCTCCTCCCAAAGAGATTTGGAAATGGAAGTGTTTGGGTCAAATGGAGGCCGCACAGGTTGGGAAAATAGTCTTTTGAAAAAGCTGGTGGTTCATGCGGCCTCTATGCTGGCACATAAAGGTCATATGGTATTCTGGATGGTTTCGTCCAACCTTTGTGTTGTGCATAGTGGTCATATGGTATTCTAGATAGATCATTTAGGTACCATGTAGCTAGGTCGCATGAGGGCTCTGTTTATTGCTACAACACTGCTACCGTACTCCTTCTCTAAATTTGCATTCTTCTTGCCCCTACTTTGGTCCAAAATACATCTTTTAGTTCTTGATTGCTTTTCAATGCCCTATGAAGCAGATAAAACCAAATAACACATAAAATGGGCATTGATCAAATAAAATTAGGTGTGTAGTATATAATATATATATATATATATATATATATATAATATGTGAAAATACATATATTTAGATACTTATCACTTGCCAATGAACATATTGCTAAGTTATTGAACCAAACTAGAATGATATAACAAAATTTATAATATCAAACTCTTCCAAGATTTTCATTTAAGCAAGGATGCTATACCTTAGTATATAATCAAAGAATTGCATGATCCCATATTGATATACAAACTAAGCCACTTGTTTCAAGATAAAAAGAATGGATAAATAAATAAATAATTATGATTGAATTTTTACAATAAAAATAATAGATAATTTATATGTGGATTACTTATCTAGAGGTCGTCAAACTATAACTCACACTTGAAGATGAGATCAATCCTTCCTTAATAATTCTAGAAACATAAAAGAAACTCTAATTGCTCAGAATGTTTCTGCCAACTAACAATGAAAACCAATCCAAGTGGTGGTAATCTGTAAAAAGCAGCTTGTGCCAAGATGTGAGGCTTCTAATGATATACTTAAGCTTTCAATTGGTTAAGGAAAAAGAAAACTCAACTACTAAACAGAATGATCAATGAGTGAGGGATAAATTTAAATAATAAGGGATAAGGAAAAGATAATAAAAATATCTTAAGTTCAAACATAGGCCCATGAAAGGTTTAACCTACCAAGTAGAAAATAAGGCTAAAATTCAACAATGCCCAACTAAAAAAAAACAACTATTAACAACCCAATTATAAAAAGCAACAAAAAATGTAACAAACAAGAAATAAAAAGTTATGCATAAAAATCAATTTACAAGAAAGGATTCAACATTGGACCCTTGTAGTACACCAACTACTCCAAAGATGTAGAAGGAAACCAAGGAAGGGCAACAATCACTAAGTATAAGCATAAATTCTAAGCTTCAATTAGACATCCAACCACAATATCACTTAGATATAATATAGGCATAAAACAAGTTTCAAGGGCATTTGTCAAGCCTCATCCCATAGGACATACACGTGACAACCACCGCGATAACTCTAGGAGGGACACACACACCACCCAACCCTTGAGTCGCCACAAGGCTTACGATTTTCCTGGATTACACAAAATTTTAGAATCACAAATAAAAATTATACAAAGCATGGAATACAATAATTGCACACAGAACCAAGAATTTCAAAACAGAGTAATATACAGAGTATGGAATAGGATGAAAACACAGAGGAAGAAGCAAACATTCTATAAACATAATGATAGAATTCAAAGAGACATATTAGTCATAAATACAACCAGGTTTTTCAAGAAAATAGATAAGCATGCAACAATACAAGGTTTCAGAAACAAAAGACACTAGCGGATCCATGTCTCTTACACAATGCAACATGCTAAAAAACACACATACACAAGATTGGAAATAAGGATAGATAACAAGAGTATACCCTGCACTTTGCCTTGCCGCAACACCACTAGATGCCGAAACCTTGAAGGGAGGGAGATGGTGAGTAATCAAAGTCACTCAATGAGAGAATTAGCACAAATCTAAAAGAATATCAAAACAAACTAATAAATTTTCAATAACCAAGCTTTTGCAATAATACATATAGTCTTGAAACATTTCAACATTCATAACAATATATAAATGTAGGATGTGAAACCACATTATTAAAAACCAAAACACAGGTCTTCACAAGTATATTCATAACCTCAAACATTTCATCATGTGTATAACAAATATTTGTACATTAGCCTCACAATGAGCATAAATACCAACTAGATCAAATGAAGTTCTCAACATTCACAAATAATCATTTGGCATGATACGAGTTTTTAAAGTGTTAAATAAATTTCATTGCAACTCAACAATAAACCAATATTCCAAAACATGTAAAGGAATCACACAGTTCAAGGATTTCTTTTACATCAAAACGTGATTTCCAAAATGTAAATTTGCATATCTTGTATATTTAAAAAGACAAAAAAAAAAGGGTTCATGATTCAAGAATCCAATCCAAGAAATCATGGTTTTGTAGAAACCAGAACATAATATTAGTTTTAAAACCAATAGGCTGAAAAACTTCTTTGACTTTAGTCGTTGTTGTAGCTAAGTCTTGAGCTATCAAGGTCTTCATACCCTTGACGTTAGCCTACAGAGACCCTGTGTGGTGATATCCAGGTTCTCGGTGAAATACCTTTTTGGGGCTTCTACGCCCCTTTCAAAAGAAGGAACTATAAATGGATCCCCTCACGCCTCCTCTATAGGTTGGCTGTGAGTGTTCCCACTCACTGCAGTAGGTTTGGGCTAAAGTCTTAGTCACCATCAAAACCACTATGTCAAGAACATCAAGACCGTAGCCCACTACTTCCATGGATTTGCTCAATACATGTACGCATCCAAATCAATATGATCCATGTACAACTCATCAAAATGTCCATGACTAGGACTAACATCATACATTGGGAATGGAAACTATTTTCATATTCATAAGAGCCCAAAAATATGATAATATGAACGAGTTTTCACAAATCATTCCAATTCCAATATACAAGTATAGTCTTAAACGTTTTCATTCAAATGTTAAGAGTTGCATATATATATATATATATATATATGGAACAATAGCATAAGAAATCCTTCCAAGTCCATCAAAACATCTATTTAACATGATAAAACCATGAATTAGTCTCAATCAAATGATTAAAATATTTAGATAATATTCCACTAGAATTGTGCAATCAACTTAACCCATTCACCAATTTAGGAGATTAAACTCCTCAAGAGTGGTACTAATCTCCGGCGCCTCGCCTTGAGCCGATCTCTCACCACCTAACCCACCACAAACACACAAGAGCCAAAAAACAAAGAAGAATTAGAAAAGAGAAATGAATAAACCAAACCCTAAATCTATAAGCAATGCAACCTTACAAGGGGCATTGCTCAAATCTGGGTTCAAGGGTTTTCAAAAAGTTTCTAGAAATCTCGGCTTCACTCCAAACTAAAGAAACAAGTAAATGAAGGAGATTTGCTCGTGCTATAGTAACACGATTCTAGCAAACTATAGGGTTCAAGGTTTCAGCCACAATGAAGGAAATTGGAGGTACAACCATTTTTCTCAAGTTTCTAACATCAACAAGTAAGAAATGAGAAGAAGAAGCAAGCTTTCTCAAGCTCCTAACCATAACCCTAGGTCCATCATTCTCATCCAAACACCAAGAAAAGCAAGGAGGGAAACAAGGAGAATGAGGCTTACATCTAGCTTCCTAGAAGAAAGAATGATGGACAATGGCTTCAATATACCAAGAAGGAGATGATCCTCCAAGGTTTTCTTCTCCTCCAAGAGGAAGTCAAGAGGAAAGAAGGGAGAATGAGAGGAAAAAAGGAAAGAAGGGATATAACAAATGTTTGGGCTGTGAAAAGACATAAAAGCCATTAGCTTCATCTGAAAAAAATAAAAAAAAAATGTAGCAAAAAGACGTGCATTGTGCGCCTTGCATGCAGCCGCACACACGGCCTCATGGCCGCTAGGCTAGCCTGTGCAGTGGGCCTGCTGGTGCAAGCCGCCTGCATAGGCGCTTGGCCAACCCGTGCTGTGCCAACACGTGTGTGGGCGTACACTCATCCACACCGAAGAAGATGTCTGCATGACTCTTACTCGTTCCAAACCACTCAGTAAGCTCTACTGAGGCTAAAACAAGCATGACCCGTCCAAAATCTCAAGTCAACACACAAGAAAAAGGTGAAACATCACAGCATTGACATTTTATTAAGCACTTGGTGTGCAACCTCAAAACTAAGCAATTGGACAACTTGATAAATAAACACATACTATCAAGTAATACATAGTATCACACAACTATAGAGAAAGAAGAAGAATTAACATATTTGAACAAAACTTTAAGCTAAAACACCATGCCACAATCTATCAACCTAGGTTTGAAGGAAGCAAGAAGGACTCTAACAAAAGGCTTACTAGCTTAGAAGAAGCATAGCACAACACCCACTTGAAGCCTCTCTTGGTTCCCAAGACATGCAACTAAAAAGGTTTAGGTCATCACCTATTTTACCCAAGATGATAGCCCCAAGGTAAAGGAATTTTTGTGCCACTGGACCTTCTTTTAAAGCTTTAAATCCTAAATGATAGCATGGATCAGTATGCCCTCGGTATGGCAGCTGGTGAGGCTATTAGAGAGGGGAAGTGTGACATTGAGGTGAAAAGTAAAAGCAAGGATGAGAGCTCACATGTTTCTAAGGCCTTGCTTGGGGAGAAGTTTTGAAAGGGGTTTTGGAGGGTTTAAGATGTAAGGGTTCTCTCAACCTTTGCTTGGGGAGAAGTTTGGGGGTGAGGGTAAAAATACCCTTTTATTTGTATTTACTAATATATATTGGGTTGTATAAAAGATGTCAAAAAGTTTATATAAAATTTTGTATATGTTACTTAATCATTTTTTTAGCAATACTTAATTGTGGTTATTTATTAGAATTTGTTTATTGATTCATTATTTATCATAATATAACATTTGAGATTAAGAGGGTATTTTAGTAATAATAGTATATAACCTTACTTAGCATTACCTCCAAAACCTTCGTTTACTTTAACTTTGCCTCAAACAAGGTATAAGTTTATCCTTTTCCTTCCTTTCCCTCCCTTTACCTTACTTCATGAACCCTTACTACACCTTATCCAAAGAAAAAAAAATGACCAAGTTGACTTATGGTGGGATCCACGTGTACTCAATGATGATGGCCCACAACACTATAGATGTGATTGAGAAGGATGATTCGTTTAGGGGTTCTTTCGTTATCTGTAAGTGAATTATATGTAAGTGAAGTTACAGTGTAAGTGAAAATCCTGTATTTTAACTTATATCACAGCTGATTGGTTTGCTATAGCTTGAAATGTTGTATTTGCTTTTTCTTTGTTTGGTTTAATATAAATTGAGGGGTATAATTACTATGTAAGAAAAATGGTAAGATTACCTCTATTACTTATTGTTAGCACTAATTATTTAATATTATTTATAAAATCTTTTAGTTATATACTATGCTTTAATTTTATCCCTAAAAATTATTAATTACTTTAACTCTCATTATTTATCATAATACTAATTTAAAAAATTAATTTATTCAGCGGTGGTTTATTAAATTTAAAAAATGTAATATAATTCAATTATATGCCATAAAAAAAAATTTATGGCGCAGAGAGAAGCTGCTGACTAGTTCTAAAATGGATGATTTGAAGACTTGGCTAAGCGAGGCGATCACCGATATGTCTACTTGCCTTGATGGCTTTGAAGCCACCTTTGGCAATGATTGAGATAAGATGAAGGCCACAATGAATACCTCTACCGAACTCACCAGCAATGCATTGGCCATCCATGCCGAAATCCTCAACATTATGAATAGCTTGAAGTTTCCCATCCATAGAAAGATTCTATGCGAGATGAGGATAATGATGATCACTCAACACAGGTTACCACACTGGATCTTGCAGGGATAGCAGAGAGTGTTGCAGGCCACAGAGGGGCAGGTTCGACAGCTGAATGTGACAGTGGCCAAGGATGGCAATGGTGATGTGATGATGGTGGGCGAAGCGGTTGCAATTGTGCTAGTGTGCGGTTGCAATGACGGTGAGAGGAGATGAGAATAAAGTTGGGAAGATGATGGTGCTAATATTGGTGTGCTTTTTAGAGGGTTTTTGCAAAAAGTAATTTCAATGGCTGAGAAAGTTAACATGGAGTGGTGATGGTAACCATTTATTTTTGGGCATTTTGACTTATGGCCAAATTGGTGGTAAGTCAAATTACACCAAAAAGCTGTGATCTTGCATTTGCTTTTACATGTAAGTGGTATTTTACGGCAAACAAAACACACTTTTATATGTAAAATCACTTACTTTACAGCCACTTACATCTATTTATATGCAACCAAACAACCCCTTAATGAAATTAATGAGCCTTATATAGGCATACACTACCAATTGGGCAAAGACACATTTTTCTCCTCTCACTCTACAACTCAAACAAATAAACCCATCTATCAATAGTAAACAAGAAGATTTAGAAACCATCACCAAACCCTACTATCATTAGTTAATAAGAAGACTTAACAACTATTAAACCCACTAACAATATGAACTTGGTCAAAACAGACCTGTCACCAACTGCTATTATTGTGGTTTCAACAAGACATAAGCACATAATTGAACTTAATCAAGTGTCAAAGCTAGAAATGCTGCTGTTAGACCTCTGACATTGACTTCGTGTGGGATTCGTCTTAGTGATTTTTATGTTATTGATATAAGATAGAAAATTTTTTATAGTCCTATTACGATGTTCCTCATGAACATATTGGTAGAAAGTGATGGAGAGGTAGACAAGGATAGCAAGGACGCTTGCCACAGCACTGATGAGAAACAACCCCCAGAAGCTGCTTAAATGAAGCCTTTCATATTCCAGTTTTTCCTCTGTGGGGCTGCACATTTTGTTCGTTACCCATTTATCATGGATTCTTTGGAGTTCTCCATTCTCTGACAATTTCAGAATAGCTGTTGACATGTCTATTGTGAATGGTGAATCCTTTGGAAATGCCTACAAAGAAAATAACTCATTAGTTAATGCTACTTATTAATCTAATACATGCTAGTGTATATATATGTATATATATATATACAATAGTTGGGGTTTGAAAAGGAGAGGCTTACAAAGCCCCAGCTTTCTTTAGTAAACTCAGAGCCAACAATGGTGAATTGACAGTTTGTTGAAAGGAAAAGCTCAACATAAGGGCGTTCATCCACAACAGCAGCAACACCTCCATTATCAGGGCCAAGTTCAAGGGCTTTAGCATACTCTTCAGGTGAACCAAGAGCTTTCAGCCTGGACCTTGGAATCTGCAGCTCTTCCACCATATATGACTCTGCAAATGAACCCACTTGGTATCCAATTGGATAACTAGTTGATCTCAATGATTCAACCCCTCTTATTGGTGTTGAGAGCTGTTGCAATGTTAGGATTGAAGTCAAGCTTGCTGTGTAACTGGCTTGAATGATTAGCACCACAAAGAGCCATATGAGCAGTAGGATTTTTCCTAGTGTGGTCTTCATAGACTCCTCTGGGCATTTCAACAAATATTACAAGCACATGTTAGTGTCCCAGTGTTTTGAAATAATCCCAATGCATCGTAGAGTTCATTGCACAAATACTGCATTAATGAATTATAATATTTAAACAATGCAAAAGATGAACGTCTTTTTTTCCTTTGTTGTTGTGCCTTTTACTATGGTTCTAATTTTAAACTAAATATGTTTTAACAGGGACCAAAATTAAAAATGCCTTCTCCTCTATGAGTAAATAGGTTTAGCTGTTACTCTAGATAAATAAATAATTAAGTAAATCTTTTTATAAAAGCTTATATTTTGATGTATAAATGTAGTTTTACAAGACGATAATATTTTATTGGCATATTTAATTAATTTTTAAATAATTTTTTTGAATAAAGTAAAATTCTATTCTAGAGAGAAAGTAATTCTAATAATCACGTAATGTATATATATAGAAAGATATATAATAATAGTTCATGGGATATATAATGAAATATGTTTTTAAGAAATTATTTTAAATATAAATTAATTCAATTTAAAAATAAACATAAAGATATTTCCGAATAAAATATGATGATCAAGTCGCATTCACTTACCGTGAGCGAAGAACGCTGTTAAAAAGCCAAATCTGGAAGCAAAAAAAGATTGAGTTATGCTCATAAGATATAGTTTGGTAAATATTGATATTTTAAAAATAATTTATTTATATTTCTATAAGTATATATAATAGAATATAACATACGAAAGAATAGTCACAATTTGCTCTTTCAGGCTACCACTTGAACGAAAGCATTGGTTATCCCGTCGTTCAAGTATCCACATTACTATCCCTGTTAATAGAAAGGATGAGACTGTGGCAAACCAAAGGTTATTTGTGAATGGTTTTGTGAACGACCAAGCATTTGAGTTGTACTTCTTTACGGGTGCAACAACAACAAGTCCAGACTCGATGAACGGTAATGTAAAATCCACAAACAATGCTCTGTTTGTCACAATGGCAATGTCTCCAACAGCACCATAGAATTCCTATAAAAAAACAATAATACTATTATTAAAGGCAAAATTATGAAAGTCCACAAATTGGGCCATAAACTATATCAGAATAATATGGTCGTGGTCCTTGAATCACATATAAAATCCTTAAGTCCTAAACATACTTTAATACAAATTTATAAAAACCAATCCTAATACATCTAGTAATTATATGTTCGAATAATAGCATGGTAATATCCAGAGCTAACAAATTGAAAAAGTTAAACAAGCACTTACATTAGACGAAACCTTTTGAACAAGATCACCATAATTCGGATTGCTTCGCCCATCTCCATAAGAAATGAACTTATAAGGAACAGGGTAATTCAGCAATTTAATTGCAGCAGTAAAAACATCAATACAATAACCTTCAATTTCTCCGGTTTCCATATTTTTTGACACAAATTCCTTGAAACTAAATCTATTAGGAACCACAAGTCTTAACTCCTTCCCATTCTTTGCAAAAATCCAACCTCTTGGGTTCATTTTATATCTTCCAGGCCAAACCACATCCCCAAGTTGTTGACTTGTACTTGAATAATTAGAAGGTTTGGAGTAAAGTTTTTCAGGAGGATTAACTGATAATCCTAAGTAATTTGACCAATAGCCAACAATCTTGAGTTCAGAATCAATCACATTCACAATATCATATGCAGGATGAATTCGATTTCCATCTTGATCAAATTGAATCAAACCTGTGACCCCATTAGTGCTAATATTCTTTATCTTTTCTAACAAAATTTCACCTCCATTAAATATTGCCATGGCTTTTAAATTCAAATGACCAGACCTTCCATCACTAGCTTGAAGATTAGGATCACTTGAAAATGAAATATTACCACCATCATTCAAGTATTCATCCAATGCTCTAGCGAGTACCCACACACTGTCATAAGCATACAACCCATAAGAATTTAGTTGAAGCTTCTCTTTGGTTTGCTTTTTCACTAACTTACTCCACCTTGAAACAAACTGGGTTTTTTTCGCTGATTCTTCTATATGTTGCCTTAAAAAAACAACACCTTGTATTGCTTGCATGACTTGCGGTGCAAGTGGTCCTCTTGAATCTAACTTTGATGCAAGCCAGTCTGTTGCAATCCAAACATAACCTTTTTGCATCATTCCTAAAGACTGTGCCACAGTGAGGATGGTCACTCCAGTGATCTGGTTAGCATGTAGGACTATGACTCTAGTCTCCATTTGGCCAACTCCAACTAATAGCGAGGCAATATCAGTCTGGTTGGCATCTAGAGGCAATGCAGCCTTGAAAGAGATCTTGCACTGTCTTTCTTCTAGCTTATCAGCTAACGCTATGACACCATTACGGCCGTATTCATCATCCATGAAGATGGCAATGACTTGTCTCCATTTGTAGTGGTGTACAAAGTCTGACACTGCTTGCATTTGAAAGACATCACTTAAGGTTGTGCGGATAAAGTAAGGGTATTGCAAGGAAGAGAATGTAGGGTCTGTGGCGGCAAAGGAGAGGAGTGGCACTTTGAGTTCCTTGGCTATATGAGAGATTATATTGGCTATAATTGAGCATTGAGGACCAACCACTGCCACAATGTGCTTCCCCATAAGCTTCAAAGCTAAGGGAAAACAAAATAAATAATTAATATAGTTTCATAGTGAGTTAATAAAAAAATAGTGCTCTAAGCAATTCTTTTAATTTATAAAATCAAAATAATTATTAGTCTCTGTCCTTCCTGGTAAAGAATCATTTGTTTTTGACATTTTAAGTGACAAATTTATATATTTTTAATCTTCTATTAAGCTTTATGATTGGTAATTTCTAATGAAGCTTTTGGCCTTTATTGGAAAAATTATATGTTGCAATGAGAGGTTCTACTCTTTTTTGTTAGCTGTTGGTTATGCTAATTTGGTATCCAAAATGACATAAATACACAAATGTATAAAGTTAGTAATGCTGAAAGAAGGAAATTTATTTTTTTAACCTGTCATAAAAATGGCAACTTTTCAACATCAAATGACTCACTGATCTTGGCTTAAACGATCACATCAATATATACTGGATAATATTGTAGAAAGAGCATCTGAAACTAATAAGATTGATCAGTTGACTAATTAAAATGATTTTTGCTATTTTAAAGGGGAAAAAAACAAAGATATTAATATCAGAAAGAACGATAATATAGTTGGAATCATAAAATAAAAATTATAATTTCTACTTTAATTCTCCGTACCTCCAATCATGCCAATAAAACCATTGCACTTAGTATCTTGCATGTTAATAACAAGTTTTGATCCCCGAAGAATAGTAGGATCTGCATTAACATCATCTATTCCGGCTTGAATGGCGATAGTGGCGACGTCTCCGATGGTTGAGTTGAAGTTGAAAGCAGCTCCAACATTGATGATAGCAGGTCTTGTACTAGCATTAACATTAGGTATTATGAAGAAAAGACAATAATAAATACTTATTATTGTAAGTGGATGTATTAGCCTCATTTCGCAATTTTGCATAAACATGGCAAGATCAAACATGACATGAAGAGAAAGAGTTGATGAAGGTTTTAATAGAGTTTTTGATTCAAGGCTTTTAGTGGAGTGTCACAATAAAAAGCTAAACGATAAGGGAAAGAAATAAAGAATTGTAGACTCGGTCGGAAGCAAAGGCAAATGCTCTTCACAATCGATTGCTTTAGAGATGCTTTCACTGTTTGTAAGGGATCAGCTGTTGGGTAGCTCTCAAGAAGTGTGTTCATAAATGCTGAGAAGAAGCTGCCATGTAGGACGCAGTTACATGTGGACAACTTTTATTGGTTGGAATGCTGCATTGGGAAAGGTCTGCAGTGAAGTGATGAACCAAAATGCAAAGCGAGAATAAAATAAGAATTAGGCCTAAGCAGCCGTAGTTATCTTTATTCTTATTTTTATTTATTTATTTTTCTTTTTCAAGATTTAAAAGAGAATTCATAAGTTGGAATTTACTATATATACCCTTTGGAAAATAGAAATTATATATACTAAAAAAAACAAATATAACCGGAAAAAAATCGAATATACATGTAAACTTGGTTTGCAAAAGTTGCACAAGTAATCTTGTGTTTTTTCATAGGTATATTTGTGATTTTGTCTTATTAAATTGATGTAGCTCTGATATATATAATTGGGGATTTAAGAGGCTTAAGTTCAAATCTAGTTAGACGCAATTATAGTAATGGATCCCCAGTTGTGAGTTTGGGCTTACAGCCTAAACTAGGTGTCACCGTCTAAGGGCACATAAGTTAAATGATCAATTCTTGGTCCATACGTACGCCCCTACCGTATATGCACATGTTGCATTTGTCAATGTATATAATCTATTTGTGTTTATAATTTATAACATTTCATAAGAAAATAAGTAAAATGGCAATGAATTTAATTTCCTAAAATTATGAATTTAGAAAATATCAATAGACTTTCTATAATCAGCTTTCTCTTTAGCTTGATCGGCAAGGTTAAATGCAAATAATACATTTTCTTACAATGATATTGAGTAATAACAAAAAAAATATGTCAAAATTATAATAAAATTATATCAATTGTTTTTTTTATATGATAGATAGGGTTAAAGGCTAATGAAATTTATTAAATAAATACTCCAGTAAGGAGCCTGTAAGTGACACATTATAAATAAATATGATGAGGATTTTTGGGGCATCTCCTATTCTATTCTTGATCTATCTTTGGAGGTGAGGCCAAGGGAAGAAGAGAGGTGAATCTCCAAGGTTTTGAGGTGATCTTAAGAGGAGATTCAACACCACCATCAAGAGGAAGGAGATCATAGCCGTCAACATACCTTGGCGGCATTTGTGGAAGGTCTTTGGGCGTTCTCCAGCGATCCTTCTCCAATACGTTTGAAATGGGGGTTTTAATGCTTTTCTTGATTTTCTTCGTGTCTTGTAATTTGAATGCTTGCCCTCCATTAATGGAGGGATAATTTCATAGATGTTTGGGTGTAGTTGAACTCTAGGGTTTTATTCTTTTGATGTTGGTTGTGGATCTTAATGCTTTAGTTTTTCTTTAATTGCAATTCATGTTTTTGTATCTAATTGAACGTTTGAATGCTTGCTTGCTAATGTGGTGAGATCCGTATTTATCATATTTGATGTGCTTTGTGAAGAGTAGAAATACCTACCTAGCATAGACATGCAGCGATTAGAGGGGGATTGCGAATAGGCCTAGAAATGGGGTACTTTAGAGAATTCTTCTCTCTTAGTCATCCTGAGTAAATTAACTTGTAATCTCCATGCTCTTTGAAATCATATGTAATAGATTTTAGGAGAAATCAAATCTCTATTTTGTATTTGGATGAGGGTCAATCTCTTTGCAAGAAGGATTACCTAATTAAGAGATTATTGTTAATTCGTAGTAAGATTTCATAGAGTGCTAAAGCAATTATGTGGTGACTGTATTAGCACTAAATTGATTCAGCTAGTATTCACCCTTGCAAGAGTTGTTTAGTTTAATTTAGAAAATCTTTCAGTTCAAATTGGATTGCATGTCAAAACAACCTTTGTCTTGTGCT
Organism: Dioscorea cayenensis subsp. rotundata; assembly: GCF_009730915.1. Classification (NCBI taxonomy): domain Eukaryota; kingdom Viridiplantae; phylum Streptophyta; class Magnoliopsida; order Dioscoreales; family Dioscoreaceae; genus Dioscorea; species Dioscorea cayenensis. The sequence continues at coordinate 4,688,579 of NC_052471.1, read as the reverse complement.
TAACAAAACCCTAGAGGTATACTATGCCCAGGCATATCTTTTTCTCCTGATTCTTCTTCTTTTTATTTTGTATTTTCTTATTTTTGTTTCTTTTCCTTTTCACACGTTATTATTATCTTGTTTTGGCTAGTTTTCATGATTAGGATTAATACTAGTACTCTCCATCTTCCCTGTGGATCAATATCCTGCTTTTTAGCACTTTACTACTTAATCGGCATGTACACTTGCATCCCTATCAAGATTCAATGATCCAAGAATCTCTTTATTAATAATAGGTTCTCTTGAACCTCATAGGTATAACCCAAGTTTTGTTTGACGTGCCCTCTATTACTCCAGATATGTCCACCATCATCCTGTGTTACAACTTTAAGCATTGATGTTGCAGCCAACATGTCTTTTAACATAGCCAATAGTTGGTTGTTTGCCATAGCTCCCATTATGGCTTTTGTAGCTACTAACCCACTATATGATGTGGTTAATTCTAATGTCTCAAGTTTGGCAACAAGGTATAGGTTATGTTTGTGGAAAAACAAGGTAGGCCATTAGTGGCCATAATAGGCACCATCTTGGGAAAATCATTAGTTTATGGGATGTCTTGTGGCAATTTGCCAAACCTAACCCTCCAAAGACTTGTGGACTTTCAGATGTGTTGGTATAGATGGAGGCTTTAGGCTCAACCATCTTGTGCTTAACTACTTGTAATTATTGTTGAGTGATGGCCCCTGTCTCTATGGCGGGATGATGATGAATTTTGGATGCATGTATAGTTTATTCCCTTGACAGTGGCTTCCTAATAATGATCTCGGTTATACAACATGTGGTATAGCTATGTGAGCAACTAAAGTCATAAGGTGGTTGGAAGAATAGGAGCACTGCTCTACCATTGTTTGTTGGCCTATGATGATATTCTTTTGTAGTGATGCTATATCTCTCTAGTTGAGTCAACAAACTAGTACCTCATAGGAACCTCATTAATGGTGCACTGATGACTAGTGCCTCAATCACCACATTGAGCAACATGAAGCAATAGGTTGCTAGCAGATCATTCTATTAGGCTTTGAAGTTATCTAGTCACATTATCTAGTGTTGTATGCTACACTAAGATCCACAATGAGGAGAATTATGGCCCATTGGACAGGCCTCACTAAATTCACAAGCGAATGAGAACATGATGACGCCATTGCTTTAAACAACAACCAACTCAAACACTAAGTTTATTATCTCCATTATTATCCTTGGTAGCAGTAATGTAAAGGTATGTTTATGACAGCAATCCAGCAACATGTACTAATAACTTCTTTAGACCACCCAATCTCTGATGACTGATAAGCGTATAATTGTACATAATTTTATATAATTTTATACACTTAATTGGCATGTATTAGAGTGTTTATTCAGAATATGATGTTAAATATGGTGTAAAATGTGATTTTAAGTGACGAATAGCGCATAAAGAGGAGAATGAGCCATAAGAAACAATTTTGAGATAGAATGAAGAAGATAGAGCTCTCTTAACATCAATAGCAAAGGAACAGGCCAGACAGAACACCTTAAGGCCACCTTATGGCTATACTTACGGCCTTAAGCCTCAACTAGAGAACCTTCTGGGCATGCCTATGCCCATAAGGAGGAGTATAACTACCAGACAAAGGGACTTACAGGAAGGACTTACACCAGTAAGCTAGACCTTAAGGGCCATCACGAGGAGTTTATAGAAAGTAGTACACGCCCATAAATAAGGACGCAAGCGCCATCCAAAGATGTTTACGATCCAACACATACGGCCATAAGATGGACCATATCACCAAGATAGAAGACCTTACATGTAGAGCCTACCACTGTAAAATGCTTGTAATACTCTCGACTCATCATCACTAGCTTCTTATGGCCTTGTTTTTCTGTGCATAAGTAGCCTGTAAGTGGTTAGGTATAAAAGGTCTTATTGAGTGTTTTAGGGAATCTTATGATGGCCAAGCAAATGAAGAAAAAGGAGGAGTTTCTTAAGGACTTCTCCAACAATCCAGCGAGGGAGAGAGCCTCATCCGCCTTCTATGACACCATTGGAGCCGTCAAGGAGCTTCTTAGGCAATGTTTATGGGAAATAGGAGAGTGCACCGGCATCCCAAGGGGTAAAGAGAGAAAGGGGGTTTTCATGTTTTCATTGGTTTCTCGTACCTCCATTGAATTATATGAGTTTCCTCCTTTAATGGAGAACTAACTTGTTGGTGTTTGGGCTTAGATGGAACCTAGGGTTTATATTTTGATTGACATCGGTTGTGGATTTTGAATACTTTATATTGAATGTTAATTGCAATCCATGGATGTTGAACTCAATTGTGTGTTTCTATTGTCTTAGATTCTATTGTAGAAAAAGTGAAGAATTCATGATTGATGTACTTGTGTGACAAATTGAAAGATCCACCTAGTATAAACAGGCCGCAGTCGAAGGGGATCACGAGTCCGCCTAAAAATAGGATACTTCAAAGTTGAGATTTCTACTTCCGTGATCCTTCCAAGTGAGTTAAAAAAAGAATTAGTTGTATAATGCAATCATAGGGAGTATCTTCAAGAAGAGATTCCAATTTTTTTGTATGGGATTAGGGGTAATTGCTTCTAGAAGAATTGCCTATTCTTTGAATTCGTTCCTTCTCTAGGAGTTCATAGAGTGCATTGGGGTCATAGGGTAGTCTGTATCAGCGGCGTATAGGACCGGTTATTATTTAATTTGAGAAAAAGGGTAATATGATTTAGAAACTCTTGGTTCAACTAGATTGCAAAATTCTATACAACCATTGTCCAGGACCTAACCAACCTAGGGGAAGTCTATGCCCGAACACCCTTTCTTTATACTTGTTTTGCCATATTTTCAATTAATGTTTGTGATTTGTAGATTTCAATTCATTTTTACACTCCACTGTTGTGATTAGGATAATTAATTGTCAGATTTAGTGTTAGTACTAGTATTCTCTAGTTTCCTATATACTAATAACCTTGCTTTTCAACATCCTATATTATTTGACCGGTAAGTACACTTACATACAGTAGGTGGCTACGGTTTTTCTATCAATGACCATGGAGACAGGTTAACTTTGCATGGGCCTTGCCACCTGTTGAGTTGCCAGCAACACGACTAAGATATATACCTTTGGCTAGGGCTGTGCACGGTCCAAAATCGGACCGGACCGGTTAAACGGTTTTTTTATTATTGGAACCGGACCGGACCAAATAACAGAGAAAACCGGACCGGTCCAAACCGTTTTGGACCGGTCCGGTCCGGTTTGGACCGTTTTGGACCAATTTGGTCCAATCCGGTTCGATCCCGGTTTTTATGAATTAAAATTAAATTAATAGAATGGTCATTTAATATATAGAGTTAAAAACAAACAATCAGCTTCATTAGCAATAGAAAATTTACATATATATATATAGAGAGAGAGTTTAAGGTAAAAATAACTAAACAGGGTAAACCGGTCCGGTCCGGTTTGGACCGCGGTTCCAAAACCTGGAACCGGACCGGACCGGTCTGGAACCGGTTTCAAAACCGGACCGGACCGGTTAATAATGAAACCGGTTGGAACCGGACCTGCGGTTCAAAAAAAACCGGTCCGGTCCGGTTTACGGTTTAACCGGTTTTTTTGAACAGCCCTACCTTTGGCATATAAGCAAAGACCAACTTCCACCACTTGTGATCTAACCATAAACATCTTATGCTGGTGGTCTGACACTCTGTAATCCTTGCCTTCTAAGTTTAGGTTTTGATATGTTTAAGTTTGTCTAAGAATTGATAAATGTGATTCTGTAATGAATTTCGTACTCTTATTGCTTAATTTTATCATGTTTTAATAATTTTTGTTAATAATATTAACTTAATGTGAATTTATAATATTTTCTTGAATAAAAAGGTAATTATAATGAAAATTTTGACATTTTTGCAAAAATATTTGTATTGTATAAGTCCAAAATAATTGTTAATATTTTTATTTGAAGAAATCTATTATAGATAAATGAATAAGAAGAAGAAAAATAGGAGAGTTTGAATTTGAATTGAAAACAATAAATTTAGGTAAAAAAAAAGAGAAAATAGAAGAAAAAGTGGGAAATAAGTGGTGGAGATAGAGGAGAACTGAGATGCATATAAGTAATTAAAACCGATCAGAATTGAGGAACATCAGCAAAAATCAAAATAAACAATCCAAGCACCCAAAAGATCAAGAATAAGAAATTTTTTTCTTAATTGTATTATCCTTATCATGAATATTTCAATTTATTTTAGCATTTCTCGATTTGAACTAAATACTTTTCCATTGGGATTTGAATTAAACCTTATGCATTTTGATCTCTAGTTATTCAATGAATGGATTTTTATGAGTTTATTATGAAATTGTGTTGCTAGTATTGGATTTGTGGTTTATTATCTTGATAGTGATAACATTACATATCTAAAGTTTTTAATAATGGGGTGGCAAAGTTCGGTTTGTTATGCTTGTAGGATAATTAATATTGGTATAAGTAGACATGTGGATGACATTAGGAGTTCCAAAGATTCATAACTTTTATTGCCATTACTAATGATTTTTTCCATAAAGAGATTTAGGAATAAATTATTAGAAATTAGTTAGCTACAATTCCACAGTGATGTATTAACACATTTATAACTTGGTTAATTTATTCATGAGACATCTAATATAATTATTGGTCTAATTATTAATTCTACAACTGGACAAGGATGTGGGTTAGGAATTAGGAATTGCAATGTGATGGTGGTGTTATTCAATAACCGAATGTGCATGAGTTCATTTAAATGAATCCTTATTTAATTATTAATTGCCATTTAGATGATAGTTATGCATAATAGTGGATCAAATCCCATTTTAGCAATTGAAGCCTCCTAAATTTGTATTTTATGACTTTAGATTTTAGACAATTATCCTAGTTATTAATTTTCTCTAATATTTTATTTGTCATTCCAATTCTACCATTTAAATTATTATAGTGTCATATCAAACTTGGTAGTTAACAAAGCAATCCTAGTGGGAACAATAATTTATACTCAATTTTTATTTCTTGTGTGATCCATATACTTGCTGTAACTTTTTACACATCAATGACCACCGTTCGGGTGCAAATTGTTGAGGCTCCTCCTATGGTGGTCGACTGCCTTATATTCTATTTGAGTTAGAGCATAGTGGTACATGCAATAGATGTCAGAGGACTCACTGGCTGATCTCAAAACCGATAGTACCACATCAGGAGGTCTCAGCTCGCCTAACCAAAACACCATCATGTGCTCCTCCGATCCTAAGGCGTCACCTAAGAGGGATATCACCATTGTTGATTTATTCCTTGATCTTCCATTTATTTTCTTGAATGATAATGTCTAGTGAAGTTTGTTTTAATCTTATATTAATAAATTTATGCACTTTAATTAGACCTTCTATCTTATGACTAATAGTCCCTAACAATTAATATGAGTTCTTTGCTTATGGTAATTCTGTAATTGACATGGTACGGACACACATCTGAATGAAATTATTTATGTTAAAAGAGGAAAACTTTAATTTGTTAATATGTCACAGAAATAGAAATTTATCAACATCAGAGGTCTCATTAATTTTAGTATAAACAAGCACCTAAACATTGGAAGCTCTTGTAAAGAAAGTAAGCATCCAAAACTAATAAAATTGATCAATTGAGTTTCCAAAATAATTATTCACTTGAAGGAAAAACAAAAACAAACGAGAGTATTAATTTTAAAAACTAGTAGTTAGTTTGAAATCTTAAATTCAAATATGAATTTATATGCCACATTTACGTACCTTCAACCATGCCAATAAAACCATTACACTTACTATCGTGCATCATAACAGCAAGTTTTGATCCTTGAAGAATAGTAGGATCAGCATTAACATCATCTGCTCCGGCTTGAATGGCAATAGCGGCAACTTCTTCGATGGTTGAGTTGAAGTTGAAAACAGCTCCAATGTTGATGATTGTGGGTCTTCTATCAGCATTAACATTAAGTATTTTGAACAAGAGACCATGATAGATAATAATTATTGTAAATATATATATATAAGTCTCATTGCGCAATTTTGAATGAACATGGGAACATGAAATGAAGAGAAAGAGTTGATGAAGGATTAAATAGAATTATTGATTCAAGGCTTTTGGCACAGTGGCACAGCAAAAGAAAGAAGATGGAATTGTTGGCAATCAGAAATAAAGGTGAACCGGTTGCTTTGGAAATGGTTTTACTGTTTATAGGATCAGCTGTTAAGGAGCGCTCAGAGAATGGGTTCATATTTTGATTGCTTTTACGTCCGTGGAACAATTTTATTGGTTGGAATGCTGTATTGGTACAAATTAAATAGATAAGAAGTGATAGATAAAATGGAAAGTTGGGTGGAACTCAAGGAAAGAATAAGGACAAAGGACCACTAGTCTTCTTTACTCTTTATTCTCCATCTTTAATTTCTTTAATTTTTTTTTCTTTGTCTTCTTTACTCTTTATTCTCCTTCTTTAATTTCTTTAATTTTTTTTTCTTTGTGGTTTTTGTTAAGAAATTAGACAGAATTTTTAAATAGGAAATTTATTACATATCTTTGAAAACATAAAATTATAAATTTATTTATTTTTAAACAGAAATTCTTTATTAATAAAAATATAACGATGTAATTGTAAACTAATGAAAATTGTGGGTTATGCACATAAATTTAGCTTTAAAAAATATACGTATGTTTTTTGTGGTTTTTAGAGATATATTTGATATTTTCTCCTTTTGATTTGAAGTAATTTTAATATATATAATTAGCCTATTGTTTTTATTAATTTATAAATTTTCATTAAGAAATACGTAAAATGACATTGAATTTAATTTTCTCTATTTCAAATTTAGAAAATACAAATGCATTTCTTTCATCGGCTTCATCACTAGCAAGAGAGATAAGGCTAATAAATTAACACCCATCACATTAGTAAACACTTTAGTTAAACAAAAAGTAATTTCTCCAAACTAAAAAAAGCAATCAATGAACTTCTCTCCACAAAAAATCCCTCATCTTTATTCAATTCACAAGCAACATATATAACCATTACATAAAATTAGTTAACATGTATGATTCAAAGAAAATATATAAAGAAAAAACAGTCACAACCAAAACCAAAGAAAAGCAAGGAAACAAGCACATAATTAAATTTAATCATGTACCAACATTAGAAGCACTACTGATGTTAGACCTCTGGGAAACTTTTCCCTTAGCTTCTTTTGTTCATGTTCGTTGTTACCATTGACATAAGATATAAAACCTTTGAAAGTGCATCTGTCAAACTCATGAACATAGTGGTAGAAAGTGATGGAAAAAAAAATAAGGATAGCAAGGAAGGCTGACAGACCGCTGATGACAAAACAGTCCCCATAAGATGTTCAAATGAAGCCTTTCAGAGTCCAGTTCTTTCTCTGTAGGACTACACATTTTGTTCACTAGCCATTTCTTGTGGATTTTTTGGAGATCTCCATTCTCTGATAGCTTCAAAATGGCTGTTGACATATCCTAAGGGTGAGTCCCTTTGAAATGTCTGCCATGAAAATAAATAATCCATGTCAATTATTAATTTGATATATGCAAGTCCAAAATTTTTTCAAAGTGAAAGTATACTAATGATTTGTGACAACCAATGTTTTTAAAACCGGATCGGATCGGCCGGTCAAAACCGAAAAACCGGGAACCGAACCGCAGTCCGGTCTAATTTAATATCAATAATTGACCAACATTAAAACTGGTCAAACCCATTTAAAACCAGTGAACTAGTCTGTTGAACCCGAACAGGGCAAACCTTGGTTTTTGAATTTTTATTATTTTAATGTTTTTTAATCTTATTTTCTTGGGCATCGAAGAGCGCATGGATGGCAGTCATGTCGGTGATGAACCCGATGGCGAGGATGCCGATCGTGTCGCTCAAATGTATTACTCTTTGATGGGTTCTCTTTCTTGTGAGCTTTTTGCCATCCACGATCTCGACCTCCTTACACTCTCATGAACCTTCCCTGAAGCGGCCGCTACAGACGTTGTTACTATCTTCACTGTGATTCCATCGTTGGAGATCGACCCGAGCGACGATCTCCATGATGTTGAAGACTTAGACTTGGCCCTTTGCTACTTCCCTAGAGAGATTTGAGTTGCCAACAACATTGGCACCATCGGAGGTGCCTCTGGCAAGTCCTTCGGTGCCATGTTCCACCATCCACTGCATGTGACCAGTTGGAGTAGCCACATCTTCGGCTAGAGGGAGCGGCCGGCATCGAGGTTGGTGAGAGAGCCATAGCGGGAGAGAGCAATGGTGAGAGCAAGAAGGAGGACCCAAGCGATGTCATTAAATGCGGCAGCAGACATAGCCATCCAGCAGAGATTGGTGGTGAGGAGCTCGAGCTCGGTGAGGATGTAGGTGAGACAATGAATGCAGTGTTGGAAAGACGAGGAAGGGGATCTAGAAAGCATTTGGTCAATTTCTACACTTTAATTAGTTAATAAATGTTTTTTGAATTTCACACCTGAATTAGGGGGACTGATTGTTAATCTATGTTATTATATATATACATTTATGATGTCATCCGGTTTGACCAAAATGCATCATTCTGTCTAACCGATTGACCCGTGATCCAAATATAAGACTGGTTCGCTCCCCGGTTCGGTTTTAAAAACATTGGTGACAACCACTAGATAGCCTAGTGGGAGTCACCAAGAATAGTGGGTGAGTTATGCAAGGTTGAATCTCGTGTGCCATTGTACTATATAGCATTGTTTTGCAAACATACTATAAAGATACTATAAAAATATTGTAGTACTGCTGTTCACTCATTGTTCACGGGGTCCCCTTTGGAAGGAGCCGTATTCTCCACTCCTCTAGGGTTGCAAGACAGGGGGTGTGGACCCCGCCCAAAGTTTGATTAGAATATTAAAAAGCACTGTTTTCCCCCACTTATTCCCTTTCCTTTTGCCAATTTGCTCTCAAATCTAGTGATAATGAGGAATTCCCGGAGGAATTCATGGGTCCATCACATCTATGTCTTTGATAATTGAGCCATTTAACTTCATTTTTTTCTTCTTCTCTTGTGCTTCTTCTTCATTCCTTTGTCTTGTGAGGGAGGTTGCTAGCTGGGAGGTTTTTGAAGCTTGGATTTTCAGCCGGGCTCTCATTTCAACTCTCTCTTTTCTGGCCATCGTAGTAAGCCCCTAGCCATTCTTGATTAAATTCTTTTAGTAGTGTTGTTTTTGGTAACTAAAACCATGACTTTTTCTCTATCCTTTGATTAGTTTGCCATGTCTTGTTGAATAGCATGTTAGCTCTTTTTATTTAGAAACCTTGGCATGTTGATGGCTAAATTCAGAGTTGTTCATGCTTGTTGTTCTCTTAGTTCATAGCTCAAAATTGTTGTTGAAATCCTTAGAGCTTAGTGTTAGCTCAAGGGCTTGTGCTTAACCATCCTTGTTTTGAGAAAGATTTGACCTTGGAATTAGTTTAATGAGTGTTAAGTTGCTTGTTTCTTGCTCACCCAAGCTTGGTGGAGATTTTTGGACCTTGTTTGAGTGTAGAACCAGCATGCTAAAAGCCATGCATATTGTGTATGTTTCCATGTATATATATACATATTTTTTTTTTATATATGTGTTGGTTGTATAAGTAGATATATTTTTTTCTCTTAGTTTGGTTCTACAACTTTTGTTGTTGGTGGAGTGGTTTTGTAAAGTTGATAGCATTATTGTGTTAATGTGTCTGAAGACTAGAGCTTAGTTGTGAATCTGCAGAAATGTTTTTGTGTTAATGGTTTGCATTTTTTTTTTTTTTGTATTTATTAGTTTAGGCATTGTAAGAGAATGAGGGAAGTTTTGTAGTGGAATGTGTTTAGAATTGGATGGTGGAGATGTTCTCATCAAGTTAAAGTATTATTTCAAGGCAAATGTCAAATGAGTGGAGGCTAAGCATTGGATCACTTTAAATTTAATCATGTTAATTATTTAAGCTTTTAGGGCGTGTTTTAAATTCCTGCATGAGTGCATGCAAGACAATTATTGTCATTTATTTATTTTTATTTAATTTAATTTTTATTTTCGGTTTCTCTCTAGAAAATGCTTAGGGTAATACTTGATGAGTGTTTAAACTTGCGATTAGAGTAATTTTGTTTTAACTATGGTAAATTGTTGGGTTTTAGGATCATTTTAGGGAGTGGCATTGGATCTCATTCTTGGACTTAATCTAATATCAGGTAAGTAATCCACCGATATAATTTTTGCAAATATATATATATATATATATATATACACACTTCATTATCATTTGTCTGAAATTTTTCAAAAAAATATTATTTTTGTTAATTCACTTGGAAGACCATGCTTAACATGGTGTAAAAAATTACTCCTTGTCATGAGAAATGCATAATGAGTAGGAGGAAGCCAAGAGAAGCAATTTTGAAGCTAAATAGGGAAGCAAGAGCCCCTTGAACATCAAGAACAAGAGAAAGGGCTTAACAAAACACCTTACGGCAATTACTTACAACCATAAGCCCCATCCAAAGAACCTTGTGGGCATACTTATGCCCGTAAGAAAGAGTATAACTAGTAGACAGAGGGTCTTATGGGAGAACTTGCACCCGTAAGCTGTGGCATAAGATTCATCCAAGGGATTTTATGGGGAGCGTATACGCCCATAATAGTAGGCCTTACAGCGGAGCTTATGGATATAAGATACTCGTAAGGCATGTGACCATCATCCCCAGCCCCTTACGGCCTCATTCTTGTGCCCATAAGTTGGCTGTAAGGGGTTAGGTATGAAAGATTTTACTAAAGATTTTAGTGGAGACTTCTGGTAGTCGAGCAAAGTAAGGAGAGGAGAAAGGATCTTAGGTCTTACTTCATTGATCCAACAACTTGGAGGGCTTCATCAATAGTCTAGGGAATTATTGGAGTGGTTGAGACAAGTTTTGAGTGATGTTTGTTGAAGATTTATTGAAGATTCACCAGCATTCCAAGGAGGCGAAGCATAGAGGGAGTTTTAATGTCTTTATTTGCTTTCTTAATGCTGATTAGATTATATAATTGTTCTCCTTTAATTGGGAACTAAAATTCATGGTGTTTGGGCATGGATAAAATATAGGGTTTAGTTTTTTTTTTATAACATTGTTCATAGACTTTGAGCTTGTATCGATCGATGATTGATGTACTTGTTGTTGAATTTAATTGTGCGTTATTACTTGCCTCAAACTATATTGTAGTAATTGCTATAATTGCTGTTGAATTTAATTGTGCCCATAAGTTGGCTGTAATTACTGTTGAATTTAATTGTGCGTTATTACTTGCCTCAAACTATATTGTAATGAGAGCCAAGATTTTCATGATTGATATACTTATGCGATGAATCAAGAGATCATAGACATACCACAATTGAATAGAATCACAAGTCTGCCTAGAAATAGGGCACTTGAGGATTGAGATTTCTCTCCCCGTGATTCTTCCAAGTGAGTTAACATTAGAATTCCAATTGTAATGCAATCATAGAGAATGAGTATTTGGAAGAGATTTCAATCTAGCTTTGTATAAGATTAGTATCAATAGCTTTGAGAGAGGGATTGGCTATTTACTGAATCCATGTCTTCTCTAGGTAGAGTTCACTAAGTGCAATGTAGTCATAGAGTAGCTGTATTAGCGATGTATGTGACTAGTTATTGTTCATCTTGCGGAAGAAAGCAATATGGTTTTGGAACTCTTCTCGGCTCAAGTATATCGCAAAATCTAGTGCACCCTTGTCTTGAACCTAATCAAAATCTAGGGGAAATCTATGCCCTGACACTCTTCTTATGTACTTGATTTTCTATGATTTTACTTTTGTTTTAGTTCTTAGATTTTCTTTAGATTTGATACATAAAACTTTGTTTAGGCTAATTGACGAACTGTGAATTAAAACTTGTACTCTCTAGTTCCTTGTGGATCTACATCTTTGCTTTTAGCACAATATATTACTTGATCGACACATGCACTTAGCTGTCATAGGTGACCACAGTCCCTATCATCATCAAATTGCACTTCTTATGTAGAAAATTTAAAAATTTGAATATGAATGAGTCTAAAAACATGAATGATTATTTCACTAGATTTTTTGAAATAACAAATCAAATGAAGACTTGTGGTGAATTTATTTTAGGTCATCAAATAATGCATAAAATTTTAATCAACTTAAAAAAAAGGAATACATTAGCCCGATGAAAATTATCATTATTTCTCCCAAGAGTTCTAGAAAGAATTAAAAGTGAGCCCACTCTATATACTCTGCACAAAGGAGATTGCATACTTATTGTCTCAATCAATGTTGATAATCTCTTATTAGCAGGAAACAATTGTAAGCTCATATTTGAATTTAAGCAAAATGTAGGGGTTGCTACATTACTTCTTTAGTACCAAGGTAATTAAAGGCAAAGAAGGAACATTTATCTCTCAAAGAAGGTACACTAAAGTTATTCTCAAAATATTTAGAAGGAATGGATGTAAACTGTATCCACATCCTTAGTTGTGAATGTTAAGAAGAAAGACAATTGGGGGGTTTGATTCTTAGATTATATAAAATGTACTTAGAATGTGTTTTCACTCTTGGTTCTACTGAATGCACCTGGATTAATAAAAAACAAAATAGTAAAGCATAACCCACATCTAAAACAAAATTTACGATAGCAGCTAAGCTACTTTACAAGCCATTTGGTTAAGAAGAATTCTTGAAGGCATTGGGTGTGAGCAAGATTGAGGTATTATATTGCATTGTGATAATAAATTAGCTATTGCTATAGGAAAGTAATCTAATAAGTTATGACCAAACTAAACACATTGCCTTTAAATATCACTTCATAAAGAAAGCTATTAGGAAATGAGAAATTGAATTGAAATATTGCAAACCACAAGATCAATTGGCTTATATACTCAATAAGGCATTGCTGAAAGAAAGGCTAGTACTTTTATCTTAGAGAAATGATTGGGGTTGTAAAGGAAGTGCATTAAACGAAGTGTTAGTTGCCAATGCACATTCCTAACATGTTTATATAAGAATTAGGGCATGTTTGGGTACCACTAAATTCCATAGGAATGGTGGTAGTTCCTATGGAATTTAGTATTATGTAGGAAATTATAATAAAGTCTGTTTGGGTATTATTTTTACAGTATAAATTTACTATGGAAGCATATGATTCCATAGTAATTTGAAAAAGAGGTGGCACCCAATTTTTTTTCCTCTACTTTTTTAGTGGACATCTTTTTGAGAAGCAAGCAGTCTTTTAAGTGTAGCTTCAGCAGCAAACTGTGCAACCATTGCTTCCTTCTCCCGTGTGTCTAAAGGTCATCTTCATGAGGACACTACCCCCCGGCACTTCCAATAGATGATCTCTGCCATCTCCTTCTACCACTCACGCGGCATCTTCCATAGTAATATCAAACCTAAGAATTTTCTCATAGATGATACCAATGGCAATCTTAAGGTCTCCAACTTGGATCTCAGCACGGTATCAGACCAAATCAAGAAGGATGGGCTTTACACACTTTATGATACCTCTATATTGTGATGCTAGAGGTGTTCGATCCCCATGGCTACAACGCTGCCAAGGTCGACATTCCGCCACCCATGATGGTTCTTGTCTGACCTAGCGAAGCTCCTCTCTTGTCATCTTGATATCAATCCATAGACTAGGATCACCATCCCTAAGATAATTCAAAGTAAATGGTTCATAAAGGGATTCAAGCATGCTAGGTATTACATGGAAGATGATAAATTCTATCCCATTGAGGATGGCATTGACTCTATGCCACTGCCTCCACGGGAGGAGATGTCTAAGTTAGAGTCTAACTCTAATTCATCAGTGACTTCATGCCTTCCTGCATTGTCTGATGTAGAGAGGCATGGATTACGATTGCCGAGGCCTTCTAGCTTGAATGCCTTTGATATCATATCAATCTCATGGGGTTTTGATCTTCTAGGGTTGTTTGAGGAGAGGAGTGAGGAAACAAGGTTTGTTTCAAGTGAACCAGTGTCGAAGATTATCACAAAATTGGAATAAATTGCTAAAATTGTGAGCTTTATAGTGAGGAAGAATGAGTGTAGGGTTAGTTTGGAGGGGATAAGGGAAGGGGAAAAGGGGCCACTTACAATAGCAGCGGAGATATTTGAGCTTTCAGGTTCACTGTTGGTGGTGGAGATAAAGAAGAAAGCAGGGGACATGGCAGAGTATGAGGAGTTCTGTAACAAGGAGCTGAAACCAAGGTTGCAGAACTTTGTTTATGGGTATGTTGTTGCTTGTGCCATTGCCTCAATGGATGTTGCTAATGATTCTACCCTTGCTTCTGACTTTGAGTAGAAAGAGAACAAAAAGGAGTAATGTTCTCAGCTAAACTTTGCTTTTGGTTTTCTGAAGTCAATAATTAGTTATTGTTATTGTGTCTGATATAATTCTTTCTTGGAATTTGTTTGTACTAGGAATCTACTGAAAAGTAGTATTCTTTATTCTCAAATATGCATTGATAACATTCTTAATGTCATTTAAGCTGATGTCTTTCAGCTTGTTGTTTTTATAATGGATAGTAAAACTCTTGTGCATTAGCTATACAAACTATTGCAGGACAATTTGTGTTTAAGAATCAATTCTTATGTTTCTAGTACAAATGTAGAAGGCTTGGTGGAGTTTTGCGTGATGTTAAAGGTAAAATCATTCTCAATTTGTTGTTTCTAGTACAAATTATTTTCATAGAAAAATTTTCTTGTGTATAACCAAACACCATTCGGTAGGAATTTTTCCTGTAGTAATTTCCCCAGAAATCATCTTCGAATCCTATGGAATAAAATCCCTATGGAAAAATTTATTATGCATCCAAACAAGCCCTTAGAGTAGTTGAAACTTTAGTAATTAACATAGCTATAAAATGTTTTGCTTTGAACTGTAATTTAGTTTAGATGCTAATTAAGTTTCCTAAGAATATGTGGTAAGTCATGAATAAAAGGCCAATGTATAAGTTGAAAGAAAGGTGAAACATTTTTACCAAAAGCTGAGTGATTAAAGCTATGACCTCTAGTTTGGGAGCTCTTCATTTGAAACTCTATGTCTAAAAATTTCATTCGCTCATTCTCTATGAATTTTCAATCACCACGTTGAATAGAAGGAAGGCATATGGATGCTAGAGATATTGGAAAAGTAACTATCATTATTCATTTGATTAGTTTTTATGATGTTTTGCCTTATGCTATGTATGACATATCTCATATATAGCTATTCCCTTATATAATTGACCTCTATACTTGTATAGCTCTTTACAAGCTCTCTATATAGAACTTCTCATGTACAATGAGATATACATTGAAAATATGCATCATTTTCTCCATTTTCAATCTCCACTCTAGCATCAAATATATTTCATTTTCTTTATCTTCAATCTACATTCTTTCAATAATTTTCTATAGATGGGGAGTATAATGACAATTTTAGAGGTTCCTAGCAAGGATGGAGCTACATGGTCAACTGTGGGGATCAAATTGTTGAATAGTCAAAACTACTAACAAACCACTAATTTATTGTTGGATTTGCTCCACTAAAATAATAGCCAATGATTGAGTCATTTGACTTAGTTAGGTATAATACGCTAGATAGTCCCTCTATTATTTCGAAATGGCCCTTTAGTCCCTCTATTATTTTTCATCCTTGGGAGGTCCCTATATTATCCAGTTTGGAAAAAAGAAGTCCCTCCATCTAATAGCCGTCTCCTTTTCCGTCTTTGTCGCTGACGTGGAATTAATCTCGAATAAAAAAATAATAAAATATTACAAAAATTCAAAACTTGTGCTAATCTTTCCACATCTTAGCCTTTGTCCTAATCTCTTTCTCTCTAATCCCCATCACCAACTCCAAACACCTCACATGCTCTTCTCCTTTAACAACACCATCACCATCAACCTTAATCCTCGCTTCACATCCCCACAAACTCTCCACCAACTTCGCATTCATTTTGGAAGGTTTATCAACACTCAAGGCTTCATATTCCTATCTTGTTCTTTATCCAATATCTTAAATATTCCTCTCATCATTTACACAACAGAGCCGAAGTAGATATCATAACCAACGACGTGAGAAATGGTGACAAGTCTTTGATTTGGAGGGGCATTAACCTCGGCAAGAAAATAGTGAATGGAGGCTCGCTATTGTGCACTTGGATGAGACTCTCAAAAACCATGAAAGAAGTGGTAATATGTTGCGAACATGGTGGCTGCTTGTATCCAATAGAAAACGAAAGGGATGCCATGTTTGCTAGTAATGCCCACCAGTCATGGTAAGAAGACGATCACCATGCACGTCACCAGCCACCCATCAGCAGCCATGTCATTAATGAGTATAGAAATGTCATGTTTAGTATTTGTTTCTGATGAGTGAGTGGTACTCCTTAGCATCCATATCCATTTTTGTTACCTTCTTCGTCAAAGCGGAGGTAGGTGATTAGGCCATCATTGAAACCTTTGTTGGAGTTGGGGGTGGAGGAGAACATGTGGCAGTGGGCTGAGATGGTGGTGGAGAAGGTGATTGTGGCTCTGGTTATGGTGGTGCAAGGCCGGGTTTATATGGTCTTGAAAAGGGTAGGTGATGAATAAAAAGGGGGGTTAATGGTTGTCCACCATTGATGTTGATCTTGAGCTTGAAGATATATGGATATTTTTAATTTTTGTAATATTTTATTATTTTTTTATTCTGGATTAATGCCACATCAATGGCAGAGACAGAAAAAGAGACGGCCATTAGATTGAGAGACTGCTTTTTCCCAAACTTAATAATGCAGGGACCTCCCAAGGATGAAAAATAATAGAGAGACTAAAGGGCCATTTCAAAATAATAAAGGGACTTCCAGGGGGTTATACTGACTTAGTTATTAACCAC
Source organism: Dioscorea cayenensis subsp. rotundata (assembly GCF_009730915.1). Classification (NCBI taxonomy): domain Eukaryota; kingdom Viridiplantae; phylum Streptophyta; class Magnoliopsida; order Dioscoreales; family Dioscoreaceae; genus Dioscorea; species Dioscorea cayenensis. The sequence continues at coordinate 4,671,636 of NC_052471.1, read as the reverse complement.
ATGGTCTTTCTATGCTAGCATCTAGATAACTCCACATTAGTTAAAATCATTAGTAAGTAATAGAAAAAAAAAAAACTATCTCCCAATAACTATGTGTTCATTGGTCTGCAAAGATTAGCATCAAGAAGCTTTAGAGGTCTCAAAGCTCTCCATGCTTGCTCAGATGGAAAAGATCTTTTGGCTTGCTGCCCATACACACAACTTTCACAAAGCTTAATAGGAGAAAGTCCCTACACCATTTGTTCTTAACTCAGAGTTTTTAAACCTTGGATATTGAGATGACCATACCTTAAATACCTCTTTTCTAAGACCTTATCACCATTAGCCATCAAGTTCTAGTCAGAGATGTTGTCACCGAACACCCTCACTTGATTAATTAAATTGGTGACTCAGGAGATATACTCTTGCACAACTTCTCTAGTCCTTATCTGCAAGGTTTTAAACTCCTAGCTCAGTGTCTACAACTTCACAGCAACCACCTTGGATGATCCTTGAAATTCTATTTAGAGGATCCTCCAAGCTTCCCTTGAAATTATAGCTACAACAATCATAGAGAATATGGTCTCATGCACAGCTTGCTTGATGAAGAACAGTGCCTTGGAGTCTCGTTTCTAGTTCTCCCTCACTCTTACTTCTTCATTTTGATTTGAGTAGCTAGTTCCAACAAAGTCCTATAAATCTTGAGAATTAAACAAGGTGCCGATCTTCATACTAATACTCATAACAATTACCTTTGAATACTGGCAATAAAGGAAGAAAAGAAGACAATGTAAAGATTCCTCTAGAACAAGCTAAAGATACACCATTGGAAAGCACTTCAACTACATCAAATGATAAAAATGAAGAAAGACCTAACAACCATCAAGGAGACTAGGGCAATAGTGAAAGAAACTCACAATACACAACAACAATTGGAGAGGATTCAATGGTGACACCCAAAGGGACACGAAGGAGAATCCGATCACTATGAGAATATGAGAACTCTATGAATCCTGCACCTTTGTACTCAATATCATAGACCATACAACATCTGTAGAAAAAAATACAAAAGGTAGTGATAGGCTGCTATGAAGGAAGACTTTTCTATTATTTAAAGGAACAAGATCCTGTAACTCGTTGATTTACCATAAGGGAAGCAACTTGTTGGTCTGAAATGGGTTTTCAAGACAACGGTGGATGTAGATGGAGCTGTATAAAGGCATAAAGCCCACCTTGTAGAAAAAGGGTATTCTCAGAAGTATGAGGAAGACTTTAATAAAACTTCTCTCAGTTGCAAGGTTTGAAATAGTGAGACTTCTCCTTGCCTTACCTGCTCAAATGAAGTGGGCAATGTATCAACTGGAGGTGGAATTTGCTTTTTAAAATGGTGAGTTATTAGAGGAGGTTTATGTCAAGCAACTGGAAGGGTTTGAGCTTAAAGGAAGGGAGAACAAGGTGTATTAGCTTAGAAAGGCTTTATATGGATTAAAACAGGCACACAGGACTAAGTACAGCAAAATAGTTCAGTATTTTCTTCAGCAAGGATTTAAAAGATGTGATAGTGAACCTACTCTATGCAAGAAGATAAAGGGAGAAGATGAATTGCTATTGGTCTATCTCTATGTAGATGATATAACCTCCATGGGGACCTCTCAATCACCAGTTGACAATTTCAAGCTGAGGATGATGGAGAACTTTGAAATGATTGATCTAATAGTGTTGCAACACTTTCTCAGATTAGAAGTAATGCAAGAGGAGATGGGAATTTTTCTTGGTTAGAAGTGTGATGCAAAAAAAAAAACTCCTCAAGAAGCTCAATATGCTCCAATGTAAACCTACAACACTTCCATGAACAATGGTGAAAAATTGCAACTTTGTGATAACTCTGATGAAGCTAATGCACAAATGTATAGGAGCTTAGTTGGTGGACTTATTTATCAAACCATTCCTTCTTAGTTGGAATAGTTTCAAGGTTCATGAACATTCCTACAAAGCTACATTTTGATGCAGGAAGGCATATTCAAAGGCATATATCCAGAGCATTGAACTATGGGTTGTATTATACACCCGTTTCAAACTTCAGATTGAGAGAATTCAAGGATAGTGACTGGGCTGGATCCATTAAAGACCGAAAGAGCACCTCTAGGAGTTTGTTCTCTATGGGCTCAAGTAAAATCACATGGAGTTCCAAGAAGCAAGAAATAATGGCTTTTTCAAAAGCTGAGGTCGAATATATCTCAATCATAGCCTCAGCATGTCAAGCAGCATATGGAAGCAACTGAGATCTACTATGACAATAGATCTGTAAAAGGTCTTATTAGAAATCCTGTTCATATGGGTAAACGAACAATATTGACATTTGCTTTCATTTCATTAGAGATCTAGTAGTAGATGACTCTATTGTTCTAAAGTTTTGTAGTATAGAGGATCAATTAGCCGATATACTTACCAAAGGTTTATCCATTCAGAAGTATATGTATTTCAGCATTATGCAGCTTTGAACTAAGGAGAGGTGTTGAATAGTCAAAGTTGATGTGGAGTTGTCTGGATGCCATCGTGGAAAGACCATGTGGTTAATAACCCAGTCAAATGACTAAGTCATTGGCTGTTATGTTAGTGGAGAAAATAGCAATAAAATTAGTGGTGTGTTAGTAGTTGGTGATTGGATATAAATTTGAATGAATTCTATCTTATATTGAGTACATCAAATAATAAGTGAGAGTTTGGTTCTTTTGTTTGATTCTACATAAAACTGTGTGCTAATATAAGTCTCTTTCTCTCTCAATGGTTTGATTATGACTGAACGTCTCTTCTATCTTTCCACATTAAATACGTTCCATATTATCCAACATAGATGACCAATGAAAATTTTAAAAAGTATTAATAGTAATTATATTATGTATATTTGTTTTGGAAAATTATTAAATTGACCCCACTAAATTGGGAAAATGAGGGTGAAAATACAATATTAAAAAAATTTTATGGGAAGTATGTGGGTCATTATATAAATATTAAGTTTTAAAGAACTCACATTCTTTGATTTTTTTTGTTTTTATTTTAAGTAACAAATTTAGATAACTTAAACTTACCACTTTTTGTCTTCTTCACTTATAAAATGTTTTAGCTATTTTCCCAAGTTTTTGCCCAAGTAGACGAGAGGACTATTATAGAAACTCACTTTTTTTTATTTAAAAACTAGAATTCCAAAAAGGCAAGGTTTTTTCTGTCCACCTTTCAAACCAATCAAAGAATCTAATTAAACTCTAAAATCAATTTTAACTTTCAATCGTTTAAAGTAATTTTTTAATTAAATTTCTTGATTTTGGTTGATCATTTTTCATACTATTTTAACTATAATTATGTATATATATATATATGATTTTTTTATATTATAAATGATAATATTATATTTATACTGAATCTACTTAACAAATTTATGATTCCACCACTGGTGCCAAGTGTTTTTAATCCTAAGAAGTAGATGTAAATCAACTAGCATGTTTCCAGTGAGGGTTACGCATCATTTTGGCATCTTAAGTTAATGAGAGCATCTTTATTTTGACTTTTAAAGCTAACTGATGTATTTGTCATAATCTCTATGATAAAAGTCAAATCACAAAATGTATCTGTTTGACACAACTACAACGACAAAGCTAAACCAAACAAATTCAGTTTGACTCTTTCTGACTTTGGCAAACCAACCCCAAAGTATTTCTATATATTTGTATATATGTGTGTGTATCAATATACATATAATGAGTGGGAGTTTGAGAAAAGAGACTTGCAAAACCTGAACTAGCTATAGTGAAAGCAAAGCCAACAATGGTGAATTGATAGTGTGTTGAAAGGAAAAGCTCAACATAAGAATGTTCATCCACAACAGCAGCAACACCTCCATTATCAGGGCCAAGTTCAAGGGCTTTAGCATACTCTTCAGGTGAACAAAGAGCTCTTAGCCTGGACCTTGGAATCCCCAGCTCTTCCACCATATAAAACTCTACAAAGGAACCAATTTGGTATTCAATTGGATAACCAATTGTTATTAATGATTCAATCCTTCATATCTGTGTTCAGAGCTGTTACAATGTTAGGATTGAAATCAAGCCAGCTATATAACTGGTATGGATGACTAGTACCACAAACAGCCATATGACCAAAAATATTCTCCCCATCATACACTTCATATTCTCCTCTGAACATTCCAACGAACAAAACAAGCCAAAGTCAATAAATATCGCTATGGTATTAAAATAACCCAAGTGATCACAAATACCTCAATGAATTATGTATATAAATACTTAAACTGCACCAAAAAAAAAAGTAAAAACAATAAATTAAGAATATAAATACTTAAACTGTGAAAAAAAAACTACTTGGTGTAATGGAATGCTATGAGATTGGTGAATAGGCAGACTTGGAATCGAATCACCTAGGTCGACAATACTTTGCATACATTGTAGAATACTATATAAAAACTTTAATATATTGTTCATTCATTGTTCATGAGTTCCCAACTTATGGGAAAATATTGTTGCCCTCCACAACAGGGTTGCATGGCAGGGGGATTTATTAACTCGGTTTGGTTCTTGAAAAATCTTCTGGGCGTACACATGGTAAGACTCTTATCACCCCATGTGACGTTTGGCCGCGTTAACAAATCCCTAAGGGATCTTTAAGTCAACACAATTGGTGCACTACCGTAGGTGTTTGCCCCTTAACACCCTCTTGTGCGACGGCATTCATCGTCGTTGACATAAAAAAAAAAAACAAAAAACAAAAAACAAACAAATATATTTTCCTATCTTTGTTCTTGATTCTCTTACCATAATTCTACTAATTAATGGTTTAAAGGCAAGGGTGAAGGCTACTAAAATCATATGGTTATTTCAGCCTTAAAATTTAATGAATTTGTTGATTGACATTGATTCATGCATAAATTGTGCTACATTGCTTGCTCCCTATATAGTTGCTATATAAGTTGGAGAAATGAAAAGAAACAAATTCATCAAGTTGGGTAGTTAAAACAAACATCTTTTCCCACAAGGGATCAAAATGAACACTACCTTCTCCTATCCCCTATGCTTCTAAATTTAAGAGTTAAAATTATATGTAAAATAGTCCATGTACTTTTCACTCTCTTCTTTTTAGTCTCTCTACTCAAAAATGTTCCCGACTAGACCCTTTACTTTTGAAAATGTGCCTATTTAGTTAGAGATGCTCCCAACTAGTTCCTCTACTTTTAAAAATGCGCTCACTTACACTACAAGAAAATTACCATTTAAAAACTGTAAATTCCGTTTCTAATCCGTTGCTAATTCCAATTAAAAACGGATTTGAAACAGAATTTATCAGTTCTGAAAAAATCTTGTTTCTAATTTAAATAAAAACAGAAAAACATTTCGTTTCTAAATATAGAAACATAATAGAAACAAAAACCAAACAGTTTCTGAATTTTGAAATTTAAAACAAAATAATTTATGTTAGTAATCCTTTTTTAAATTATGTTGCAATTCCGTTTCTAAATTTAAAAACAGATTTAAAACAAAATTATTACCATTACAAAAATTTAAAACGGATTTCAAACAGAATATTTTTGTTTTATTTTTGTTTTATCATTAGAAACAAACCTAATTTTGTTTATAATCTGTTTTTAAAATTATTTTAAAAAAAATAATAATATTGAAACAAATTAATCCATTACGTTTTTAAAATCCAAGCAAAATAAAAAACCAAATTAAAAATTATATCATAGTCAATTGTACATTTGTTCTCAATTGCAAACATTAACTGATCCTGCATATCACCTCCACAATAAAAACTGATGGCAACATTACATTTAAGCAAACTGATCCTGTATTTTAACACTGCCAACATTCCATTAACCTAATTGATCATACTACATGCAGTAAACTAGTTATGAATGTTGCAAACCAGCAACCAGCTTTATTTACCATTAAAACATTGAAGACATAATAACATAACATTTCGAATTAAATACAGAAAAAAATACAAATAATCTGAAAACATTGCTTTTTTTTTTTTAATAAATCCAGCTGATTTCCTGTCCTCGACTCACAGTAGCAGAACACTGGGAATTCATTAGTCACAAACATTTCTTCACTGTTTTGCTGTAAAATCACAAATCAAACTTTTTGTTTTGAATATATCATCTAATCTAACAGTTCAATCAAGCTCCTGTTTCATTGCACAATAGAATAATCTAATGAGTTGCAAGTTCAATTACAAGAAACGAAAGTGAAAATCATAAAGAAACAATTTGAATCATAAAAAGGAAGCACACACAAATCAATCGTATTATATACCTCACACACACAGTCCTAGGATCAAGCTCTCTTCTTGTTCAAAGAGGAGGCGAGCTTTCCCATCTGAAATCTCCAATACAAAAAATAAGCCAAACCAAAACCTAATAGAACCATCGCCAAAATCATATCATTTCCTCCATTCATCCCCAAGTCTACCACCTCTTCAATCCTAAATTTCCTTCCCAAAATTCCCCCATTGACATCATCATCACCACCATCATCATCATCATCCTCCTTCTCCCCTACCAACACATACACTTTCCTCCCATCCCTCACTACCAACCCCATCAACACCCCTTTCTCCACCAATACCTCATTGGTATTGGTACTGTAGCTCAAGTACATGTCCTTCTGTAGTAGCAACATCTCTAGCTACCAAGGCTGCATGCAGGACAACCACATTGTCTGTTTCAGTATTTGGAATACTATTTCAAATACTGATGTAATCCATGCTCATTATGCAATAGACTAATGAGAAGTGGGTCAGATTAGTAGTTAGCTGGCCAGTTGCGTCACTTAGTTTGCATGCGTGCCTCAAGTGCCAGAAACTAGACAGCAAGGTGACGTTGCAATGCAATCATGGCTCATCATGTCCTTCTAATTAGGTTATAAAGCAAAGGAATAAAGAATTGCCAGCCAATCAATAAACTATTGTCATTGGTACTAACATAAAATAATAACATTTTTAAAGAAAAAGATAAGAAATTTACTGCTTGCATCATTCAAACATACTTAAATCCATCTTGGGCAAGTGTGCTCTATTGTGGAACTAATACTTTATATGCAAGTCAAGAGATAGAAAGAATTATAGCAGTACCTCGATGTAACCAAGTCTTTCGGGATCCAATTCAAGCTGCGTATTCCTCTGCAACCATTGATGTGCTGATGAGCATGTTCATGACTACTATCTGCAACTGAAATATATATAAGACAACATCTGTGGCAAATACATACAAACCAAGTCACCGACCTTATCATACTTTAATTTAAATACAATGTTAAGCACACATAAAGAAAAAATGACACTCCAAAATCAGTCTTTCTTCTATTAATTGTAACTTGAATCCTATAATCCCTCCCGATAAGGCATTTAATACCCTAAAACCATATACTATAGGCTCTAATAGAACAGTTGAAAACAAAATAATAAATCAAAAGCAAGGCCCCAAAGCAACAACTGCTACAAATGCATTCAATCTAATTCACTGGCCTCATTCTTATACTTCAATATGATGTTACGTTCTTAAAAAAAATAAAAAGATATTCATAAAACACTTTTTCTGGTATTCATTGCACCTCATGGGTCATAAATGATGAATCAAACTAAACAAATACATCATAATGAAGACTCCAATTCATGACCTTACCATTCTTATACTAATACAAACAATTCTAATTCTCAAAAACGTCTTTCCACATAAAGCACATCAAATCTTAGCTCAAAGTCATCATATATGATCAAAAACAACATCAAAACAATGGCAATGTAACTTGAGCAATTAAAAGCAGGCAAATCAATTCCTTACTTGCAAATCACATGTAATAACTAATGCATGGTTCATAGGAAACACAGAAAATGCTCAGGATTCAGCAAAACTCAGAAAGATCAAAGCCATTACTACCAAACTTATCATCAAAGATTAAACACTTCAATGAAAACATTTGAGATGTAATCAAGTTCATGACCATTCCTTTAATTTCAATCATAAAAATCATCAGAATCCTAAACTAAAATGTCAAACCTGTAAACAAACAAACTCTCTTATTAAGATTTTATAGCATTAAGAATTACAAACAAACCTTCTGGAGCCCAATTTTGTCCTCCGAATGCAGAACTCCTAAAAGGTTCACATGAAAACAGAGAGAGTTTCAAAAAAATAGAACACACTAAAAGTGTCTCAATTGACTAAGAATTTATCAGACTAGATACATGCTCTAGAATCTAAATCATCACAATCCTAAACCAAAATGTCCAGATACATGTCAACCCATAGGAATTCAAGCTAAAACAGCTCAAACTAGTACTTTGGCACTCATAATCAGCTACATTGTGAGTAAAAGCTAGTAATATTAAATTCAAGGAGACCTTGCCTTCCAATTCTAGGTTTTTTTTTTCAATCATCCGAACTAATTATTATCCAAAAATTCAGCATCTCATAAATTGATCAAACTAAAGTGGCAAAGAGAGATATGAATTAGAACACAAAAGCCAAAAAAAAAGGGGAGAACAAAGTGAGTCAATAAACAAGATACTAAAGAATTGAAGAGCAATTACTGCTTCCATCCTTCTGATTTCATAGCGCGCATACTGAGCCACCAGATAAATAGCTAAGATGAAAACAATAAATCCATAAAACAAAGAAATCAAAATGGTAAAAAAGAGAAATTAAATAAATATAGAGAAATACCTAATAAAGGCATGAAAGTAAAGAAGAATTGTACCAAGTGAAAATCAAACTTGCAGATCAAACCCCAACCAAATCAGACATTTTGAAAAAAAAAAAACTAAAACTCTAACCCTAGATGAACAGAGGATAAGCTTATAAAGATCGAACCCAAACTTCGATGAGGGCAAGAGCTACGCTTCGAGCTCCAACGGCGACGCTGAAGAAGAAGACGATGGCGACGACGACACCTACGAGCGCTACTTAGACTTCTCCGGCTTCGGTGGCGCTGCCATTATCATCTGAGAACGCATTAAAACAAGCAAATCAACAAAGAGAAAAGTAGAACTAGATCAAAATCTAAAGTTTGCAGAGATCTACCTGAATGGTTTACCGAATACGATGGAAACGAGGAGTGATCGGAGGGTTCGTCTGTCGCCGCCATTGGAGAGGATTGAAACTTTGCGAGGGTTTCAGAGAAAGGGATAGGGTTTTGAGTAAACAGACCGACGAACATGTGTGTGAATGGACGGTCAGATGAAACCCTTGAGTTTTAATCAGACGGTCAAATAAGGTTTTAGTAAATTAACTTCGTTGTATATATAGTATACACTGATTTGATATTTTTGAATATTTAATTTTCAGGTTTTAATATTTTAAAAGAATCTTAGTATTACTTAGAGGCTCTGCACTCAATTAAGTTTTACAACTTTTGCTACAAGTTTAAATTTAATTAGCTATATCTTAATATTTATATTACTAGAATAATATTGAGTAAAAATAAATTATTTAAGAAATTTCAAAATGTATATAAAATAAAATATTAATTACTAAATTTGTTTCTAATCCATTTCTAATATACAAAGGATTAGAAATAGTCCCTTTCAATTAGAAACGGATTAGAAATGGTTTTTTAATAATATTTAATAATATTTAAATAAATATTAATTTTAAATCCGTTTCTAGTTCCTTTTTATTAGAAACGGATTAAAAACGGATATTTTATAATATTTAATAATATTAAATAAAATATTAATTCTTAAATCCGTTTCTAGTCCGTTTCTAGAAACGGATTAGAAACGGATATTTTTTCATATTTAATAATATTTAAATAAAATATTAATTCTTAAATCCGTTTCTAGTTCCTTTCTATTAGAAACGGATTAGAAACAGATATTTTTTAATATTTAATAATATTTAAATAAAATAGTAATTCTTAAATCCGTTTCTAGTCTCTTTCTATTAGAAACGGATTAAAAACGGATATTTTTTAATATTTTAATAAATTATATTTTTAAAAGTCCGTTTGTAAGCCGTTGTTATTAAGATCATATTTAAAACGATTAGTATTCCGTTGCTAATCCGTTCGTATTACAAAAAAAAATAAATTCCGTTTCTAATATTCCGTTTTTAAACACTAACTTTCTTGTAGTGTTAGTCCCTCTAGTTGGGTCATTTTTAAAAGTAGAGGGACTAGTTGAGAGCATTTTTAACTAATTGAATGGGCACATTTTCAAAATTAAAGGGACTAGTCGGGAGCATTTTTGAGTAGAGGGACCAAAAGGAAAGAGAGAGAAAAGTATAGGGACCAATTTGGGTATTACACCAAAATTATATGTGTATATATCTTAGAAAAGTAGATAATAAAGTATAGACCTGCCTCAAAACTTATATTTTTATATCGTGGCAATAACATATTCTTAATATATTTAATTAATTTCAAAAATAAATTTCTCTTTTTAAGAGAAAATTAAACACAAACATTATTGTAAATATGTATAAATATATCTGGCATTAACTAACTCGATGATCCGAAAAACCCCTGATTGGATGATTCGATCCGGTATCTTATTTTTGGACCCAAATTTTGTTGGTATCCACTCCCAAAGAAGGGATCGGGTACTTGATCCGAATTTTCAAGATGAAAACCAAATCGAATCTAGGTCGAAAAAATTAAAAACCGGATATTTGAATCCCCGGTTTTCAATATATTCTTATATATATATATATATATATATATTAATAAACTTAAAGTTTACATGGATTAAAAAGTAAAAAAAAAAATCCAAATTCATAATCTAATCTTTTAAGAGTTATATTTATATATATATATATATATATATATATCAATAAATTAAATTTTGCAGGGCTAAAATTTAAAAAAAAAATTCAAATCCGTAATCTAATCAATTTAAGAGTTATATATATATGTATATATATATATATATATGTATATATATATAATAAATCTAAATTTTACAAGGGCTAAAGGTACAAAAAAATTATATCCATTTTCATAATTTAATTCCTTTAATATATATATACATATATTTTTAATTTCTTTCTTTTAGTCTTCATCAACCCAGTGTCTTTTCTCTAACTTCATTATTTATGAGGTGTTTGATGTTTCTGAAAATATTTGATTTGATTTTATATTGTTTAGAATTAATAAAACTTTTTTATTATTTTTGTTGTGTAGAAAATAAAATAAGATTTTAATTATTTTTTGCAACCTATAAGTTTGATATTTTGTTTTTTATGTTATATTATTATATAAAAAAAATTCAATGAGGCAGATAAAATTGAATTTGGATTTGGATATCCGATATCCGATCTGGTTTAAATCAGATACCCGGTTTTCGGTTCTAGTTTAAATCGGATCGAATACGGATCTAATTTTTGCCAATCTGAAAAACCAAGTGCCAGATCGGGTTTTTTAAACCGGATCGGATACCCAGTTTTGCTCACTCCTAGATATATAAACCAATAGAATTTTTTTGAAGTAATTTCGTGTGTATATATATGAACCTAATTTGTAAAAGATATATACTAATATTCAAAACAATGTAATTAGCGTACAGTGGCAGATGAACATAGTTGCAAACGTAAACCTGTAAAAAAATTTATGAATTAGTCATAATCATTAGAAAATTTACTAAATATTGATATTCAAAAATTAATGTATCCATATTTAAAAAAAAAAATAGATTGCATGACATACGAGAGAATAGTCACTATCTGCTCCTTCCAATCATCATAACAAAATTCTTTATTACTACCACGTTCAAGCACCCACATCACCACCCCAATAAAAAGAAAGGACGAGACAGTAACAAGCGAAAGCTTCTCCGTGAATGGCTTTGTGAAAGACCATGCATGAGAGTTATGCTTCTTTACAGGGGCAACAACAACGAGACCTGACTCAATGGTAACGTAAAATCTACAATCATTGTTCGATTTGAATGGCAATGCCTCCTAGAACACCATCGAATTCCTATAAAAAATAATAATAAGATTATTATTATTAAAATATAAAGAAATCAACAAGTTACAAATCCACAATATATCCTTACACTATATATGTACATATATTAATCCTTGAACTACATCTCTTTGGTCTTCTCATTTCATGTTATCTTTTTCTTTGAGATCTCATTTTTTTAAATCTGCATAAATTTGTTTATCCAATAGATATTTTAATTTTAATACTGTTAAGAGGGCATAGAAGAATTGAAGTAAACATATTTATGCAATTAAAAGAGCACAATAAAAATATAATAACAATCCAAAAAAGCAATTAGCTATATGGGATATTTGTCTATGTAGCATAGAAACAAGCATAATATTATACAATTATTAAAGAGAATAATAATAAAAAAAAATTCACTAATTGTTGTATATATAGTACAATAGGATACAGTATAGATTTATTTATATAAAAGTATTCTAGTTATATTAGGAAATTACAATCCAGCAGAATATTTGTGAATTAATTATGCCCAACAATATATAATCAAATCTTTTCAAAAATATACAAAAATTATTTTATGATATCAAATCAAATCTCCTAAATTTATATATTTAGAGCTAACAAATTCGGTATGAAAAGACAAGCACTTACCCCAAACCAAACCATATAAGCAAAATCCCCATAATCTAGATTGCTTTGCCCATCTCCATAAGGAATGAACTTGTATGGAACAGGATAAGGCAGTAATTAAATTGCAGTGGTAAAAATCTCAATGGTGTATCCTTCAATTTTTCCCATTTTTGGATTTTTTTTACCTAAATTCACTGTAAGTGGCTCTATTAGGAACTGCAATTCTCAACTGTTTCCCATTCTCTGAAAAATCCCAACCTCTTGGCTTCAATGTAGTTCTCCCAAGCCAAACCACATCCTTAAGCTTTTGACTTGCAAATAAATTATTAGCATATTCGGAGTAAAGTCTTTCAGGAGGATTAACTGATAGTCCAGAGTACTTTGACCAGTATCTAACAATCTTGAGCTCAGAATCAATCACATTCACAATATTATATGCAGGATGAATTCGTATTATATGCAGGATGAATTCGATTTCCATCTTGATAAAATTGAATCAAACTTGTCACCCCTTAAATGCTAATCTTCTTAATCTTTGCTAACAAAATTTTGCCTCCATTAAATATTGCCAAACGACCAGACCTTCCATCATTGGCTTGAAGATTAGGATAGCTAGAAAATGAAATATTACCACCATCATTTAGGTATTCATCCAATGCTTTAGCAAGTATCCACACACTATCATAAGCATACAACCCATAAGAATTTAGTCCAAACTTCTCATTGGTTTGTTTTTTGACTAACTTACTCCACCTCAAATTAAACTGGGTTTCCTTTGATCACTCTTCCGTTTGTTGCCTTAGGAAAACAACACCTCACATTGCTTGTGACACACCCTTGTGACACACCTTTTGCGTGTATGTACCGCAAGTGCACGGGTTGTCGAAATAATAAAGTACCCTGGTGAGTGGGTGATCGTATCCAATGGAATAGTGCTCAGAAATACAAGAATTTCTATTTACTATAGTAAAGATGATTCAAGAGTGGTGTGAACAATATCAATGCCAATAAAAGTAAAAATAAGAAAGGAGAGCACAATAGGGATATAAGGAGAGGCAATCGATAGAAAATGGGGCACTCGGACATTGCTCACCCTAGGACTACTGTTTCAAGTGCAAGACTAATCATTATATCTTCCAACTGATGTTTAATAAGTCGTGGAAATCCTGAAACACACTGTCCCAAACCTAAGGTCAACCGTGACTAACCCTAAACCATGCCCTGGCGGAAAAAATACTCTCGACGCCTCACACTGTGTGGGGGTTGCTAGAAGGTCTAGGGACTCCAAGTGATAAACCCTATTCCCTAATATAAATCTAACCCTTTGGTCCAGGCGAAAGATCCCTAGTCACAATTAAGCCCCAACACTAAGGATTACTTCAACGCTTCACTTTATCACTTGCGCAACTAAGCCCCAGCGGAGTTTGTCTCTTAGCACTTCACTCTATCATAACCGCAAAGAACTCTTGGAACGTTGAGGTAGAATAAATCACATCGGAAGGGAAAGGGGACGTTCCGCTACCTCTCGACTCACCCTCTCAACCCTCTCCAACCTTGCTTTGTCTAACTCTCATGGTGTGTTACTCATCCATAAAGATTACCAAGATAGATTCTCAACCCTAGTGTCACTCTAAGGGAAAATCAATGCAATAAACATTCAAGGTTGGAACTCTATTAAAACATCAATTAAAGAAACAAAACAAGAGTCAATGAAACAAAATCATCCTAGGGTTTACAAGTCCAAGCACCCACTAGGAGTTTAGCTCTCCATGAAGCAAGATATAATCAACAATGATATCAAAAGTAAAAGCATGCTATCCATAGATAAAACCCCCTTGTAGCTCGTATTGATGGTCTTGTGGAATTGTTTCGTCTTCTCCAAGAGTTCTGTCGTCAAGCCTAGGGCACACCTCACCGAATCGATGCCTATGAAAGCTCCCCCAATAACTATCTTCTGAAGGAACGCGATGTTGAAGACCGTAGAACCACTCCAAAGATCTAGCCAAAGCCTCTCCAAACCCTAGCCGCGAGCGCCTCCATAGATAGGGAAAAGTTTGGAAAAAGATAGGAAGAGAATCCCTTAAAATGTTTAAAATCGCGGCTTTTCTAGGGGCTGGAATTTTCACACAGCAATGTAGATTTCCAGATTTCCTTTTCTTCTTCGAAGTGCTCCCGATTCCACTCTTTTCATTGAGGCCACATGAATGGGTACACATCCATGCGGTAGATTGCGTCGTGTCTTCAATAAAACCACATTGACGAAGATCTTACTAGTATTGTACAAGTCAGAATACATGAATGTGACTGCATTTGTGACCCTCCAATTTCACACACGCCCGTGTGGATTTCCAGATTTCCTTTTCTTCTTTGAAGTGCTCTCGATTCCACTCTTTTCATCGAAGCCACATGAATGGGTACACATCCATGCGGTAGATCGCATCGCATCTTCAATAAAACCACATTGACGAAGATCTTGCTAGTATTGCACAAGTCAAAACACATGAGTGTGACTGCCTTTGTGCCCCTTCAGTTTGTGTGTTTGCTCGAGCTCAACGGAGGTTGGCACACACTCATATGTCTTTGAGCACAACTTATGTCTTCACGTTTGTTCAATCCAAGACTTCATCAACAAATACATCCAAGATCTACTTTTGGTTACTTTCTTCCACAATTGTCTCCACAACCTTAAATGCACAAAAGAACACAAATACTCATGCATAAGCGATAAATTCTGAGAAAAGTAATGATCAATATAAGAAAAAAATACTTTATATTACTAATACACAAGCACTTATCAGCTTGCATGACTTGTGGTGCAAGTGGTAATCTTGAATCTAACTATGATGCAAGCCAATCTATTACAATCCAAGCATAAGATTTTTGAAGAATACTTTGTATTACTAATACGCGAGCACTTATCAGCTTGCATGACTTGTGGTGCAAATAGTCCTCTTGAATCTAACTATGATGCAAGACAATCTGTTGTAATCCAAGCATAACCTTTTTGCATCTTTCCTGAAGATTGTGCCACATTGAGAGGATAGTCACTCCAATGATTTGGTTAGCATGTAGGACTATGATCCTAGTCTCTGTTTGTGCCTCTTCAGCTACTAATGTGGTGATATCTGTCTGATTAGCTTCCGGAGGCAATGCAACTTTGAAAGAGAGCTTACATCATCTTCTGGTAAGCTTATCGGCTAAGTCTATAATGCAGTTACACCCATATTCATCATTCATAAAGATGGAAATAACTTGCCTCCACTAGAAGTAGTTTACAAAGTCTAACACTTCTTGCATTTGAAATTCATCACTTAGGGTTGTGCGAATGAAGTAAGGATAATGCAAAGAAGAAAATGTAGGGTATGTGGCTGCAAAGGAGAGAAGTGGCCCTTTGAGTTCATTGGCCACATGAGATATTATATTAGCTATAATTGAGCACTGAGGGCAACCACTGCCACAATGTGCTTCCCCATCAGCTTCAATACTATGGAAAGAAAAAAAAAACATTAGAAATATAAATATATAGTTGTTAGTGTTTAGTTTATGTTTCTCAAATTAAATTTTTTTTTTGTTTATTTACTATTTTAATCTGCCAAATATGACAATTACTGTCAAGGGTGCTTTTCAGTGACATATGCACGGATTAAAAAATAGACGTCTAGCCTATACGCCCTTACTCGGTGATATAGGGTGTGGTTTGCAATCCCTATCCACAATCAGAGTCAATACCAGTGGGACTTAACTTCGAGGCCTTTTGAATGTCCCACACTAAAGTCCTTCATAGTGAAGACAATGCAATAGGCTATCCACCCTTTGACAAATTGCTTATTTATGACAAACAAATTTTAAAATCCTATTCATTCCAATAATGGATAATTTCTAATAATGTTTTCGTCATTTAAATAACAAATTTATGCGTTTCAAACTTTATATTCATTCTTGTGAATGATAATGTCTAATGTCATCGAAACTAGCTATGTTGCACATGGGTTAGCAGGTGATACCAATGTTGGCTCCAGGAGGAGTAACCGCAAGAGCCGAGGTGTCAAGGGAGCCAAACTCATAGATTTTGTGATGGATTAATGATTTCCGTATTAAGTAATTAGCAAGTTATGCAGTGAATTAATAGTTATGTAATTGGTTGTAATTATTGGAGAAAAAGGTCCATTAGAGGGTTGTTATTGATTGTATGAATGTTCTGCCATATGAGATGTTTGTGAAAATGCCAGCATAACAGGTTGTTACAATCATGATGGTGATTCGCTATATAAACCGAATCATTGAGTAATTGAAATCAAGGAATATTTGCTTAGTCTTGCCCCCTTTTTTTTCTTCGCTTCTTTTCTTCTTGAACCTCTCTTTCCCTGGTACTGCAACAATTTCGTGCTTTCATTGACTTCACGATGGACGGTATGGTGATGCGTGCTCGTGCTGTGGATGATTAGCTTTCGACGATGCTGAATAGCTGGCTTGTCACGACTCTGCCCTCATGAAGCTAGACTCTCTATGCTCTATGGTGCAGCACCATTCTGATTCCTTTGAAATCCTCCACAAGACCCAATAAGAGTCCTTCGAAGCTCTGCGCAGTTCGATGGCTTCCAAGCAAAACATCCTCGCCAAGATGATGATTAAGCTTGAAAACCTCGACAAATCCGCATCACCGTCACCTCAACCTTCATTGCTTCCCTTACCATCCCCACCACGACGTCATCCTCATCATCCACACTTAATCTTATCCTCTCCATCATTTCACTCAAACTCTTCCAGTCCTTCTACCAGTCCACCAAAGATCATCGTCCCTGTCTTCTCTGGCAAGGCCGTTATGGGTTGGTTATCTCAAATTTACCATTACTTTGTCTTCAACCAAATACTACACTGCCAATGCCTGGAAATCGTGACCTTCTACATGGCTGGACATACACTACAATGGTTTCATTAGCTCCATTCTACATCTCAACTATCCAATTGGGAGGCCTTTATCTACCAAATCGAACTCTGATTTGAACCATCATCTTTCATCAATCATGAAGCAAAAATGTTTAAGCTACGGCAAACATCCACTATCACAGCATATCTCTAGAGATTTGAAGGTTTGTCCAATCACATTTCTGGCCTCAGTCATCAAAGTCTCTTAAACTGTTTTCTCTCCAGTATCCGAGATGAGATTCAATAAGAAATCTATATGATGAAGCCGAATTCTTCATGATGCTATGGGATTAGCAAGGTTAGTAGAGGATAAGTGCAACGCTGGACGTTTTGGTTTCAATCATCCATTGTATCCTCAAC
Organism: Dioscorea cayenensis subsp. rotundata; assembly: GCF_009730915.1. Classification (NCBI taxonomy): domain Eukaryota; kingdom Viridiplantae; phylum Streptophyta; class Magnoliopsida; order Dioscoreales; family Dioscoreaceae; genus Dioscorea; species Dioscorea cayenensis. The sequence goes on along the minus strand of NC_052471.1, from coordinate 4,653,784 downwards.
TACTTCTGGCCAATATCACACCGCCAGCACCACTTCCTATCAAGAGACTCTCACCGACAGAGATGGCTGCGAAAAGAGAGAAAGGCCTCTGCTTTAATTTTGACACCAAATTTGTCCCGGATCACAAGTGTAAACCTACCTTATTTCTTGGTTTGGTGGTAGAAGCCGATGATCCACCAACACTGGATGTTGAACTGATACCGGATGAGTTCAGTTCTCACCGATACCGGATGAGTTCAGTTCTCCACCCATGGCTCCTGAGGTTGAGTTGGTGCTTCTAGAGCAACCTTGTATATCCTTCCAAACATTAATGAGACAACTAGTCCCCTTCACACTGAAGCTCACCAGCATAATCAATAGCCATAACGTGGTCGTTCTAGTCATTAGGGGATCAGTGAACAATTTCATTTAATCCCGTTTGGCCTCTTATCTACACCTACCCATTCAGTCGTCGACCCATATGCGGGTCACCATTGGCAATGGCGATGTGCTGTCCTGTGGGGGTGAATACACAGGCATGCTGTTGATGATTGGCAGTGCGACATTTACCGTTGATCTCTTATTATTGCCTATCTACAGGTGCTAATTTGGTCCTAGGCGTTTAATAGATGTTCGGATTAGGCCCAATCTTATTTGATTATGAGAATTTATGGATGGAGTTTAATTATAATGGCAGTCGGGTTAGATTGACTAACTCACTCAACCCCAGTTTAATTTAATCCGGGCGGCAGCATTACAAAAATCAGGTTCAAATAGCATGCAATTCTATCATCTCACCATCAAACCCATTGGCTCGCATCTAATTCCATTAGACTCAGATTCCCCTCTAAGCTTCATCAACACATTCAGTTCCTTTCTACATGAGTTCGATGATGTATTCTCCACACTAAAAGGCCTCCCTCCAACGAGAGAGCAAGATCATCACATTTTCTCCACTAGTCAATGAGCACCTATATCGATATCCTTACTTCCAAAAATTTGAAATTGAGAAAGTGGTGGGCGAGATGATGGCCGGCGGCATAATCCGGCCAAACACTTGCCCCTTCTCCTCCCGATTCTCCTTGTGAAGAAGAAGGATGACACCTAGCGCTTTTGTGTGGATTATCTAGCTCTCAACGCCGTCATAGTAAAAGATCGCTTCCTAATCCCGATGGTGGATAAATTACTTGATGAAATCGCCGACTCTTGCATATTCTCCAAACTAGATCAACACACTGGCTACCACCAGATCTGAATACACTCCAATGATGTGGAGAAGATAGTCTTTTGTACCCATGAAGGGCACTACGAATTCTTAGTTATGTCGTTCAGCTTGACAAACGCGCCGTCAACGTTCCAGTCCTTGATGAACATGATCTTTAGGCAAGTACTTAGGAAATTTGTACTTATCTTTTTCAATGGCATCCTTGTTTATAACCCAGACTGGAACTCGCATGTGGCCCACTTGCACAAGGTGCTGGATCGGTTGCACAGTCATTGCCTGTTCGCCAAACTCCTGAAATCCGAGTCCGGGTGCACGATGATCGGCTACTCGGGGCATGTCATCAACGATAATGGAGTCACTGCTGATCATGATAAAATTCAGATAATTTAGGACTGGCCGCTGCCTACTTTAGTAAAGGACCTACGGGGATTTTTGGGTCTCTGCGGCTTCTACTAGCGGTTCGTGGCTCACTATTCTAGTTTGGTCACCCCACTGACAAAGCTTTTGAGAAAGGACGCTTCCATCTAGACTTTCTTCACCACTTAGGCATTTGACCAATTGAAGAAACCCTTAACCCGTACCTCTGTCTTACAATTACCCAATTTTAATAAACGGTTTGTGGTTTAAATGGATGCTTCTGGCACTAGTGTTAGCACCATTTTGATGCAACGGGGTCATCCCTTGGCTTACTTTAGTCGCCAGCTCACTCCACGACTTCAAGCAGCCTCCACCTATGCCAGAGAGATGTTTGCTATCATAGAGGAGTCAAGAAATGGCACCAATACCTTCTCAGTCGGTGCTTCACAATTCAAAGCGACCATCGCAGTCTCTATTCAATGCTACATCAAACCATCTAGACACCGGAGCAACAGTTGTGGCTTTTTAAACTCCTTATTTATGATTTTGACATTCAGTATAAACTGGGATAATTGAATAGACCGGCAGATCTTGTTTCTCATGTCTAGGGTGTTTCATGGCTTTCTCTGTTATCCAGTTCACATCCCTATCCTATCCTCTGGGATATACTGCATCACAGATATACCACTCACTCTGAAACAAAGCAATTAATCAATGAGGTTGTAACCAATTCTGGCACTCACCTCAATTATGCCATTAGAGATGGCATCTTGTTCTTCAAGGATAAAGTCTGCATTCCTAATAATTCGGCGCTTATTCAATTACTTCTTGCTAAATTTTATACTACACTAATAGAGGGTCATGCCGGCGTTCAGCGCACTCTGGCCCGAATCAATAGCGTCTTCCATTGGCCAGGTATGGTTAAGGCAGTTTGTGCTTATGTCTTACAGTGCCCAACATGCCAAGTATCCAAGCCATTTAATCGAGCTCCTCAAGGTTTACTACAGCCACTACTGATTCCAGGGAAGATATGGCATTCGATATCGATGGATTTCATCATCGGCTTTTCTTCATCCGGTAGCAAAACTATGATTGTAGTCGTGATCGACCACCTGTCTAAGTATGCTTACTTTACGGCTTTGGGACCTAACTTCACTGCTCCTCCAGGTGGCAGAGCTACTGGTGAGGGAAGTAATCAAGCTACATAGTATTCCACCACAGATTGTATCAGATCTTGATCCTATTTTTACGAGCCACATTTGGAAGGAGCTATTCCATATCCAAGGAACAATGTTAGCGACCAGCAGTGCGTACCACCCCTAAACTTATGGGCATATCGAGGTGTTGAATTGCTATTTGGAGGACTACCTCCGTTGCTTTGCCGCTGACAATCTCCGTCTCTGGACAGGTCTGTTACCATGGCCAGAATGGCATTATAATACAGCTTTGCATTCGATAATCAACATGTCACCATTCGGGGCTGTCGTTGGTCAATCTCCGCCAACCTTGACAGAGTACATTACGGGAAGCTCCACCGTACCCAGCATCAATGACCTCTTAACCGAGCGGGCTACTAAAATCACTACCCTATGTGAGAATTTACAACTTGCCCAGACTCAAATGAGGAATCAGGCGAACGCCAAGCGCACAGATGTGGAAGTTTTCCCAGGGGATTGGGCACTTCTTAAGCTTCATCCATATAGGTAAAGTTTATTAACCCGGCGGACAACCCACAAGCTCTTAATGCACTTCTTCGGGCATTTCCAGATTGAAGAATAGGTTGATGCGGTAGCTTACCATTTGAAATGACCAGAAACTACTAAACTGCATAACATTTTTCATGTTTCTCAGTTGAAACAGTTCAAAGGTTGTCCAGATCAACTTATCAACCCATTGCCTGCAGCTTTTATAGATCAACATCCTTTTTTAACCCCCAAGTCTATTGTGAAGTATCAGGATATTCTCCAAGGCTCCTAAGTTTTTTGCAAGTCCTGGTACATTGGAAGGGACAACAGGCATCCGATGCTACATGGGAAGATGCCCAGGCTTTCAAAGATACATTTCCTGAATTCTCCCTTGAGGACAAGGGTGTGGTGAACCAGGGGCTAATTAATGCACATGGGTTAGTAAGTGATACCAATGCTGGCGCCAGGAGGAGTAATCGCTAGAGCCAAGGTGTTAATGAATCCAAATTCACAGATTTTGTGATTGATTAATGATTTCTATATTAAGTAATTAGCAAGTAATGCAGTGAATTAATAGTTATGTAATTGGTTGTAATTATTGGAGAAAAGGGTCCATTAGAGGGTTCTTATTGATTGTATGAATGTCTTGGCATATGAGATGTTTGTGAAAATGCCAGCAGAGCAGGTTGTTACAATCATGATGGTCATTCGTTATATAAACCGAATCATTGAGTAAATAAAATCAAGGAATATTTGCTCAATATTCCTTTCTTTTTCTCTTCTCCTTCTTCCTTTCTTCTTGTCTTCTTCTCTTCTTGAACCTCTCTTTCCCTGGTATTGCAACAGGCTGCTTATGCTAAGTTGGTATTTGATATGAAATGGATACACATTTGAATAAATCAAATAAGAAAATGGAGTTTTGCAGGTGTACCCCTAGATAATATGAAATTGCAGATTTGACCTTGAATAACAGATAATTGCATACATACACCTGAATAATACAGATAATTGTGTATATACCCCTGGATTTCAACTAAGTTGAAAAAATATCCATTAACAAACAACAGATATATAAAATGACTATTATATCCTTTGCATATATACCCATGAAAAGTTTTTTTATTGTATTGGTTAAGTTGTACAAAGGTTATTTTGGGCCTTTTGTATATCTTAATCCAAGTTATAACCATTGTTAATAAAGTTTGATAAACTTATGTTAACAGAATCTAACAGTAGGACATATCCGTAATCACCTATATTTTTCAGGGGTATATATATAATTATGTTGTTTCTGAGGGTAAATATGCAATTACAGAAGTTTTGAGGGATTTATAACCAATTTTCCCATAAGAAAATAAGAAACAGTTGAATGTTAGTGATTGATTTAAGGTTTTTAATGGAGAGTTGCCAGAAAGGAAAGATTAGTTGATTCAATAAGAAGTAAAGGTAAAATACTCTTTTGAATCAATTGCTTTAGATAGGATTTAGTGTTTGTGGGTCAACTGTTATTACACGTGGATACTCATTATTGGTTGGAATGCTATGTCGGGAAAGATTTTAGATTTAAAGTGAAAAGATGATTTTTTTTTTTTCAATTCAGTGAAAATATGATTAAATGGGAAGTTTGGATGAAGATGAAGGAAAAAATGAGGAACAATTTCTCTTCTTTTTTTTTGGTTTTTATTTTTTTTTCTCTTTTTTAAGAGTAGAACTGAATTGTTAATTGGGAATTCAAAATGATAATAATATGACACTGGTGTAACTATGAACAAATGATAATACTTCTGGACACATGCAAAAATTTTGGTTTTTCTAAAGGTGTACACAACTTCATGTTTTTGAAGTGTATACCCATTATTTTTCTCTAGTTAAATTAGAGTAATTTTGGGATATGAAATTAATTTTTTTATTTATTTTTAATGTTATGACATTTCATTTTGAAAAAAAAAATATATAATTTTAATGAATTTATATATGTATATATTTTGATTTAGGAAACATCAATAAAGGAATATTCCTACCTTTCCAAGGGAATGAGGCCACTTAGTGGAGCAAGTGGGGGTTGTGTTGGGACCACCCGCACACAACTACTACTTACATTCGCAGAAATATGTCCTCACTCGTGATTCAAACTATATCACTCAATGGAGCTCTTGGCTATCCTCATAGGGAACATCAAAAACTTCATTTAGATGCTCCCCCATCCTTGAGATGCACCATCATCGTGCTCCTTGTCATAGTGCCTTTTCTTCAACTTCAAGGAATGGTGTTACTGGTATGGAAAGCGTCTTACAAGCAAGTTGTTAGTTTACCAACTCTCTTGACTCAAACAATTGAGGCTCCCTCACTTAGAATAGCTTTATAGTTGACCTTGCTTTCATCACTAGATGACTTCATCCTCAAAATGGCAAGTCATGTGGTGATGGAAGGTGCCCTAAGACATAATGAATCGCCACCTTGCTTATAAGGATCTTTCCAGCTAAAGCAAGCATCAAATAGCATCACCCACCATGCTTATAAGGCTCTAGGTTACCATGATACAATGCCTATAGCCAAAACATTAAGCTGTTAAATGATGTCATCATTTAATTTGTTTATGTTACCAGTGCGTGCTTGGGGTACATTGCTAGTGATTGCCCCTTACCCGGAAAGGATCCATGCTTGATCTTAGGATACCGATATAAATACCTTTATACCTAGAAGCATACCCACTGTCCACATCACACTGAATTGAAACCATCTTCCCCGTTTGTTGCACCATCCATGGCTCTAATGGACTGGACGGGTTTGTCAACACCCTTTCAATGACTTGATTATTGACAACACCCCTTGCGTGTGAGCCGCAAGTGAACGGGTTTGTCAAAGTAATAAATTCCCATGTGAGTGGGGTATCGTATCCACAAGGAGTAGGGAATAAAAATACTTAAGTTGCTACTTAACCAAGAGAAAACAAAATAATGATTTTGTTGATAAAATGTAATTAAAGCAAGAATAAAAGAAACAAGAAAGAGAGAAGCACAAATAGATGAGAGGTAAGGCAATCGATAGAAGTGGGGTACTCGGATATTGTTCCACCTAGGACAATTACTTCAAGTGCAAAATCAACTATTATATCTCCTAATTGATCGTTAATGAGTCATGGAAATCCTTAAACACACGGTCCCAAACCTAAGGTCAACCGTGACTAACTGTACACTTTGTCCCGGCGGAGAAATCAATCAATCTCAACACATCACATTGTATAGAGTTGCAAGACACTCTAGGGATTCCAATTGATAAATACTATTCCAATGTATAGATCTAACCCTTTGGTCCAAGCGAAAGACCCCTAGTCGAAATTAAACCCTATGTGCTAAAGTCACTTCAACGCTTCACTCCGTTTCCTGTGCAACTAAGCCCAGCGGAGGTCATCCCTTAGCCCATTCACTATACTATGAAAGCAAAGAACTCCTGGAATGTGGAGGTAGGATAAACCACATCGAAGGGAAAAGGGGGCGCTCCGCTACCTCTCGACTCACCCTCTCGACCCTCTCTAATCTTGCAATGTCTAACCCTCATGGTGTGTCACTCACTCACAACGGTTACCAATATAGATTCTCAATCCTAGTGTCACTCTAAGGGAGAAATCATGCAACAAGCATTCAAGATTGAAACTCAATTAAAGACATCAATTAAGGAAAATATAATAGAAGATTAATAAACAAATACATCCTAGGATTCACAAATCCAAGTACCCACTAGGGGTTTAGCTCTCCTTGGAGCTAGTTACAATCAATCAAATGTAAAAACAAGTAATCTATAGACAAACCCCCTCGGTATTCGTATCGATGGTCTTGTAGAGGAGTAGCCTCTTCTTTTCCAAAAGTCCCCTTGCCTGGCCTAGGGCACACCTCGTCAAATAGATGCTGACGAAAGCTCCCCCAATAACCTTCTTCCAAGCGGAGAGTGGTGTTGAAGCTGTAGAACCTCTCCAAAAGCCTTGCCAATACCTCTCTAAACCCTAGCTGCAAGCCTCTCAAAAGTTGGAGAAAAGATGGAAAAGAAGATGCTGAAATCGGGCTGAATCGCGGCTTTAAAAGGGTTGGAATCAGGCATCCACACGGGCGTAGGAAATCTCCACACGCCTGTGTGGATTATCTGGAAATCTCATTTTCAGCCGGCCGTGAGCAGTACTGCTATAGTAAATTACTACATTAACCTGCTACAGTACAGGCCAGAAATACTCCCGAATCCATGTTTTTCATCGAGGTAACATAAATAGGCACACGTTTACGCCGTAGTTTGCGTCGCTTCTTTAATAAACGGCCTCATTAGTGAAGATCTTGTTATCAATGTATAAATCAGGATACTCAAATGTGACTGCCTCTGTGCCCCTCCACATCATTGTACTCGCTTGAATACCTGGAGGTTGGCACACATTCTCATATCTTGAGCCCGACTTGTGTCTTCGTGTTTGTTCCTTCTAAAGATTTTATCAAATAGTGCATTCACGATTTACATTGGCTTCTTTTCTCAATATTTAGCTTCGCTACCCTACATGCACAAAAGAACACAAATACACATGTATTAGCGCTTAAACCTGATAAAAGTAATGCTCATCATAAGGAAAGAATATTTCGCATTCTTATCGCACAAGCACTTATCAAACTCCCCCACACTTAAGCTTTTGCTTGTCCTCAAGCAAAGAAATAAAACATTGAAGCATAGAAGAAGGAAAGATTGAAAGCTCTCGGCCTTAGGTTCACCAAAGCATGCAAGGAGAGCATTCTACGAGTAAGGGAAATTTCAATACTAAATACAAAAAATCAATGCTCTAGCTAAAAACTTGAATCAAAAAGGACAACAACCTGAAATCGTGTAAGTGTGTGTAAACTCACTCAATTCAACCCAAAGTATACTCCTCAAAGTTCTTAGTAAAAGGGACTTATTTATCTATAAAACATAACAAAACAACAAGGTGGTAGTAGCTTCACACATCCTTTATGGTAGCCCTTTCCAAAGCGGCCGCTAAGGTGGCTTTCACACTTTCGAGGTGGTAGTTCTTTCTACAGAGGTGGTAGTTTTCACTCATCCCATGAGATAGCTCTTTCTCTCATTAGGGCATAACTAGTATCCGACTTATGAGAGTAGCCTCATACTTCATAGGTGGTAGCTCTTTCCACCCAGAATGCACAACTAAACAATATATATCTTTTTTTTAACAAAATAAAACATGAAACAAAACTAATTAGTCCCTTAAACACCGAACTTGAGTTTCCAAAAGAGTTTCAAGAGTGAGTGGTGCAAAAAGTATCAATCGGGCAAAAATTCCTACAAATTCAAGTAAAAACTAAAGCATGAGAACATTCAATGTTAAAACATCTCCTAAACTCAAGAATACAAACATTGCAACTAAGGTGAATCGCCATTAACTATGTGAGCATGTATGTCAATCAAAACTTTTGTAAAAGATATGTGCAACTTGAACTCCCGCCACACTTAAGATGTACATTGCCCTCAATGTACACATACAAGCACAATAGAAAGTAAATCAATCAAGTATATATATGTGGGAGTGGCAATCGAAACAATACTCCCCTGACTCATAGTGTTGTGTTTATTGGAGCTAAATTTTTAGGAGTTAAGTTCCAACGGGTTATGAAGCACACACGACCCACATTGGCCCGTGTCCATGACTAGTTCTCAATTCCCATACTGATAAGACCATCTGCACGCATACACAAAGGAGTTCATTGAAGCTCAATAAAAACAAAAACAACTCAAGTGTATAAAAGATAAGGCAATGAATACAACTCGAGACAACAAAACGAAAATAAAAGATAAACTCAGAAGGAAAATCTTTTTTGAGTGTACAAGTCTAAAATAGAATGCAAAAAGTAAAGAAGAGAAAAATGCATCAAGTGTCGATGTCATCTGCTGTCGGCTTCTCCGCTACTTCTGGTGGTGGTGATGCTGCACAAGGTAGATCAACTGGTGCTGGAATAGGTGATGGTGGTGCCGGAGATACCTGAGGGGTCCTCGACCGTAGGATAAATGATGAGGCGACGTCTCGCTCTAAAATCTGCTGCAAGGTGTCAATATGTGCCATCATCTCTGTGTACTGTATAGCCTGTGTTGCTCGAACCTCGGCGATCTCAGCACGTAGCACCCCCACAGCATTCTCGAGCCTCTCAAAATGATCATAAGCTCGAGACGGTGAAAACATGCGTACTGGGGGTGACTCCTATACCACAGGAGGTGCCTCGATCTGCATCGGTGTCGGCTGAGGCTCGGGGCGGCCTGAGAGGCCTCGACATCATCACCCTCACCCTTACCCTCGGCTGTCTCTAGAACGGGCGTAATCAAAGCATATGCACCATGGCTTTGTCTGCACAATAATCCCATCAATCTCAATGGATCCAGGCCTAACGGTGAAGGAACAGTCATATTCTCAGCACCACGTATGGTGTCTAGCAAACCCATGCCCATAAGAAGTCTGGTGATGTACGGCCCTGAAAAGATGACACCAACTTTGAAATACTGGCCCTGGTGGCGTAGATACTCGGCTAGTATGTGGCCCAAATAGATCGACTGTCTTTTAACCATAAAGTAAAGGTACAGAAGCTCCTGTCGGCTTAAGACGCCGGTAATATCACCATGGCCATTCACCGACCTACTTAGAATGCCATGAAGATAGCGGTACGCAGATCAGGAAAGGCACGTGGCCTTGGACATGCTTGGCTCATACTGTCCCTGGCCGCATATACTGCTATATACTCTCTGAGGAGTCAAAGAACTAGGATAATCTGTCGGAAGTCGCTCATACTCCTCATTGGCCGTAAAGGTCTCATCAAAGAGGCCCAACAGGATTGAGAAATGTGTGACGCTCATAACATAGTACTGCCTAAGTACTCTAAACTGTATAGCGTCGATTCTACAAATTTAGTATAGGACCTATCGAACTCTAACGAGGATAAAACCTCAAGTGTAAGCGCGTGGATGGCAGGCTCTCTAAACATCAGTAACTGTCTCCAACCCCCAGCGAGATGATATCCTCTACCTCATCTTCCAACTCATCACCCTGCTGTATATCTCGCAATACACTTGTATCTGAGAAACGAGTCTATTCGAACCTAAGCCTCGATAATCGCTCAAAACGAACTTGGTGCTCGGGAACAACAAATCCCATGTTCTCTGGCTCAGGGGATGACTCACACAGACGCTTCTTTGATCGGGGTGCCATATCTGTAAAATAAAAACAAAGAATCGATCAAAAGCATTCAAAAATTTATTCTGCAGATTTCCACACGTCCATGTGGATCCACGGGGTGTGAAAACCATATGCCGCGCACACAAAACCAAAAATGCACCTTTTCATTGTTTCTAACTTCGTTCAAAGCTTGCATATACCTTATAAACATAGAAATGAAGCAACATTCATCCTTTTAATCAATTAAAATCAAGTATGGCAAAGAAAAAACGAATTGAGGGTTTACCAGCAGATGAAGATGAATACTCTCGAATTTGGCTGAGAATTCAAGTAAAACACAACAAGATTAATGGTGCTAGGTCGGGAGAGTAGTGGAGAGTGTTCTTTGAGTGATTAGGGGTATAGGAATAAATAAAACCTAAATGATTTTAAAGAAAAAACCGCGGCCTTTGCGTTTCTGTACATCCACACAGGCGTGGGGTAATTACCCATGCTCGTGCGACTCCATAGGAGAGACCCACAGGGCAGACGCATGCCCTTGTGCATTCTCTAGAAAACACTTAAAGCATTCTGAACGCAACTACACGGGCGTGTGAAAATTACCCACGCCCGTGAGCCCGACCCATAGGGGCATACGCACACCCCTGTGGACTCTCTGTCCAACTGAGAAAATTCTCTAAGTATGACACACGCCCGTGCGGAAATTCCACACGGTCGTGGAACTTCACAAGGCCAGTTCACAGGGGCAGACACACGCCGCTGTGTATTCTCGGGATGGAAGAAAGCTCCTCTGTAGAGATCCACATGGGCATGTGGAAATTACCCACACCCGTGCGTTTTTCACAGGGTCACCCACAAGGGTGAGTTCACGCCCCTGTGTCTTCTCGGGAAAATCTCTAAATATCTGCAGGAACACACATGCCCGTGTGGAGATTACCTATGGCCGTATGAAAGTCACAAGGTCGTCCACAAGGGCGAGTCCATGCCCCTGTGGCCTCTTGGGATGAACTCACAGTAGAGACTCACGGGCGTGTGAAAATTCCACACGCCTGTGCATTTTCTCTGGATGCCTTAGAAAACTCTGCAGGCTCTACAGAAAATTCTTGAACATATAAAAACACTCAGAGCCTACTTTCATCATACAAATACACCAGAGAAAAACGCACAACATGCTCAAACGACCAAAAACTTTGGAAAACACATTAAAGCACACAATAACACCAAAAATCCACAAGAAAAATCACAGCAACGTATCAAAACATATAGACACAAACACTCAAAGTCTTATTCATGCAAACACTTAACTACAACTAGAAAAACAGTAAATGCTTGGGTTGCCTCCCAAGAAACGCTTGTTTAACGTCACTAAGCTTGATGTATCTTGTCTTACCTCATGGGGGCTCATAGATGAAAGTTTCCCTCTTATCCATGACTTGAAAGCACGATGAGCAAAGTCTTTTGAAGGTAGAGGGGAAGTTATCGGGCTTGTTACCACTTCAGGATCCGTCACTCTTGTTGCGTTATTGTACATCCCCAACAGCCTTGGGGTGTTTCTTGCTGCGTCTCCTCACCCGTTTTATCTTTCGGAGCACCTTCTTCAAAATCCCCAGGGTAGATGGTACTTCTTCTTCTAGACCAAGCACTACTACTTCTTCGTTCTCCACCTCTTGGTCTATCAACCCCTCGTACGGGTCCAAATTCAACATGTCCTGCACATATTCATCAATTATCTCATTAATATTATCAAGAAAATACAAAGTATCATCAAAGTCAAGAGAATGTCGTATTGCTTCAATGAGTCCGTATATGAGCTTGTCATCTCTAACCCTCAGTGTCAACTCCCCACTGCCATATCGATTAATGCCTTAGAAGTATGCAAGAATGGCCTCCCAAGTATCAAAGGAACATCTGCATCCTCATCAACATCCAACACTACGAAGTCTATAAAAAATATGTACTTGTCCACCTTGACAAGCACGTCTTCAATGATGCCCCTCGGATGTCTCACCGTTCGGTCCACCAATTACAAAGTCATCCGAGTGGGCCTAGGCTCTCCCAAGCCTAGCTTCTGAAAGGAAGAGTATGGCATAACATTAATACTGGCCCCTGAGTCAGGCAATGCCATCTCTTCACCCAAATTGCCAATGTTGCATGGGATAATGAAGCTTCCTAGTTCTTTCTTCTTGTTCGGCATATTCTTTTGCAAGACCACCGTGCAAGATGCATTTAGAATCACGGAGACACTCTCCTCCAATTTCCTTTTGTTGGTCAAAAAATCTTTCAAGAACTTGGCATACCTAGGAATTTGGGAAAATGCCTCCACAAAGGGAATGTTTAAATGTAGTTGCTTAAACAAAACCATAAACTTTTTGTACTACTCATCTGTTTTGTCATTCTTCAATCTAGAGGGATAAGGGATTCTCGGCTTGTAAGGTGGGGGTGCCACCTCCTTCTCTTTGTTGGCTTTCTCCTCAATCTCCATGATCTCAGGTGCTTTAACATTGGTCTTCTCACTTGGAAGCCTACCTTCAACCTCATGACCACTTCTCAGATTAATCGCCTTCACATATTCTCTTAGATTAGTCTCGGTATTACTCAGGAAGCTTCCTTGTGGTCTCTCCGATAGAGACTTCGCGATTTGCCCCACTTGATTCTCTAGGTTGTGCAATGAAGCGGTGTGGTTGCGAAGTGTAGCCTCGACCAATTGAAACCGTGTATTCGATGATTGTACAAATCTAGTCAAGGGTTTCTCCAAATCGGCCATCCGGGTCTCCAAGCTTGAAACTCTATTTTCAATGTTTGGGGCTTGTTGTTATTGAAAACCCGGTGGTGCGGTGGCCTTATGTTGCCCTTGGTTGTTTCATGAGAAATTAGGACGGTTCCTCCAACCTGAATTGTAGGTATTGCTATAAGGATTACCTTGGTTTCTCATTGCATTACCCACATAGTCAAGTTGCTCAATGGAGGGTGTACAACCAACGGCTATCGGGCAATCGGATGGGCCATGTCCCCCTCCACATCCATCACAACTCGTTACTGCCACCAATCTCGAAGAAGTCATAGTGTCTAACTTCTTACTTAATGCCTCCACTTGGGCCGCCAACGATGTAACCACATCGATCTCATGGATGCCAGCTACTTTCTTCTTCTCCCTAGTATTCCATTGGTAGCTATTCAACCCCATTTCTTCAATTAATTACCGGGCTTCTCCGGGAGTCTTGTTACCTAAAGTACCTCTTGCCACTACATCAATTAACTGTCTTGTGCTTGTGTTCAAAACATTGTGGAAAGTCTAAATGATCATCCACTCTGGAAACCCATGTTGAGGACATTTTCGTAGGAGTTCCTTGAACCTTTCTCATGTCTCGAATAAGGACTCCAATTCTATTTGCATAAAGGACGAGATCTCATTCCTAAGCTTTGCAGATTTTCCGGGAGGGAAATAATGGGCAAGAAAAGCTTCTACCATCTCCTCCTGTGTAGTGATCGATGCTCTAGATAATGAGTGTAGCCACTGCTTTGCTCTCCCCTTTAAGGAAAATGGGAAGGCTCTCAACTTGATGGCATCATCCGTAACACCATTGATCTTGAGGATATCACACACTTCCAAGAAATTCTCTATGTGACTGTTTGGATCCTCATCGGCCAAACCATTGAACTGTGCAGACGCTATAACATGTGGATTAATACCGGCTTTAGCTCAAAATTTTGAGTTGTGATTGGGGGCCGCACAATGCTAGATTGTGTCCCCAATACTGATGGTCTGGCATAATCAGAGAGTGATCTCTATTGTTCATTCTGTTCCACCATATTATCTGACCCTTGATCTTCTACTTCAGCTCAGATCGACAATTCTTGTACAGGTTCTTTTACCCTTCTTCTAAGTGTACGCTCAAGCTCAGGATCTCCTTCAAGAATTTGTGAAGGGTTCCCTCAGGTCATAACCTAGAGCTGTAACCAAGAAAAAAAGAAAAAATCAAAACAATGATAGAATAAGAAAATGTGAAATAGAATTAATTATGAATAGCAAAAATAGCAAAGTGCAAAGTATTTCTAAACACTTACTCCCAGCAAGAGCGCCAAAATCTTGATAACGCCCCTTCGTGTGACCCACAAGTGCACGGGTTTGTCGAAGTAATAAATTCCCAGGTGAGCGGGGTATCTTATCCACAGGGAGTAGGGAATAAAAATACTTAAGTTTCTACTTAACCAAGCGAAGACGAAATAATGTTTTTGTTGTTAAAATATAATTAAAGCAAGAATATAAGAAACAAGAAAGAGAGAAGCACAAATAGATGAGAGGTACGGCAATCGATAGAAGTGGGGTACTCAGATATTGTTCCACCTAGGACAATTGCTTCAAGTACAAAATCAATGATTATATCTCCCAATTGACGTTTAATGAGTCGTGAAAATCCTTAAACACACGGTCCCAAACCTAAGGTCAACCATGACTAACTTTACACTATGTCCCGGTGAAGAAATCAATCAATCTCAACACCTCACACTGTGTAGAGTTGCACGACACTCTAGGGATTCCAAGTGATAAACCCTATTCCAATGTATAGATCTAACCCTTTGGTCCAAGCGAAAGACCCCTAGTCGCAATTAAGCCCTAGGTGCTAAAGTCACTTCAATGCTTCACTCCGTTGCTTGTGCAACTAAGCCCCAGCGGAGGTCATCCCTTAGCCCATTTACTCTACTATGACCGCAAAGAACTCCTGGAACATGGAGGTAGGATAAATCACATCGGAGGGGAAAGGGGACGCTCCGCTACCTTTTGACTCACCCTCTCGACTCTCTCCAATCTTGCAATGTCTAAAACTTATGGTGTGTTACTCACTCAGAAAGGTTACCAATGTAGACTCTCAACCCTAGTGTCACTCTAAGGGAAAAATCATGCAACAAGCATTCAAGATTGAAACTCAATTAAAGACATCAATTAAGTAAAATACAATAGAAGATTAATGAAATAAATACATGCTAGGGTTCATAAATCCAAGTACCCACTAGGGGTTTAGCTCTCCATGGAGCTAGTTACAATCAACAATGAAATCGAATGTAAAAACAAGTAATCCATATAGAAACTACCTCGGTATTCATGTCGATGGTCTTGTGGAGTAGCATCATCTTCTCCAAAGGTCCCCTTGTCCGGCCTAGGGCGCACCTCGCCGAATCGATACCGACGAAAGCTCCCCCAATAACCTTCTTCCAAGCGGAGCGTGGTGTTGAAGCCGTAGAACCTCTCCAAAAGCCTTGCCAATACCTCTCTAAACCCTAGCCGTAAGCTTCTTAAAAGTTGGAGAAAAGATGGAAGAGAAGATGCTGAAATCGGGCTGAATCGCAGCTTTAAAAGGGCTGGAATCGGGCATCCACACGAGCATGGGGAATTTTCACACACCTATGTGGATTCTCTAGAAATCTCATTTTCAGCCGGCTGTGAGCAGTACTGCTTTAGTAAATTGCCACAGTATTTTGCTACATTAACCTGCTACAATGCCGACCAGAAACACTCCCGAATCCATGTTTTTCATCGAGGTAACATAAACCAACACACGTTTACACTGTAGATTGCGTCGCTTCTTCAATAAATGGCCTCATTGATGAAGATCTTGTTATCAATGCACAAATCGGGATACTCGAATGTGACTGCCTCTATGCCCCTCCACATCATTGTACTTGCTTGAATACCTGGAGGTTAGCACACATTCTCGTATCTTGAGCCTGACTTGTGTCTACGCCTTTGTTCCTTCCCAAGATTTCATCAAATATTGCATTCATGATCTACATTGGCTTCTTTTCTCAATATTTAGCTTTATAACCCTACATGCGCAAAAGAACACAAATACACATGTATTAGTGCTTAAACCTGATAATAGTAATGCACATCATAAGGAAAGAACACTTCGTATTCTTATCGCACAAGCACTTATCAATTATATTACCACTGATGGAGTCTAACATCAAGACTAAGAAGGATTTGAAAATGTTAGTGATAATCACGATAGTATTTGGCCAAACAAGTAAAAGTATGTTGGAGAAGACCTTGTCGAAGTTTCCTCACTCTCTGTAATAGGGGGCAAGGTGGCCGCATTCATGTGTGGAACATGCATCATGGCTTTTATTTCTAAGAAGATGGCACTTATGTCTAAGAATCATGGAGTATCAACTTGGTATGCAAATGAAGGCCATGCACTATTAAGCTCATCCCTTGATTACTAGAAAGAGGGTTGTTTTCTACGACTAAAACTTTAGCATGTTGGATCATCCCTTGATTACTAGAAAGAGGGTACTTTTATATAGCTTTCACGTCTAACTAGGAAAATTGTCTATATCCTAAGACAAGTGGAAGCTACGTTGTAATTTCTTTGCATCTTGGTGCAATTTTAAGCAATAACAGTTCTCTTGAGGATCATAGAACTTAGTGTGGGATGCAAAGGTTCATTGTGCTACTTAAGGATTCTTGTGTCCCTAGGATTCACTCTATGTCTAAGCTTATGCAAGTTCCTTGTGTGGTATGTAGCGCCTATAAGACTAGTATAACCCTAATTAGCAAGAAAGCCTTTCCTGGGTATGGTTGAGTTGTGCATCTCCCACAAGCAATGGGTAAGGCACTTCAAGGTACCCATCTAGTCACTGTGGTGAAGAAAAGCAGTGAGGTAATCAATGCATATGGATTCATGCCCATGCATGGTGGCATAATAGCACCTTCTTTTGGATGCCGACAAAGTAGTGGCAAGACCCCAACATGGTAGTACCAAGTAAGAGTCTTACACCATGTATTCAAGTACACCTGAGAGAAATAAGAAGAAGGTTGGGGCTTAGCTAACATCGGTCCCCGTTCCCAATGATTCTAGAAGTGGCACCATAATTTATAACCCAGGTCACATGGCCAAATTAGGTTAAGGCCATGTACCCTCAAACTGGGGATCTTTACCATCATGTGAGCACTTGAAATGGGAGGAGACCGTGGGTCCAATTAGAAGCCTTCTATAATAGATGTTGTTGCAGATGGTGATGGGGCATCAATATTACAACATTAGATAGGTGATATCAAACACCTATAGAGGAATGTTGTGCCATATTAGCAGGTGTTATGTAGGGTGATGAGTGTACAATGTTCTATTATTTAATATCATTTTGTATACTCATTAGGCATGTATTAGAAACATATTGTGGAATTAGACATTAAACATAGTGTGTTTTGCATTCTTAGGCTTCGGACATCACTTAAAGATGAGAGAGAACCAAAAAGAAACATTCTAGATCCAAAACGAAAAAGATAGAGTTTTCTCGACATCAATTAAAATAAGGACAAGATAAACAAGATGACTTACGAGTAGCTTACAACCTGGCTTACGGTCGTAAGCCACTTCCTGAGAACCTTACAGGTATGCATATGCCCGTAAGGTGTACAGAGCCAATTCATAGGACCTTATGGGAAAGACTTACGATTGTAAGGATGCCCATAAGGACCGTCCTGAGGGGCTTATGAGTAGAACTTATGCCTATAATAGTGGTCGCAAGCGCAGCACAGTGAAGCTTATGATTTAGCGTTTATGGCCGTAAGTTGGACCATAGCACATACAAAAGATCTTACGGATGGGACTTACGGCCATAAGTGTTCCCGTAAGGCATGCGGCCCAGCATCTCTAGCTCCTTACAACCATATCTTTACACCCATAAGTAGCGCATCAGCGGTAGGGTAAAAATAGACTTGATGAGTATTTTTAGGGGCCGTTTGGTTCAGGGTAATGACATATTACCACGTAACGAGATTACCATGGTAATATGAGTGGGAATGTTATATGGTTGGGAATATTGCGGTAATTTAATATAACCATGTTTGGTTGGGAACTCTTATTACCGGGAATAGTTCATTACCGTGTTTGGTTATCATGGTAATCAATTTGTTAAAATATAAAAAGTTATAAGATTATCATGGTAATCCAACATAGACACCAAATTTGGTGGTAATAGGATTACCACTTTCTTGGTAATATTTATAAGTTGGTAATGTGATATTACCATCCACATTACCACCGGTGCAATGCCAAACGTGGTAATATTTTCAGATTACCACGTAACACGTGGTAATCTTTCTACATTACCGCGAACCAAACGGCCCCTTAGGGTAATCTTTGCTTCTTTTCTTAGAGGTGAAGTTAGGGAAGAAAGGTGGAGAATCTCTAGGGTTTTAGAGGTAACTTTTGGAGGAGATTTGGATCCAACATCAAGGAGAAGGATATTGTAGCTGTCAAGCTCACCTTGGCGGTATCCACGAAAGGTTCCTCGGAGATTTTTCAGCGATCTACTTCCGATGTTATTGAGAAGGGGGTTTTATTGTTTATATTGATTCTTGTCATGTCTTGTAATTTGAATGCTTGCCCTCCATTAATGGAGGGCTAATTTCTTAGATGTTTGGATATAGTTGAACTCTAAGGTTTTATCTTTTGACATTGGTTGTGGATCTATATGATTTACTTATTTTCCTAATTGCAATCCATGTTATTTGAATCAATTGCGTGTTTGTAATGCTTGATTGCTATTGTGGAAAAAGCCCTAGTTATCATACTTGTTGTGCTTTGTGATGAGTAGAACTAGTTATCTAGCATAGGCATACCATGACTAGAGGGGATTGTGAGTAAGTCAAGAAATAGGGTACTTTAGAGAATCATTCTCCCTCAGTCTTCCTGAGTGAGTTGATGAGTATTTCCATACTCTTTGCAATCATGTGGAATAGATTTTTAGGAGAAATCACATCTCTATTATGGATTTGGATTATGGGTAATCTCTCTTCATAAGAGGGATTACCTATTTAAGAAATTCTTGTTAACTCACATCGAGATTTCACTAAGTGTTAATATGATTGTGTGATGACTGCATCAGCACTACACCGATTTAGTTACTCTTCACCCTTAAAAGAGGGGTTTCGCATGATTTAGGAATTTTCTCGATTCAAATAGGATTGCATGTTTAGACAACCTTTGTCCTGCACTTAACAAAACACTAGAGGGATGCTATACCCGTACATTGTTTCTTCTCTTGACTTGTCCTCCTAATTTTCGTATTCTTTGCTTCTATTCTTTGTTTGTTTTGTTCACACACATCACTATTTTAGTTAGGATAATTTTCAAAACTAGGGTTACTACTAGAAATCTCATTCTTCCTTGTGGACCAACATCCCACTTTTTAGCACTTTATTACACGATTGCCAAGTACACTTGTGTCCCTATCATAGGGTTTTATTAATCCACGAGAATGATATGTGTAGATCCACATTGGTACAGCTAATTTCAGATGCATTAGCACGTAATTATATAAACTTAATTAGCTTAATCTATGGTAGGTCTAATTTTATAATACCAACATTGTGACTCAACTATCTCTAGATTTTCACCTTACGCTAGACCCACCAACCATAGTGAAGTCTAAATGCTATTCGCTTAGTAAAGGAGTTAGCTTTCTACTTGGGCTCTAGCCTGTGTTGGAAACCAGGACTGCACTAAGCTATGAATACAAACTTGTTTCGATTAGGCCCAGTTCCCATGCAAACTATAATTCTGTCTCTATTAGTGTTGGCCTAAAATTTGTAATAGGGTTGAAAGACAAAAGTTCAAGGCCAATGCTATTGGACTGCAAAATATGAGGTACAACTTACCCAGTATTCTTTGCCTCTGGACCTGATTTGTAGGTTATCAATAACCTTAGAAATAGTGACCAGTCCACTGCTCTTAAAAGGCATCTCTTCAGATTGTTAGTCTCTCGTTACCATCACTTGGTTTGATAAAGTGGAATCTTAATTTAATTGTAATCTAAATATCTCCTTGGTAAATGATGTAATCAACCAAGATGATGATAACCATAAGTAAGAGGACAATGTAAAAGGTACCCAAGTACATACTTCTAAATTTGAGGATCTGTTAGATAGCAATTATACTAAGAATTTTTTAGGGGATTGAGAACTAGAAATATATAAAGATGAGCTTCTTAACAAACTCGAGCCTTTACTCCAAAACTTCCATAATGAAACCTTCTTAGACAATATCCTTCACCACTCCCGCTCGATACCCCAACACTAAGCGCAATGGATGACCAAAGAAACTGCCATCCAGATGGAATAAAGTGGCAAGGTTCTTTACCCATTCCCTTTCCCCACTCCACTAAAGGAAAAACACTATGGCTAACCACTTAAAATGTATTACCCTGAAATGATAGGGGCTAATGTCACCTACAATGCAAGTGCAAGTGCTGATCAAGTGTAACATGTGCGTTAAACAAGGTATCGATGCATGATGAACTAGGAAGTACTAGTACTAATTCAAGACTCACTAATTAGCCTAAACCAAGATCAAGGATGTCAAATCAAAAGTGAAAACTAGAATCTACAATAAAAATAAACTAATGGTCAATCAAGCATAAAAGATAGGTGTCGGAGAATAGATTTCCCCTACAGTTTGTTTAAGCTCTAGACAAGGTTGCACTGATAATTGCAATACAATTAAACTAAGGTAGTTCCTAAATCATGTTGTCTCCTTTCTCAAAGTGAACATTAAATAATCCCATATGACATTGATATAGACTACCATATAGCTATAATACACTCTATTAACTCCTTCTAGAAGAAACATGTGTTCAGGGCAATATATAGGCAATCGTTCCATCGAAATAATTGCCCTAGTCCCGTACAGATTAAGAATTAGAATTTTTTCTTGAAACTCATTCCCTATAATTGTATTATCCATGGAACCCTAATGTTCACTCACTTGGAAGAGACACAAGGAGAGAAACCTTAATCCCAAAGTGCCCTATCTCTAGGCGGACTTGTGCTTTCCTTCAATTGTGGTATGTCTATATGTGGTGTGTCTCTTAACTCATCACTCATATACATAAAACATGAAATACTCAGCTCTCACTATCATAGAGTTCAAGAAAGATAAACACACAATTGAATTCGAAAACATGATATTACTAAAGAAAAATTGATACAAGATTGAATGCCTACAACCAATGGCATCAAAAGGGTAATACTTAGATTCTAACTATACCCAAACACCATGGAATTTAGTTCTCCATTAATGGAGAACAATCATACAAATCAATTAAGGTGGAGAAAGTAAATGAAACATTAAAACTCTGTCCAAACTTCATCATCCTTGATTGCAAAAGAATCATCCACAAACACCACAGAGAACTCTCCTCAACGACTTCCTTGATGCCTTAGATCATGGATGAAACTCTCTTAGTGGTTGGATTACAGGAGAAACCCTGGAACTCTTCCTCCTTTTTTCCTTTTTCTTAGACACCAAAACTTACCTTATAAACCCTCATGCAAACCTTTTATACCTAACCTCATACAGGCTACTTATGGGTGTTAGAACGACATCATAAGTAGGTTGGAGATCAGGAATCATGAGCCTTATGAGCATCTTACGAGTAGTAAGAACCACTTGTAAGGTCATTTGTCTGGGTGTTACGGTCCAACTTAGAACCATAAGTGCTGAATCGTAAACTTCACTGTCTAGTACTTGCATCCTCCTTTATGAGCATATAGATAGAGTGTATACTCTTTTGTCAAAATGTTATGCCCATGTTTATGGGTTTAAGTCTTAGCTGTAAGACCTTCTATCTGGTCTTTATGCTTCGGCTTACAGGCATAAGAATACCCGCAAGGTTCTCAGTCTAAAGCTTATGACCGTAAGGGATAACTATAAGTGGGCCACAAGGTGCTTTGGTTGCCTTGTTCTCTTGTTCCAGATGTTGAGAGAGCTCTTTCTTCCTTGACACGCTTTAAAATTTCTTCTCTTAGCTCCAGCTTACTCATTATGGCTCATGACCTAAAATATTTGTACACCATGTTATGTACCATCTTCTAAATAAATGCTACAATATATGCATAGAAAATAATACAAAAATATGTTCAATTATGGCTTATCACTAGCCCTTCCCCCTCCTTCTCTACTCTTACTTTCTCATAATGGAATATTGTTCAATTAGATAAATATAGCCTTGTGTGTGAAGTCAAGTATAATAATACCCATAATCACAAGATATATACTTTAAAATCATTTGTGCCCTTGAGGTCGAGAGGGCTACCTTCATAAAGGTAACATATGAGGCCTCATTGATTCACATATCTATAGCATTTTAGATATCAATAAAGGTACTATTTTGAACATGATATTGTTGGGTAGATTGGCTAAGTGGCTTATGGTCAAAGACTCCCCAATTATCAAGCTAAAGTGTGTTATGTCCAAGAGTCCAAAATATACAAACTTCTTTGAATCACTTGAAGATCCATCAGGCGTAACTCCTTTGACTCCTTATTTATTCATATGAGGGGATCTACAAGAGGTGTTACTATCACATGGAAATTTTTCATAGTTAGCAGCAAATTTACCCACCCATTAATGGTATAATTACCCAATCTTGGAGATAACTCAAGGTGGTTATGCACAATGATTTTCAAGCCTTAATTCCCATTATTCAAAATGAAGGTTTAAAACTAAATTTGTGCTATATATGGACTTAGTCCTCACTCTAAAATCATTTGTGGGGATTTCAATGTTATCTTCTTACTACATAATAAAAATATGGTTAACCCTAAGTTAGAAGACATCAAAGGATCCTAATTGCTAGTCTACAACCTAGAGCTTCTTCACCCCTCCTTTGCCCTATGTTTAGTCATTGTTACACTTGGATGAAAAGATAATCAAATACAACTCGTGGATGCTTGGTTGTTTCTTTATTTCCCATAACTAGTTTATACCCTATCCAAGGACTTGCAAAATCGAGTGTACCCAATATCAGCTCTAATCAGGTGGCTATCAATTTTGACTTCAACAATCATACCCCACGACCTTAGTATTCAACTTTGAGAAACATTGGTGTACTATTGATGATCAGCTTTAAGAAAAGTAGGAGGGGATGCAACTACCAGGATTTGGTGCAATTATCGTTTTCATTAAGATAGTCTACATCATATCTAGGACCACAACCTGGGTGAAAGAAACATATGGTTCTTTCAACCTTGAGAAGAAAGTGATTCTCTTAAACCTTGAGGCCCTCAACATTATCAAGTATTTATGTGCACTTTCATTTTGTAAGTCTCTAAATGAGTCCTTGTTAATTGAAATTGACACCATTGTTTACAAAGAGTAACTATGCTTAAGGCACTAATCCCACCTAACCTAGCTCAAAAAGCTGACTGCAACATTAAATTCTTTTATTTGGTAGCAGATGGGCATCATGACCATAACTTTAATCACTTGCATCCTCTATAATAATAACTAGAATAAGAAAGATGGCAACAAGTGTATAGGTGTTGAGTTGCTGATTCAGGAGTTGTCATGCACGGTATAGAAGTTGACTGGCACGGTTAGAGGAAATAACTTACGTGTGCAACCCATTCATGAAGCAACCCAGGAGATGAAGGACAACAATTTAGGGATGAGATGTTTACTTCTCATTAGGTGAAAGGGTGAGGTGATCAATGTGATAGGACATTGCCCATGGAACTTTGATGAGAACTGGGTAACCTTGTTCCCTTGACATATCTGGCTGACATGGTGAAGGTGCTTATCTCCCGTGCTCTTTATTACTTCAACCATGAGATTCCCTAATAGATGAAGAGAACTACAAAGATGGTTAGAGAGATCTCTCACTGTTGAAATCCCAAACATCTGGAGTACCAGATCAGCATCTTTCATAGGGATCCCAAAATGGCTAGTATTTGGAATTCCAGGATTTATGGTGGAGGTTGCAAACTCCTAATATAGCCATAGAGGGAAATAAGGCACTATTTCTCTAACACAGTCCAGCGTGTAGTTGATAATGCATTAAACAATGGTGTAATTGCCAGTCTAAATGAGCAAGCTTCATTAACCAAGAAAAGGATGACAGTGCAAGCTGCATAGACAAATGGCATGCATGTGTTTGTTGGGCACACTTTATGATGTGTTACACAAGTATTGGCTGGTGGAGCTGTGTTTGTGCTCCCTCATCATATGCCGAATGGTGAGAGTGTCGAGTCATTTGAGCTTTTAGAAATACCTCAAGATAGGACTAAAATAATTGACCTTTTGACTAGGTGCGAGCTTGCTTTCAAAAGAGTTGTTTTAGTTGAGAAAGTGGAGATATTAACTGAACCCAAGCTTTCTATTGAGTGAGAGATTGGTTCAGCTAGGACTGAGCCCATTCCAGAGCTTCCTCAGATATCTGGGTTGACCATGAGTTGCCTAATGAGCGATCCAATCCAAAAACTTAATACTGTGAAACCAATGGCAAAGGAATGCTTGAGAACTCAGCCTTGTATATTAAGAGAAGTTTGGAGCTTGTGAGACACTGAGTTGGTGAAGCAGATGGTCTTAATATGGTGGCATCCACCACTTAATGCAGTCTAGTGTCTACTGATCTTGAGCCTCACCCAAGTTGTTATTATTTCTTAATTGATCTTTCAAAATAATCCCTTGTATCTACCTTAACATCTCATCTAAGTTGTGCCCATCTTTTCAATATGTTGTGTTTTCAACCACTTGACATTTTTTATAGTTGACCTAATAGTTATTCTAAAAAATGTATTTTAAAATAAAAATATAATTAAATATGAAAAAATAAAAATTATATAATTTATAAAATGCAAAAGAAATTATTATATAAGATGATGATAATGATAATAAATATATTATTTACTTATTATTGAAGAATTTAATGTTAATATACTCTCCATCACCACACTACGTTATTGTCAAACCCCTCATAAATTGGTTATATACAGATCGACTTGTTTATACCATGAGTATTAAATTGATTCAGTCGATTGATATGATTACAACATAAACATCATTATGTTCTAAATGGGTCTAGATAAGTATAAAACAAAAATGGTTAGTCTAACCTCAAACCCACTTCATTCCATTTAGGTGGCATTTAGCTGAATGTAATTGTAAATACAATGGATTTTTAGTTATAATGTAACTGCAAGTACTTGGAGATTAAATTACAATGGAATCAAATATGATGTTTTGTTGGATGTGATTGGAGATACTATATTATAAAATTTTGTGTTTGGTTTGAGGGATTTGTTAATGTATTTGAGGTATGTGGTTATCTTAAGTGAGGTTACCAATTTACCACCTCATATGTTAAACATTGTTTTTTTTAATATATGACAACTAAATTAAGTTTTTAAACTTAAATATGAATAGACTATTACACAAATTTTATTATAAACTTAGTTACTAAACATATTAGCATAATTTTCTAAAAATTACACTACACCATTTTTGAGCTTTAGAGACAGTTAAATATAGGGGGTTTTAAAAAACAACCTCTATAAGAAAATAGGATTTTTTTTCATGTTTTTAGAGCCGGTTTAGTTAAACCCCTCTACATTAATTTTGCTTTAAAAAATAATTTAACCTCCCCACCCCCCTCTCTTTCTCTCCCTAGTTGGTCTGCCCTTTCCTCTTCGTGCTCGCCTCCCCAAACCCTCTCCCCCTCTTCGGACCACCCTCAAATCTCAGTCCACGACAACCCTCTCAGAACCCTTATCCCCTCCACTGCCACGCCCTAGTTCATGTGCCTTCTCCTCTTCATGTCCTTCCCCAAACCCTCTCCTCAGCTTCGGGCCACCCTCAAACCTCAGTCCTCGACAACCCTCTCAGAACCCTCATCCCCTCCACCACCATAACAGCTATTCTCACCCTCTCAAGCTAGCCCTCGCCACCGCCCCCATCTGTCAGTCTGTGACCCTCTCGGAATCCCTCACCGATGATGAGAAAGTCCGCACACTCAAAGACCACCTCACCTCTGATCCAAATGACATCAAGGCTCTCTGATTGAACTTGTGCTCAAAGTGAAGGCCAATCTACTCTCTGACGCTATCGCCATCATCGACTGTCTCATTGCTCTAGAACCTGACAGCAAGGACCTCCCCTCCTCTTTTGTCATGATTATTTTGGTTTCGATATGAGATTGGGGTTTAATAGTATGAATTTGCTTTTCGATGGTTGGATTCCATTTTTTCTAGGGATTTTTGGTGAGTTTGCATTGCAAGAATGGGTGTAGTTTTGATTTTTAGACTTGTTTTGTGTTTTTAATGTGATTAGTGTTTTGATTTGTTGAATTTGTGTGTTGATGGGCAAGATTCATTTTTCTATGTTTCTGATCCAGGGAGATGTTTACCATTCTTTATTTGACTTTGTTTCATTTTTTGTTTTGTAGCTTGGTTTGACTTTATAGGCTATTGTAGTGTGATTACTTTCGTATTGTTTCGGATCAAGACTTTAATCTCTTAAATTGTTGTCATGATGAATTGGATTTTGTTTTACTGATTCTTAGGTCTTGCGTTGGTACGGTGTTTAGATTTTCACTGCAAACTTGATTTGAATTACTTTTCTGTTTGTATGTGATTAATGTGGCTTTCTTTTGGGGGACTAAGGTTTGATTCATTGTCTTTGAGTTTTGTTAAGTTAGATCCTGGGTTTAGGGATTGTGTGGGTCTTGATCTCTGAGTTAGGAGAAGGGCAAGGTTTTTTTCTTGATTTTTCTTTGACTTGTCCTTGTTCTCTTAAGGTTATAATTTGGATTATTCAGGTATGGTTTGTGATTGGCTTATTAGAGAAGTATTCTATATTCAGTATCTGTTTAATCTGGGTATTCAAGCATGATTTCTCTAGCCAAAATATATTTCAGTGTAAACCTTGCAACTATAGTTCTTTGGTAGCAACATTGTGCTATCTACAGGAACACTTGCCAGGATTTTATGGCATTTGATAAGAGAAGCTCTAAGATGTGTGCTATGATTTCTTTAATTTCTAGCATTCTTGCTCACTTTAGCAACATGCTAAAATAAGTAGAATTCCTTTAGTATTTTGCAAATTCTTAGTCTACTAGTTTAGTTTAAAGGATCTGTGATGTAAGGCAGTGCTTTGGGTTGATTCTATTTCCTGGGGCACTTTCATAGTATTTATTGGGATCTTATTACTCTAACAAGGGAATTATCATGCGAAAAAATACATGACAAAACGCAGCGGATAACAAAACTTTTAATAGTAAGTAAACATAATAAAACCCTAGTGCATGCCAGAACTAGGATTAAATTCTAGAAAAATAGATAATTAAAAGTTATACCTTTTCTTTTGATGGTGATTCTCAACGCACCTTTGTTTCCCCGAAATCGAAAGGGACTGCGAATCGTGACTCCCCTCTACTATCACGTACATACAAACGCCTCTGGTAATCAAGTAGGTATGCTAGTACCTCAAGATACAACACTTGTTTCTTGGTTCGAATAGCAAACACCAGATATTCAAGAGAAAAAAGGGTTGTAGGCGTTGCGGCGGCTGGTTCCGGCGGTAGGATTCGACGGCGGAGGCCAAGGGAGAAGAGTGGATGGCGGCTAGGGTTTCTTAAGAGACAATCTCTCAATCACTCTATCGTTTTCTTTCTCTCTCTTATTTCTTCTTTTTCATATTAGGGTTAGACCATCTATTTATATTGGAAACCCAAAACCCTAATTTACGAAAAAACCCTTCAATCCTAATCAAATTAGGAATCTATTCTTTACTTGATTAATTAAACCATTTTAATTAACTAAACCGATTAGATTGGATCAACACTTAATAAGACCCAACCGAATAAGCTATTCGCTCCACCTAATTTAGGTTTTTCACCAAAACCCTAAATAGGTGGTCGAATAAGTAACAAATACTAAACCTTGATCTCGGCATTTTTAGCGTACGATCTTGTAGGTCCATTTAACATTGGCAATGAGCTTAAACAATTTTAACTCTCATAAATCATAATTATTCTCTAGCAAGATAATACGATTACCCAATATTAATTGAAGGTCAATTTCGAGAATTAACGTAACCTATTGCAACCTCATACAATCCTTTGAGACTGAATATCTTAATTAGCATAAGCCATGGAGCGAGTTACCCTTATTTTAATGCTAATTAATTTCTTGATCTCTTAGTGAACCAACTAGGTCAAGTAAATGATAACTCTTATCATTTCCCTTCGGCTTGGCCACGCTCTAGTTAGTCTCACTAATTAAGTGGCCGGTGATATTCACTCTCTCTACAGAGAGGGACAATCCCTTCACTTCACTCATGTCTCTCAACATGAACCGCGATATGACGAAAAATACTTGTACTTGCCACTCTGTTACGAATGACGTTAGGCATAAGTTAAAGCATGTAAGGATTCATCCGAGATTTATACTGATTTCAGGTTGAAGGATTCGAGTACAAGAATTGCTTGAGAAAAACACTTATGACTTTACAACCATGTAGTGTTCTGAAGAGCGGATCGATTCAGGGACACTGTTCCTTAACATGTATCTATGTCCTTTGATTGATATCCCATATTCTATAACCCGTAAAACAAGGCCATCTCATGAAAGACATACTAGTCTTAATTTATTCTCATTCCTATGAAAATAATCGATTAGGGACATTTAGAATATTGTTCTAGTTTATGCTTCAAGATTTTACTATCCAAATCATGCATTTGATAACTTGAGCAGAACCAGTATTCAAGGATATTTTATCTTATTAACTATGCACAGAAATAATAATAGATAAAACGATGCCTCATAATAATTATCCAAATAATAAGAGTTTATACAATGTATTGGGGCTAGGGCTTACACTAACAGTATTTAACATGTCAAATTCAATTTCCTAGTGATTAGTTATAATTTTGTGAAACTAACTGATAACTTTCCTTTTCATGCGTTTACTTAGACTAAATATGTTTTAGCAAGATTAGTATAAAGAAAATTTAACCTATATTTGAAAATGAAAAAAAAACCAATTTGTTATTGCACTGGGAGGTCTAATTGATTGCATGACGATGAGAGACTGTTTCATAATTATTAATTTCATTGATATTGAACTATTGGAGGATATAATAGTAACCAAACATCATCAGTATTCATCGAAATAGTTAAATGGTTCATAGGGTGAGAATTTTTACTATTTCCTGTGTTCAATTATGATTGAAAATTATGTTGGATTTAATTTTCTATTGAACTTCACTCAGGTTGATGAAAATATACTGTTCAACTTTGCTCTAAACTGAAACTTTTTTTTAACCAAATTTTGTAGAAGCTTATCAGGTGATGGTTCAAGCTACTTGTCTCAATGAAACATGCAGTGTTACTAGGCGTTTGCCTATTATCAGGTCTTCACAACATCATGATGGTGCAATTTCTTGGTGTATCTTGTCCTTAATCTAAATGGTGGGTGAATGTTGAATGTTGAATGCTCACAAGAATAACCTGAATGTCAGTCCCTTAATGGATGAAAGGATTTTTTTTTTACTTTTTTCCTTTTTTTTTCCTAGTAGAGATTGTTCAATTGATGGTGTTAGGTACAGTCAACTTCGTAGATTCGTGGCATCAAAACCGAACAAAAAATCAAAAGAAGAAGGTTGAAAGTAGATCATTTCTTACGAGAACCAAATTGTTAGTATTTATACTTTCCAAACTTGAGTTTCTCAAATTCAAGGAATGGTTGACAAATTTTTAGTTGAAAATCTGTTCTGCTTTCTCCTCTTTTTCCATTTAGTGCTGTAATCATTCCAGATATATGTATTATTGATTTAAACTTGTTCCATTAATTATTACGATTTAAATATCGGAAGAAGAATAATAATTATATACTCTAAGCTACAGACTATTCATTTATTTATTTATTTTGACAATGATCCTTTTGTTACTTGGAGTACAGGCCAAAGCTGAGTATTTGAAAGATTCAAGCATTGTGTTGCCTGTCCAGATTAATGGAAAAACCACGGGCACCATATTAGTTAATGAGGACTATTCAAAGGATGAGGCCTTCAAATTGGCATCACTTGATGAAAATCTTTCCAAGTACTTACATGGGAAAGAAATTAAATTGGCAACATTCCAGTTCGATTAAAGGCTTTCATTTCTTTGCTCCCTTAATTTTATTAATTATTTATGATGTTCTTTGCAATTTGTTCTAGTACTATGATTCTGTTAATGTCCTTTGAGTTAGACTAATGTTATGAAGTCGTTAACCTGTACAGCTTTTGGAGATTGCACAAGTTCCTGATGCACATGCAAGCTTTGATCTCTTATTATTTGTCCTAAATTTAATTATGAAAGCACTCCTTTGCTTTTGTTTGATAGATGGTTGTAATCCTATGCACCTCATAATTAATAATTTTTTCATCTTTCGTTTCAGGTGAATGAGTTTAAATGAATTGAAAAATTCAAGATCTTCAATACGAACAATGCACATCAATATCAACCTTGAGTGTAAACATATAGAATAACTTCAAGTGAATTGGAGAATAATATGATTTGGTACTGCCATAGTTCTCAAGGTATTGTCCTTTCTTTTACAAGAAAAGAAAGTTGTATCTGATGTTCGTATCACGATAAAATCTCTTTTTTTTTCATTATATGTAAATTAATTTCATTTTCTCATGTACTTAATTAAAGGGCAAGGTGACAATCACCAATAAATCTGGCAAGAAGTTTGAAATTCCTGATGGGATTGTTCTTGAGAACAAGGTAATGAATCAATCTCTTACCTGCATTTTGGCATCTTTAATTGAATCCATCTAACCAAAAACAAATGGTTGTTTTAGGATGTCAATGGTCCTGCGGACATCTAAGTATCTTTCCCTAGAGCATTTGTAAGTTGGAGTTTTGCTTATTTAATGTGATCATCCTGTTGTTTATTAGTTCAATTCCTTTTAATCATAGCAGCATTAGCTACTTTACAATATTTGAGAGCTGTGCATTTGAGTTTTAATACTTATAAAGTTAACAAATAAAGGTTTACTTACAATGATTTTTTTGGTGGTTTGTATGAAATTATAAAAGAATTTTATAATTCTTTTATAATTTCATGTTTAATTATACTTTCTTTTTTACTATGTTTGTTTATTTATGTAGGAGAACTCATGATTCAAGATTAAGAAGTTTGAAGATTACCGAGCTACAAGATGGTTTGTACTTAAAAATTGTACATATAAACAATTGTAATTGAGATTGATAAGAGGTGCTAAGTTTCCTTTATGGTGTACTTACAAAATACATTATCCTTGTGATGATCATGATTTGCTAATCAGTCAATTAAAATGAAGTTATAATAATACTTATGATTGGTTTTCAAGATTTATTTGCAGCTTAAAAGTTTTTTTTTTTATGATTGTGAACAGGTTTTGTGATGTGGTTATAATTAAGTGAGAAATTATTGAGGTGGTTAAATATTATTAATTTTAGAAGCGGTTATAACTGCCTCTAATGGGTAGTATTTAACATTATTAATTTTTGAGGTGGTTATAACCGCCTCTAAAGATATAAGTAGTATTTAAACATTTGACGAGTATAACCGCCTCTAAAGGGATGAGTATTATTTAAACTTTGAGGAGATGGTGAAGGAGCTTATAACTGGCTCTAAAGGTATGAGTAGTATTTAAACATTTGAGGGAGTAGAGGCGGTTATAACCGCCTCTAAATATATGATTAGTGTTTAAACAATTAAGGTGTTAAAGGCGGTTATAACCGCCTCTAAATGTATGCCTAGTATTTAAACGATATTAATTTTTATAGAGGCGGTTATAACCGCCTCTAAAGGTATGCCTAGTATTTAAACGATATTAATTTTTATAGAGGCGGTTATAACCGCCTCTAAAGGTATGCCTAGTATTTAAACGATATTAATTTTTATAGAGGATGTTATAACCACCTCAAAATTAATTATTAGAACCGCTTCTATTGATAAAAGTTACCCAACGGTTGCTATGAACCGGCTGTAACCTTTAGAGCCGGCTTTATAAAAGGTGGTTTAGGGGCTGGTGAAAACCCAACACTAAATCTATAAAGGCGGTTAAAACTACCTTTATAGGATCTAAAAACCACTTCTAAAACTGTTTTTTTTGTGTAGTGTTATAAGTTCAACTATCTCTTAATTCGTTTTAGTTATTATTACAAATATTTTTTTGAAAATATTTTTAAATCGCCATCTTATCTTAATCCCTCATCTCCATCACCGTCTTATCTCATCTCCATCTCCAACTCTGGCATCCTCAATGAATTGAACCAGTATGCTTTGGATTCATTGCCCTCGCCAGACAAGTTTGAAGCCACTTGCCTCAGCTACCAGTAATCTCAGAGATGTAATTCATCGATCCAATCCACTGGTTTCATCCTGGGAAACCGTTTTTACATTGGCATGCCTTCTCTTGATTAGTGCTGGTGGGGTGGTGTTTGACTGGATCATCTGGGAACAAGTGAAGATTTTGTCTGTGCAACCCACCTCCAGCGTAGTAATATCAGTGCAACATATCTCTAGCATTACAATGAAGGAAGATGGCACCAGTGAGAGCGGTTTGGAGGTGAGGCACAGTCATCTCAATGATAAGTTTACCAGCTTAAGCTCGTGAATCCCTCGCGTGTGAATCACATGAGGGATTCTCAAACGTAGGATTTGGTTTTACAACCAATTTGTCCGCAAAACCAAATCCTTCTTCTGTACATCTAAAATGCATATGAAGTTACATCAGGAAAATAAAATCACTACAAACAAACAAAGAATTTTGAGGATTGATGTATTTTGAGTTATATGTAATTACTCCAAATACACAAAAAAATTTACCTTAGTAAGCGATGTCACATATTGCACCAAATGGGCAATATATAAGCACCGTATTTGGTGTTTAATAGAGTTAGTGGATATTCTGCGGTCTAGTAAATGCTCCAGAGTTAATTTAAGAGAAAGAATAAGATAGTTTTTGATAATTTTCTTTCTTTATTTATTTATTTATTTATTATTATTATTATTATCTTTGACAAAAATATGGTACGTGCACCCCATTTAAGAAAAATTAAAAATATGCACTGGCGTGATGCAAGCAAACTTAACAAGCACATATGCCTTCACTTTGAGTTGGGTTTGGGGTTCAATCTCAGGTCCTCTCGAAATAAATACATTATGCAAAAGACCCCAATATGAATAGATAAAGGGGCTATTGATGTTTGGTATTTTCAGTACAATAATGATTAGAAAGTGACTCTACGGAGTAAAGAAAAGCGTTGATCAAATCCATAAAAAATCACTTTCTAGTTTTTGGTAAATTAGTATTTTTTTTAAAATATTTTATTAATTTATTAATTTATTATTTATATTTTGACTATTTAATTAGTTAATTTATATAAAATTAATATTTAATCATACCAAATGAATGGTATTTAAATCTTTCTCCATTTCAAAACGTGAAACATCTCATATTTTTTTATTAATATTTATTTATATTTTATCACTTTCTACTATTTGGTAAATTAGTACGTTTTTAGAATGTTTTATTAATTTATTAATTTATATTTTAACTAGTTAATTAATTAATTAATATAAGATTAATATTTAATCATACCAAATGTAGTGGTATTTAAATTTTTCTCAATTTCAAAACATGAAACATCACTCATATTTTTTTATTAATATTTATTTATATTTTGGTATTTCCAAATAAATATAAAACAACAAAAACAAACAAGTCAAACCAATCAAGTTAGTGAACTGCTCATATGAATGGTTATGACATAGTTGGAGCGTTCAAATGATGGGGACAAATGAGTTCAGGAATCTCAAGATACCAGAAGTCAAAAACTTAAAGAGCTGCACAAGTCCAAGATTTAAAGCTTCACAAGCATAAATGCCGGAGTTTTTCAAAAGCCTAAATAAAATGAGATCAAGTTTGTGATTCATAAACATAGAAAAATTGCAACTTGAAATCCAGCTAATATTCAAGAAACAAACATAAATTAAGACATCCTCAGTGTGATCCTTGGTAAAAAGTTAGGATAAAATAAAGTCGAAATAGAATCAAATTATGTAAAGCGAGAGGAAGATTCGGAAAGTAGAATAAGAGATTTAGAGTTTTCTAATCCTTGTATTCTTGATCAAATTTATGTAATTCATTCTTCTTCACGTTTGAAATTAATAAAAATAATTTCTCTTGTATTTGTTAATTCTTGTTAGTTCCGCCGATGTGGTTTGTGGTTTAAAGAACACTCAAAACACTAAAAGAACATTCACACAAACCAAGCAAGAAGGAGACACACAAGATTGGTAACCCAGTTCAGCATCCACTCGCCTACGTATGGGGGGCCAAGCCCGGAGATAAACAATCCACTGAAAGAGGTGAAAAATACATGAGTACAAACACACTTGTCACTCACTCTCTCAAACAATAAAGATCACTACCCTCTCTAGATTGTCTAGTGCTCACCCACTCTCCTTCACGAGTCACACTTATAATCTACGAGCAAGGTAGCTTATATAGACGTCTCAACGTCCCAAATATAGCACATACCTCTTTTAGAATCTCCGCGGCTACTAATTTAAAAACCTTCTGAAATTAGCTGTCATGTTGTAACATAAGTTGCAACATGGCCCTAACTGCTGACTTGACTGAGTTCTGATTACATTGCGGATGACCTCAAGGCCCATCAACCTCCCGGTCATGCTTAGTCTGAGTTGGTGCAGCCAAATCTACCGATCCCGACTGCCGGCAACTAGCCTACCTCATCAATTCCTCATCACACAGTCCCCTCGCAAGTGGCTCATGTCCTTGTGCGTCTTCATGAAATTTACCAAACTTGATCTTTAATTCACCCAAGTTTGGTCTTTAAATCTTCCAAGAAAGATCTTCAATCAATCATCTCAATCATGCAACAATAGGCATATCTTCAAATCTTGCGCTTAATAGTCTTCAATCATACCATTGATAGGTATTTCTTCAATTAAGCTCCATCCATATTTAGTCTTCAATCAAATCACCCTAAATATGGTTTTGATATGATCTTGTTTTCAAGTTTGTAATACATTGCCAAAATTAGTTCCACCAAGATCTTCAAGATATTTGCCTCCAAGTCAAGACTCCTTGCCACATCACCATGCCATGTCATCATGCTTTGCCATGTCACCTTGACTATGTGTCAAATTATGCCAATTATAGTGTGGTTGCTCTAACAATCTCCCCATTTGGCATAATTTGACATAACTACTTCTGCACCAATACTAACTCCTCTTACAACTTGACAGGGATACAGACTTTACAAACTAAAGAAAATCATCTAGTTGCCTACAACATATGTGAGTACACTACAACTAGTGATGTACAAATTAAGTATAAACAAATAGACCCAAGTAGAGCAGTCGGTTTGGAACTCTTGTACTAGTCAACTTCTCCCCCTTTGTGTCTGAATTGATGCTAAAGCCTTCACCGGTTGTTGCAAGACTTGTTACAACTTCTTCTACAACTCCCCCTATCTTCAGAATTCCCGGTTATCAGCTCCCCCTGTCTTCAGAACTCTTTTTTCCTGCTACAAATGACATTGATAAACCATAGTAGATGTAGGTCATTTGCAATCCCCAATAGGGATTAAAGTTGACAAAGGCCAATTTCACCCCTCAACTTTTCGAATCTTGTAGCTTCTAGGGGTTTTGTAAAGATGTCTGACAATTGTTTTTCTATTGCAACATAATCAATAACAACTGTTTTTACTCTACCAAATCTCGTATAAAGTGGTGTCGAAGATCAATGTGTTTAGTACTAGAATGTTCACCTGAATTCTTGGAGATATTAATTGCACTTTTGTTATCACAAAATATAGTCAATAACCCTTGTTGCAAGCCATAGTCCTAAGCATTTGCTTCATCCACAACAATTGTGTACAACGACTTCCTGCTGCTATGTATTCAGCCTCTGCAGTGGAGAAAGAAATGGAGCTTTGCTTCTTGCTATACAATGTGACCATGTTGTTACCAAGATGGAAACATCCTCCCGAGGTGCTTTTCCTATCATCAATATAACCCTATTTGCTTAAAAGAACACCAAATACACTTTCTTAGTAATAAAACATGATAAAAGTGATGATCAATGCATGCAAAACATATGATGAAATATGTTCACTCAAGAACTTATCAAACTCCCCACACTTAACCATTTGCTTATCCTCATACAAAATTAATCACTAAAACCATGGAAAGAAAGAGAAGTGCTTGGCTTTAGGTTCACCAAAAGAGTACAAGAATAGAATTATAAAATCTTGGAGGGAGTCAAACACTGAATGACACAATCAATACTCTAGCGAATAATCCAATCAAAAGAAAGAAATGAAATCCGAAAGCGTGTGTGTGTGAAGAACTCAACTCATGTCAACACTATGCCCATTACTTGATGTTCTTACTACAAATGGACTTATTTATAAACAAAAAGAATAGGTAGTAGCTACACACATCCTCAAAGGTTGCGCTTTTTCCTAGAGGCCTCTTGAGGGGCTTTCACGATTTCGAGGTGTTAGCATTTTCCCCAAGGGTAGTAGCATTCACTCATCCCATGTGATAGCTCTTTCTCTCATTAGGGCATAACTAGTATTCGACATATGAGAGTAGCTTCATACATCATAGGTGGTAGCTCTTTCCGGCCCCTATGTACAAACGAAACAATTTTTTTTAAACTAACTAACACAAGTGTTACTGAGTTCTTTAAATACTAAACTAGAGTTTCCATAGGTTTAATGAGTGAGAATGGTGCAAGAAATAACCATTGGGAAAAAAAATTTCAAAAAAAAATGGATAAAAACAAGAGCATGATAAAACCTAATGTTTAAAGTCATTCTACAATTAAGAATTAAACTCTTGATCCTAAGGTGAACCTTTATTGGCTATATGAGCATGTGTATGAAAAGCAAAAGTAAAAGACATGGATAAGGTGAACCCTCCCCTACACTTAAGATGTACATTGTCCTCAATGTAAGCATGCAAGCACAATAAATAAATCATCAATAAAAGTAAAGTATGTGAAGATATGCAATAAAATAATACTCCGTTGAACTCTTGATGAATCATATGGTGGAGTCTAGTCCGTGGGTGTGTTGGATCCAATGAGTGTGTGAAGATCACATGAACGTATACATGACTAAGCCATCCTGAACATCATTTTCAAGGCTATCTGCATAGATACATAGGGGTTCAGTGAAGTTCAATAAAATAGAAAAGATGCACAAGCTCATGTAGATATAGAAAATGAAGAACAAACTCAAAACAAACACAAAACAACATAAAGATAACTCTCATAAGGTAGAACCTTTCTTAGTAAACAAGTCCAAAAGGACAAAAGAAAGAAAAACTAAAATAAAAAGAAGTCTCATGAGTAGGACACCTAAAACATTAGCGTCATCTGCTGGTCCGGGTGCTACTGGTGCTGCTAGTATGCCTGAGTCAGCGTCGTCATCTAGGGTCTTTTGTATATGATCGAGTTGTGCGATAATCGTTGCTTTGTTGGTGAGCAGGGTGGCCCTAGTGACCTTGAGCCTTGTTAAACAATCACAAGATTGCGTGGCAAGATGCTTAGTATCTTGTGGCACCTCCTTCTCTACTGTGTGGACCTTTATCTCCATCTGCTCTTCCTCTAGAGGTGGTGACACTGCCCGTTAGGCTACGGCATCCTCAGGCTCATTACTCTCCTCCTCATACTAATCTTATAAAATGGCCATGTGTGTATACCCACAGGTGCCTGTGTTCTTCACCATGCCCATTGATCGAAGAGTAACTAATCCAACAGTGCCAGGACGATGACCTTCTCCATCCCTCAAACAACCTCAAGAAGGACTAATCCATTAATGAATCACGTGATGTATGGTCTGACAAAAAGTACTTCCACACACAAATATTGGCTGTAGTGGTGGAGATAATCTGCCACGGCATACCCAAGTTGGATGGGCTCGCTTTGAATCATAGAGAACAAGTAGAGGAGATCCAATTGGCTAAGCACACTAGTGTTATCACCTTTCCCTGTCACTAATTTACTGAGAATCACATGGATATACTTATAGGATAGACTGCAGAGCAAGGTGGTTTTGGAAGAGCCAGGCTCATACTGGCAGTCACCACACATAGCACAATACACACAGCTTGAAGTAAGTCTGGATGGATAGTCAAAAGGTGGGCGTTAATACTACTCCATATGTACATAGTCTTTGTTGTATAGGGAAAGCATAACAGAAAACTGAGCTAAACTCATACTGTGGCATTGCCCAAGAGCTCGAAAGCGGATGGTGTCTTCATTGTCAAAATCAAAATGAAAGCAGTCATAGTAGAACAAAGCAAGGAACTCCATGGTGAGATCATAGTAGGCTGGGTCCTGAATGGATAGAAGGCGGTCCCAACCTCTGACGGTAACAAGCTCACAAACCTCGTTAGATAGACCAATCTCATTAAGGGTCTTTTAATCGATAATGTTGTTCTGCCCAAACATTAGCTTGGGAAGGCGATTGAACCTCTGTTGATGCTCCAGCACCGCAAACTCCAATTCTTGCTATGTGGATGGTTCTTGAGTTTGGTGAGAATGCTTTTGAGCCACCTTCTTGCTTTGTGGTGCCATTCCTATGAAAAGAAAATGGAGAAAAATTAACCCTGTATTAAAAGAAGAAGAGCAGGAATTCACATGGCTACGTGGAATTTCCACACTGCCATGTGGATATGTTGGAAAACATTTCCAGCCAACATGGCCATATGGAATTTCCACACAGCACTGTGGGATCTTGACCATGGAAAAATAGCCTTGGTTGGGCCATATCGGCATATAAAAACTTCCAAAATAACTTATTCTAGCATAAGAAGATGATTTCCATGAATAAAACATGGTAAGAACAATGAAATACCAACAGATCTAGAAAAATAAAGCATGGCAATGACAAGGAGGGTGAGAGCTTACCGGAGAAGATCGGAGAAGAAAACTTGAAGCAATGACTGGAAAAAACCTTCTAATCCTTTAAATAGCAGAGCAAAACAGTTTGGAAACTCAAGAGATGTGTCTCTTATGGTGGAGGCTTTGAGTGATGAAAGGGTAAAAAGATAAGAAAGATGAATAGTTTCCACCTTTCAAGTTTAATAAGCCACATGCCCATTTGAGTATTGTACACGAGCGTGTGAAAATTCCACACACTTGTGTAGCTCACTTAGCTTGATAGGTAGCACAAGGAGATGAAAAAAACTGTGTAATGCTGCCCCCAAATGCTAGAAGGCCACATTGTCACTCACACGGGCGTATGAGTGCCCGTGTGGACTGGGAAAAATCCAAGGGGAGTCACAGGCCGTGTGAGTACCCTTGTGACTCTGAAAACATAGAAAAACCTAGGTTCAAGGGTCACACACTTGTGTAAAAATTCCACAAGGCCATGTGGCCTTCCTGGGAGTCCACACAGGCATCCACATGCCCGTTTGGGTGCCCTTGTGGCTCACAAATCACTGACTCTTGCAACTTTCTGCAGCCCACATGAGCACTCACACCGCCATGGGCTTGCCCATGTAAACATGTAGAAATAATGAATTTCCCATTTCCAAGTCTCAATTCTCGACTAAACACATGAATAACAACCTAAACCATGAAACACACATATATACAAACTGAAACACCAAAAATTTATATGAAAACTCAACACCAAGAAGGAAGAAAAATGACAACCACTCAAGAAATTATTTTTGCAGAATTGAAAAAACTAAATTAGGGAACAAGTAAAGCTTGGGTTACCTCCTAAGAAGCACTTGTTTTACATTACTTAGCTTAATGTACCTATTCCTTACTTCACGGTGTCTCATGAAGGTAGAGAATCTCCTTGCTTGCAATCTTTAAGCATGATGAACAAAAATTCTATAGACTCGAAGGAGAATGATAGAGCATGTTACCAAATGAGGGAGTATCGCTCTCTACTCATGTACACTTATCCCTAAGAGAGTTGGGGTGCTTTTTGTGGTAATGTCTTAACCTTTTCATGTGACAGAAGATTCATTTCAGAGTTCCTCGATTAGGTTGATCTTCCAAAACTTTGACCACCTGTGTACTCATCTCCTCTTCTTTGATGTCAGGCCACCCTTTACATGGATTCAGATGGAGGAATTCCTGCATGCATTCATCAATAATCTCATCAATAATATCTAAACATCAACATGTACCATCAAAGTTAAGAGAATGCGTCGTGGCTTTGGCGAGGCGGTATGCGATCTTTTGTTCTCCAATACGTAATGGCATCTTGTCTCCATCCATATCAATAAGTGCCTTGGAAGTGCACAGGAAGGGCCACCCTAGAATCAGCTGAAGATCCACATCCTCATCGACATCAAGCACCATAAAATTTGCAGGAAAAATATACTTTTCAACCTTTACCAAAACATTTTCTATTATACCTCTTTGATGACAAACTGAACGGTAAGCTAGCTTCCCTGTCATTTGGGTCGGCCTTGGCTCTCCCAACCCCAATTTCTAAAAAATTTTATAAGGCATCAGATTGATACTGGCCCTAAAATCATCTAGTGCCTTCTCTTCTCCCAAACCTCTGATTACACAAGGAATGATGAAGCTTCCGGGATCTTTCATCTTATTCGGTAGATTTTCTGAAGTATAGCCAAGTGACTTCCATCAAGCTCCACGACTGCACAATCCTCTATTTTTCTCATGTTGGTTAAGAGGTCCTTCAAGAACTTCGTATACAGGGGTATTTGTG
Source organism: Dioscorea cayenensis subsp. rotundata (assembly GCF_009730915.1). Classification (NCBI taxonomy): domain Eukaryota; kingdom Viridiplantae; phylum Streptophyta; class Magnoliopsida; order Dioscoreales; family Dioscoreaceae; genus Dioscorea; species Dioscorea cayenensis. Next base: position 4,612,796 of record NC_052471.1, on the reverse strand, counting down.
ACAATGCTCTATGAATAGGATGTTAATGTGTAGCTATTTGAATAAATCCAAATCTTTCTTGTTTTCTTCATTAGTTTGATCCTTCTTCAAATGTGCCAGATAAGTGATTCGTAGTGTAAATGTAGGAGGTGTTGTAACTACCTCCTTGTCCTTGTCTTCTATCTTATCTTTTGGCTTCTTTTGAGGTATTTCAATAGACTTTTCAGTGGGGAGTCTCTCTTCAAGATTTAGACCACTTCTCAAAGTGATCAACTTTACATGCTCCCATAGTTTGGTCTCTGTGTTGCTTGGCAAGCTGCCTTGAGGCATCTCCACCAATTATTTCGCTATTTGACCAACTTGACTCTCCAAATTATGTAGTGAAGCAGTGTGATTATAGAGTATCAACTCTAAATTCTGAAATCTAATATTGATCGATTGAATAAAATTTGCCAAAATGTTCTCCAACTCTGAAACACTCTCAGGAATTGATGGTGTCTGCTAAAATCCTGGTAGGGCAACTGGCTTCTGCTGTCCTTAGTTCCTCCATGAGAGATTTTTATAATTCCTCCATCCTTAGTTATATACATTGTTGTAGGGTTTTCCTTTTCCTTTCCCCGCATTTCCCATAAAATCAACTTGCTCAACAACTGTTGAAGTGCCAAATGAGATGGGCAATCTGTTGAAGTGTGTCCCATACCACAACTAGCACAACTAGTGGTCGCAACCACTGCTAGTGAAGTTAAGGTGTCTAATTTTTGGGTCAATGCTGCCACTTGGGTTGCCAAAGCTATGACTATGTCAAATTTCGTGAATTCCAGCCACTTTCTTATTTTCCTTAGCATTCCATTGATAGCTATTCAAGGTCATTTCTTAAATCAGCTACCGAGCAGCTTCTGTGGTCTTGTTTCCTAATATGCCTCCTACAGTGGCATCAAAGAAGTTGTCTAATGCTAGGATTCACCCCATTGTAGGATTTGTGAATGATCATCAAATTCGGGAATCCATGTTGAGGGCACTTCCGCAACAGGTTCTTGAACCATTTCAATGTCTCAAATAAGGATTCTAGCTCCGTTTAAACATATGATGAGATTTCATTGCGGAGTTTGCTGATTTTTTCGGAGAGAAGTATCTTGCAAGGAAGCCACCACCATTTCATCCCAGGTTGTGATAGAGGCTCTCATCAATAATTGGAACCACTATTTGGATCTTCCCATCAATGAGAATGGGAGAGCTCTCAAGTGAATTATGTCATCTGATACGCCATTAATTTTTAGCATGTCACATACCTTAAGGAAATTCTCAATATAGTTGTTCGAATCTTCATCGACTAATCCATTAAACTGGCCAAACTGCTAAGCCATTTGAATAAAACTCTGCTTGAGCTCAAAATTCTAGGCCATAACAGTCAGCCGAACAATGCTCAGTTGTATTCCACGAGCTGTATGCCTTGTAAAATCTAACAGTTTACTTTGCTACTCATTCTGTTCTGCCATGTTTTCAGATTCTTCAACCTCTATCTTAGTTGGATAATTCTATTCTTGTGCAGGTTCCTTTCCCTTCTATGAAATCTATGCTCAATTTTAGCATCTTCTTCAACCAATATCGAAGGGTTCCCTCTGGTCATAATTGTAGCTAAAATAAAAAAAAGAAAAGAATAAGAATAGAGGAGGAAAGAGATATGAAATGGAGAAATAATGAAAACTAACGAGAATGATGGAAGAAAAAGAGAGTGTGAATTAGACAAAAACAATAAAAAAGCAAATGGCTATAGTAACAAAGTCCTAGTGTTCCTAAAATCTCATTTCTTGGCAACGACACCAAATACTTTACACACCCCTTGCATGTGTCCGCAAGTGCATGGGTTACTCAAGTAATAATAGTGTAGCCAAGGGGCCGGGTAGTTGAGTCCATAGGGAATAGGATTACTAGTAATAGCTACTTCTATGTTATATAGCCTAATAATCAAAAAGGTGATGTGATGAACTAATGCACGAATAAATAAATGTCACAAGCAAGAGAGTAAGAGTAAAATGAAGGGAAGTCTCAATCAATGAAAGTGAGATATTCAGAAAGAGGCCCTAGGATTCAGGTGTTAAGTATGAGATTTACAAAGTGTTTCTAAGACTAGCAAGTTGAGTCATAGAAATCAAAAGGTAAATCGGTCCTTACCTCCATATCACCTATACTGGTCCTCTAGGTGAAAGGTCCCTAACCTCCTATGTGGTTCTGATGGAGAAATCTCTCAACACCTCACACCACATATGGTTGCTTAGAGCTTAGGGAATATGGAGATATAATACATTAATCAGAGGGGAAAGAAGACACTCCACTATCACACAACTCATCCTCTCAGTCCTCTTCAATCTTAGAGATTCTAACCCTAATGGAGACCTCTCTCTCACTAAGATGAACAAGTCATGCAAACCAATCAACCAAGAGATCAATAAAGCAAGCAAGCAAGCAATAAAAAAGAAGATTAAAACTCAACTAAACTCAGATTAAATAGAAACACATTATAAATCAATACAAGAATAGAATCCTAGGGTTCACATTGCCCAAATACCCTCTAGGGTTTAGCTCTCCATGGAGCAAGATAGAAAACAAATAATTAATGAACAAAAGTATGCAAGAGCCATGGAAATGAACCCCTTATATTCGTGATGATGGCCTTGATGGTAGTCTCAATGTCTTGATGGAATCCACTACAAAGCTAGGGCTGCAGGTGGTTTTCTTAGTACAATGACAGAGGAGGAATTAATCAATGTTTGTGAAGATACATCCCCTTGGCTGCAAAGACCTCTTTCTCAAAGCCCAGCCGCCTTGCCACTTTAGAACCTTGCAAAAGATAAACTAAAATCTGGCAAATCGGCATTTAAAGACTGAAATCAGGGCCCCACACGGCCGTGTACAGCAACCTGCTACAGTAACTTGTGTACAATAACTTGCTGCAGTACCCCCATGACCAATAACTTCCAAAAAATCTCTTTTTTTAAGGCCACAAGGCCAGGCACAAGCCTGTGTGGTAGGTCATGTGGCTTTCTGTGGGCTGAAAATGTTGGGAAAACTCTTGAGATCATCGCACAAGCTGGGATATGAGCGTGTAACTACTTTTGTGCCTTTCCAACTCATGAATTGACTTGAAATCCCTCAAAAGTTGTCACACACTCCCATGTATATAAGCACAGCTTGTGTCTTGATCCTTGTGTTGTGCAAAAGAATCCCAAAATGTGTCTTCATAACCTATCTTTGCTTCTTTTCCTCTCTTCATGCCTTTACAACCCTATTTGTATAAAAGAACACTAAATACACTTTATTAGCAATAAAACATGATAAAAGTGATGCTCAATGCATGTAAAACATATATCAAAATATGTTCACTCAAGCACTTATCAAGGTGGCAACCACATGAAATATAAGCACAAGATTCTCAACTTGTTTCTAAGGGTTTGGCAACCACATGAGGCCATAAAAATGTACTTATATTATATATATATATATATATATAATTATGAATATATAACATCTAGAAGGCTTCATGCTCAACATATGAGTATATATGAATCTATATACTAAAGGTTCACTGCCAGAATCAATGTGTGAGTATGTATATACTCCTAAACATGCTTTGAAAGAACACATGTAGGGATGCAGGCGATGTGTCAATTCTATAGGAATTTAAATGTGGATATTATCATGAAAATCACACTAATCCTTTTTATATAAACACATATATAATGAGTACAAGTCCAAATACACTGGATTCTAAGTTTGTTGACAAAGAGCTCGCCGTTTGCAATGCTGACAACCCACTAAATCACCCAACAACCCAATCACTGAAAAGGTTTAAATGATGGAGAATGAAACTAAAATTCCTGCTGAAAAGCTGCACTCATCTCTGTTTAGAAAAGCTGCAATTTGCCTCTTTGTAGTTGTTGTAGGATGTAGCTAAGTGCCCAAATTCTTCTCTTTGAGACAAATCCTCAAACACCTTATAAGCATGGAAGAGAAACTTGAGACAATGTATGCATATGATGGTATATTTTGCTCACAATACGTTTAGCATCACATTCATTACATTATAGATAGATCATAATAAGAAAAAGAGATAATTCCAAACATGCCATGTGACACCCCTCGCTTTTTCTTTTTCTAGTCAATTTAGCAACATGTGGGACTCATCACATGACCAATCTCTTAACATACATATAGAGAAAATACATCAACAATACAAACATATAACACTAACATAACCAAGGACTAGTCAACTATAAGGCTAGTCAAACATATCAAACATTGAAAATATACATTACCACTTAACATTAAACACTTAAGATTATGCATTAACGCTAACCTAACAACCATAACAAAGCATAAGAATCACTTCTAGTTTAAGAGGCAAACATCAACACTATGAGAACAATGGTGCGCAAGGATAAAGGAAAAGAAATCATGATCTAAAGGTAGAAGTAGGGAACATACAAGGCAAAATATACAAGCTTAGGAAGGAGATTACATGGAAGGGAAAAAGGACCCTAGTGCTGATCAAGACATCAAATACTCCAGACGTTACAAACTATAATCCAACAAGACTATAACAAAGGAGGAGAAGAACAAAACTCCCTTGTAGAAGGTTTTAATACAAAATATGCTGAATATTTCTAGAGTAACCGGCTCAAGGGACCATATAGATGTAAGAAAAAGGTGCTAGAATATTACTTCATTTTCATAACAAGAAGAAGAAACAAAAGGGCACAGTCCATACAAAAATCATATTAACAATTTTATATGTATTACCATATTTAATTTAAAGGACCTAATTTTAGTGATATAAATAAATTTTAGATAGAGTCCTAATTATCTAAATTAGATGTGTGGAATTACATAATAATGTGAGGACTTCTTAGGGCAAAATCTTCAAGTCTATGATGGGCAAACTTATAATTAGCCCCATAAATATTTTTTTTATCGATAAGCTGTGGCTTTAACTAATGCATGCTAACAATTCAGATTCTCCCTTTTGGTGTGCGATCAGTTAGAAAATCCATTGACCATATCGCCCATATTAATAGATTCAAGTGCAGGTACATTTCCGCTATTTTTCTTAGTCTTAAGCAATTTCCAACAAGAAATTCTTGGCTTTTATAGGGATTAGTCCCATCAAATTTCATTATAATTACATTCATCACATTGGTAAATACTTCATTAAACAAAAAATAAATTCTCTAAACTAGGAAAAGAATTGAATCCCAAAAGCAACCCCTTACCTTTATTTAATTCATAGACAAGATATAAAACCATTACATAAAATAAGTTAACATGACTCTTAAAAAGATATATATATATATATATATATAATCACAATCAAAACCAAAGATAACACAAAGAAAAAATTACATAGTTAAACTTGATCAAGCATTAGTGTTAGAATCACCACTGATGTTGGACCTCTGAGAATTATTTTTTCCTTGAGCTTATTCTGCACATGTTCTTCAGTACCACTGACATAAGATATAAAACCTTTGATAGTTCCCTTACCAAACTCAAGAACATAGTTGTAGAAAATGACAGACAAGAATATAAGGATAGCAAAGAAGGATGATAGACCAGTGATGACAAACAAGCCCTAGAAGTTGCTTAAATGAAGCTTTTTAGAGCTTGTTTCTTGCTTTGTAGGATTGCACATTTTGTTCATCAGCCATTTCTTGTGGATTCTTCAGAGCTCTCTATTGTCTAATAGTTTTGTTGATGATTTGCAGATGAAGAACCAGAAAGTTTGGGTATCAATCTGAAATGGAAACCATAAAAGCACAAGTGGAGAAGAAACACAAACAGTAACAAACACAAAGCATCCACTCATTCACACACACATTACTTTTCCTTAGTCAAACACTACAAAACAAAGGAGACTAAATAAAAGTAAAAACACTAAAAATACAATAATGCCCTTAATTTAACCCAGACAACCATCAGCATGCCTCGAACTTAAACTACATCTCAGTATCCATTCATCTCAGCCATTCATTGCTTCTTACTCTCTTCTCTTCACAAATCAACTCACAAAACAGTCATCCACATAAACCTCAGTAACCCATATGATACACTAACATCCTTGTTATAAAATTGAACTTCAGAACTTTAAAACTAAAGATTTTCATGGCTTCAACCAATCAACATTCCCCCCCTTGATTGAAGAGTAAACATTCCCAGTTGCTCTCTAAATCGGCAGTGACTCTGAAAACTTAAGCATTTAGTCAATCCATCAGCTACTTGCTCATCTGATTTGCAAAAATTCAGATTTACATCTTTGTTTGACACTAAGTTTCTTATAAAATGAAACTTAATGTCAATATGCTTGGTTCTGCCATGCATAATGGGATTTTTTGCAACATTAATGCAGGATTTATTATCACACCACAGTGTAATAGGATCATTGCAAGTCATACCACATTCTATTGACATCCTTTTCATCCAGATTCCATGACAACATGCTGAACAAAGGGAGATGTATTCAGCTTCTGTAGTTGATAGAGCAACAATTTCTTGCTTTTTTGATGACCAACAGACAGCTCCTGTACCCAAGTTAAAAATATACCCTGAAAGTGCTCTTTCCGTCAGCTAAATCTCCACTCCAATCACTATCGAAAATCCTCTAAAAATACATTTAACTCCAGTATAGTATTGAATGCCATACTCAATTGATCCAGCAAGATACCTGAGAATATACTTAGCTGCAACAAATTGAACTCTAGTGGGCTTTTGCCATAACTGGATAATAAATTAACTCGCAAACAAGATGTCGTGGTCTTGTATGTGTTAGATAGAGCAACTTTCCAATTAATCTTCTATATAGAGTTGCATTTACTTCCTCCTGATTTCCCAAAAAAATCGTTACTTTGTTTCAATGGTCATTGGAACATTTGTGAGGCTTTGCAATTACTGCATATGAAATAATTTCAACAAATCTTCTGTGTATTTCTTTTGAGACATATGCATTCCAACATGATCTTGCTGAATTTCAAAGCCCAAGAAATATTTCATCACACCCAAATCATTCATTTCAAATTCTCTTTTCATTTCAGCTCTGAATTTTTCTGCTTTTAATACTGATGAACTCATATATATGAGATCATCCACATAAACACATACCAGCAGTATATCTCCATCTTCTTCAACCTTTTTGTACAATGCATGTTCCATCTGACTTCTTTGAAAACCCTGTGATTGCATCCAAGTATCTAGTCTTTCATACCATGCCTTAGGAGCTTGCTTCAGACCATATAAAGCCTTGATTAGTTTATATACCATGGTCTCTTTGCTTGGAATTTCAAATCCCCTTGGCTGAGCTATATAAACATCTTCTTCAAGAAATCCATTCAGAAAGGCTGATTTTACATCCAATTGAAAGACAGTCCATTTTTTATAAGCTGCAAGAGCTAAGAAAATTCTCACTGTGTCCATTCTCACAACTGGAGCAAACACTTCCTCATAGTCTACTCCATACTCCTGATTGTATCCTTTAGCTACTAACCGAGCTTTGTACTTGTCTACTTCTCCATTTGATTTGAATTTTGTTTTATAGAGCCACTTCACACCTATCATCCTCTTTTCTGTTAGTAATTCACATAGTTGCCATGTTCCATTCTTTTCAATGGAATTAATTTCTTCACACATTGCTTTTCTCCAAACTTCTAATTTTTCGGCTTCTTCAAACCTTTCAGGATCTGAAACACATAAAGCAAAGCTGCAACTTTCATACACTTCTCTAAGTGATCTCACCTTTTGAATTGGAGAATCATCTACACTGATATCCCTTTCTTCCCTTGTTTGTCTACTTGGAATGCCGTTGTTTTCTGATTCAGAAACTCTTGAAGAATCAACTTGAGAAACATGAGACCCATCACTAGCAGGAAAACCAATAATGATTGCATTGCTTCCAGCCTTAACTTGTGATGTTGAGATATTTTTTGAAATTTCCTCCTCATTCCATACCCAATTCTTATCTTCCATAAAATAAACATCTCTACTGAGAATTAATTTTTCAGAATCAAGAATGTAAATTATGTAAGCTTTGGTGTTTTGACTGTAACCAATGAAAATACCCTTTTGAGCCCTTTCATCTAGTTTCTGTGACTTCTGAGCAATTGTTTTAGGAAAAGCAAGAGACCCAAAAATCTTCAAATGAGATACTTTAGGCTTTACACCAAACCATACCTCATGTGGAGTCATTCCTTTCACAGCTTGAGTAGGAGATATATTAGACAAGTATGCTGCAGTTAACACTCCTTCAGCCCAAAATTTTACAGGAAGATTTTTAGCTTTCATCATGCTTCTAGCTCTCTCTACCAATGTTCTATTCTTTCTCTCTGCAACCCCGTTTTGCTGAGGAGAATAAGGTGCTGAGAGTTCATGCTTTATGCCCAACTTGCTGCAAAACAAATTAAATTCCCTTGATACAAATTCTCCACCTCTATCTGTTCTTAATATTCTCAATTTCTGATTTGTTTGTCTCTCAACAAGTGCAACAAATTCTTGAAAACAAGGAAAAACTTCATGCTTGAACTTTAACATATAAACCCAACACATCCTAGTATAATCATCAATAAATAAAAGAAAATACCTATTCCCTCCTAATGACTCAGTTTGCATTGGCCCACAGACATCAGCATGAACTAAATGTAGTCTCTTTTTAGCTCTCCATGATCTGCCTTCAGTAAATGAATTCCTTGCCAATTTTCCATAAATACAAGCTTCATAATATTTGAATTTCTGTAAGCTTGGCAAACCAACAACCATTTCTTGTTGTTTAAGAGTTTGTAGACTCTTCATGTGAAGATGACCAAATCTCTGATGCCAAAGCAATGAAATATCATCTTCTTTCATCATCACATTTGAATTATCAATTTTAGCAAATTCCACAGGATAGAGATTATTGTTATTTTTCTTCACATTCAATAATTTCTCACAAGTTTTTGGATGTAGAACATGACATTCCTTATTCTTGAAGTTGATAATATAACCCATGTCATCCAGCTGACCTATACTTAGTAAGTTATGTGCTAAACTTGGCACATAGTACACATCATGAATGAATTTCTTTTCTCCATTTTGAAGAGTAATAGTAACAGATCCTTTCCCATTAACTTTCACCTCTTGATCATCACCCAATTTCACTATATGGCACAAGGATTCATCCAACTTAGTAAAGAGAGCTTTCTTGCCTGTCATATGATGAGAGCATCCACTGTCTAGAAGCCAAATAGCTGAATTTTCTTGATCAGTTTTCATATTAGCATCATGAACCATAAACAAGCTACTAGTGTCACTTGACTGTTGACTTTCTTCAGTGTTAATATTTTGCTCTTGAGCTCTGTTAAGTGACCAACAATAAGCTTTGATATGACCATATTTCCCACAATGGAAGCACTAAACACCTTGATAAGAACCTCTTCCACCTCTTTGATTAGTTGTTGTTCTATGAGATTGCCTTTGACCACTTCTTCCATACTGGTGTTCTGGTTGAGCATAACTCTGGAAATCAAAACTATATCCTCTTGTAACATCAAAATTACCTCTTGTATTATCCATACCTCCTCTTCCACCAGCATCATATCCTCTTCCTCTACCTCTGAAACCTCTACCTCTGCCTCTTGCATACCCTCTTCCTCTATAAAAGTCAGATGACCAATTTTCACTCTCTTGAGGACTCCCACTGCTTGTAGATGCCTCTCCCTTCACATAAAGAACTTTCTCTGTTGGTTGATCTACAAATCTGTTAAGCCTTGCTTCATATACTTTGCAGGCGCCACTCGGCTCATTTAAGGACAAGTTATCAACATCTCTAGCTTCTTCTATAGAAGTAACCACATTATCATATTTGATGGTTAAGCTCTCATCACCTTGAAACAACTTCCTCTCTTCCAACTCATAGGCAAGCCCTTTAATTTGATTCACAAGAGTAATAACCCTTGATACATATTGTTGTACTCCTTCATCTTCTCTCATTCCAGAAAACTTCAAATTTCGCCTAAGAGTTTGTCTTCTCACGAAGCAATTGCATGTAAGATCCATGATACTCGGGATGATATGCTCCCGTATCTTCTTTTTGTACTTGTGAATCTAACAATACAATCAAAGTGATTATCATCCCAGTTGTTGAAGTTGAAGATATAAAGCTTTAGCATCATCATTACTACTCTTCAATTTCTTTCGAGCATTTGTTTCTTCTTTGAGCACCCCTTTCTCTACCACTTCCCATATATTTTGAGATCTAAACAAGGTCTTCATTTTTGCACTCCATCTATCATAATTTTCTCCTCTAAAGAAAGGCAAAGATGACTAAACAATATCAGGGTTAAAGGATGAACTAGAAGCCATACCTTCTTTAAGCTCACACTAAACTCAAGGGAAAATATCAAGCTTCTTGATGCAACTCACTCCAACACTACAGAACTCTTTACTCCTAAGCTCTGATACCACTGTTGATGATTTGCAGATGAAGAACCGTGAAAAGGTTTCGAATTGTCAATCTGAAATGGAAACCATAAAAGCACAAGTGGAGAAGAAACACAAACGAAGACAAACACAAAGCATCCACTCATTCACATCACTACTTTGCTTCCTCAGTCAAACACTACAAAACAAAGGAGACTAAATAAAAGTAAAACATTTAATACAATAATGCACTTCTTGAGACAACCATGGCGTGCCTCGAACTTAGCGCATCTCGGGTATCATTTCATCTGATCATTGTTTTGCTCTTCTCTTATTAAATCAACTCACAAAAGCAGGTCATCCATAAGCCTCGTGTATATGATACTTAACATCCTTTGTTATAAAGCGAAC